>NC_081320.1:79110301-79414655 GCF_026419965.1 Kogia breviceps | reverse complement strand
CTGGATCAAACCTTTTTGGGGAATGGGAAAATGGAAATTTGTGGAAGGAAGATGGTTGGGTCCAGCCTGGCCTTCAAGGCCTGGTCGTCTCACCTCATCCCTGCCCCTTTGAGCCATCACCAGCCCATTGTGGTATCTGTGCTTCCATTGGTCAGTGGTGAGGCAAGAAGGAAGGAGATAGAAGCTCTTGAGGAGGGGACGTGACCCAGTGAAGTCTGCCACCCAAGCCTTGCCACACGCATACCTGCAGTGGTCTGAGGTTGAGATTATTGTCCAGGTTCCTAGAAAATCAGGGGGACGGTGTGACAAGGATGACCAGCTCACTATTCAAAGGAGGCTCACGCTTACGTGTGGCAGGCACCCCTGCAGGCACTGGGCATCTATGCCAAGGACACACGCGGAGAGCCCTCAGCACGGCAAGCTGTGAAGCGGGCAGCCATGGCAGTCAGCAGACAGATGAGCATCGTGACCTCGTGTCCAGTCTTTCGGGTGGCCCTCCCCTGGTCTTCAAATCATTTTGTAACCTGTTCCTTGCACAACCAGATATATGTGTATCGTAACCCCCCCATTGCCAGGATGGCAAATAAGATTTGTCTTAGGTTCCAACTCTGAACGGTGGCACAGTGACCATCTGGCATGCTGGACTGAGAAGGCCTCGTCCATGCTCAATGGTAAAGACTGCCACGATTGTAGTGATGTCTGCCTCGGGGCCAAGACGGCATGAGGTGCCCAGCAGGGTGGGTGCTTGTCGATCCCAGTCTTGACTGCCGACTTGGCAGTGAAGACCCTCCACCATCAGACTGTATCACTCAGGCCCATCTCTCACTGTCTCCCCGACGTACCCCACATTCTGTCCACGTTTGAGACAACTGCCGTGCATGCCACGAACCACCTTCCTGTGCGTATGGGCAACGTGGCTCAGTCCTCAACGAGCCCCGTGTTCACCCACTGCCCTGCTTCTGCTCGTGCCTTCCTCTCCCACCTGCACTGCCTTCCCCTGGGAAACACTGTTAGGTTTTCCATCAAGGACTAGCTCACATTCCATGTCCCCCAAGAAGCCTCCCTCTGTCCCACTCTGTCCTCCACTGTGTCCTCCCACACGAGCCTGCACTTCCGTCAAGCAATGGCCCCATCCTGTTTGTGGTCTACTTATTGGTTCGCAGACTCTCTCGCCTCCACTTTGTGTTGAGCTCGAGAGCGGGGGCCGGGCTGTGTCCCCTGCTAACAGAGTGCATTGCTGCACAGGATGATGCAATGTGTTTTTATAAAATTAAGTAGAATAAAACATTTAGAATCCCAGAAGTTCTGTACCTGTCACTGTCTGGCATCTTTAGGAAGATTTGGAGCAAGAACTCAACTGCTCCTCTGCCTGCGGAGACGACCGCCACACAGGTCCCAGGGCTCAGGCTGAAGCGCTCTGTAAGGTTGCATGTGGTTTCAGAAACGATGCCCTTCTCAGCAATTGTGAATTTGGAAAAAAAGGTGGACGGCAATCTCTCTCGGAAGTGCTGGAACTGGAAGAGACGTGATGATGGTGAGAAATCCCCTCCAGCTACTAGGAGAGACCCCTACCTCCCAGACCCCTCTCCATCCACCAAAACAGCACTACAGGCCCTGAAAAGGGAGACGCTGCTTACCTGAAGTCTCGAAATGCAAGAGAGTTCAGACTGTTATTTAATATAGATGTTAACACTACAATCAATGAGGGGAAATATGATACATGGTTTTACCTCATTAAATCTTACAGCATCCTGAGCTTCTGGGTTTATCTCTCTGCTTATATACAAAGACGAATCGTGAAAACTAGTGAGACTGTTCCAATACTGAATTAATTCAGTAATTCAAAACGTAATTCAGTATTGGAATTTGGAGTCCCTTCTCTCTGGACCCTTTTGCAAAGCACTTCTTGGAGCCCTGGAGCACTGTGGGGCTGAAGTCCTTTCACTACCTCCATTTCTTCCTGCCAGTAAAGCCCTGAAATGCCTTCTCACTGGAGAATAAGAGGCCCTGATCATTTTCCTTTTATTTCAATATTTTCTTGGAGATAAAACAATAAATATCATGCAGTTCCTATTACTGGATGTCACATACATATTACATGATAAAAACTCCTTACTAAATAAATTTTCCCCAACACAACTGAGATGAGGATTCCATTTAGAATGCTCACGCAGCATGACATGATTGCTTGTGAGCCCTGCCTTGCGGGGAAACAAGGAGACGGGGAGAGGGTCTTTTCAAGGGGTGGGGACCAGGCTGGGCTGCAAGCTGAGGCTACTGTTGCTGGTGTGCATTAGGGCGCTGGGCAGAGTCTCCAAACTGATGCTGCTGGCATTAGCAGCAGCCCCAGTGTCTTTGGAGCCTGACTTGCTTGGGCCTTTCTGGCAAAAGAAATGATGAGATCAGTTCTTCTCCAGAGTCAGCACTGGTGTGTGTGTGTGCGCGCGCGCGCGCGCGCGCGCGCGCGCGCGCACGGGGAGGCACTGTGTGCAGACGTGTGTGGGCTTTGAGCCTCCTACAATCACAAGACCTGACCCTCTATTTCTAGGGATGCAGCTCATGCCTTTTATTCGATCAAGTCCTCACCTCGTTCTCCAGGTCTGGGAACTAGAACCCTGACTCGTTCCTTGCACCTGACTGCTTCCCTTGAAGCCCTTCCAGGAGTTCTCATTCCATGACTGGTGTGCTGAGAACCAGAGTTGGATCCTAAACCCAGCTCTGTGGCTGGGCCGCCGCTGTGACAGGCAGGCCTCCTTGCTGTCTGCTTTCTGCCTGGGCTTCTGTGTATCCCCTGCTCAAGGACCACCTGTCCCAGCCTCTGTCTCCCTGTTGAGGGGCGTCTGGAAGGAGGAGCTTCCTTGGACCTGCCAGCAGGCTGCAGTCACCACCCGTTGGCTGTGGCTACATCCTGCTCCCTCCCCTTCCCTTCCATCCTCGTCCTGGCACGTGTACCTCCCCTCGGGTTTGAGTGCCTGTGAGGTTAGGTTTCCCAAACTCCATCTTTCCTTCTCCATCCTTACCCATATTTTGGTCACCTTTCACCCATGCCAAGCCAGAATATTTACTGGCCGGGGGTGGGGAGGGTGGGTGGTGGCGGTGATGAGGCTGTAAGAAGAGTTGGAGGATGTGCCTTGAACTTGCGTTTGCATTGCATTCATCCTGGTTGTGGTGGGTTTGGGGGCTGACAAAAAATACAGGAGGCTAAAGATCCACCCCCCGCCCCACCAGGGACCCATGAGCCCTGTCTCTCATCTTAAAAGGAACGGGCAGGGCTTCCCTGGTGGCGCAGTGGTGGGGAATCTGCCTGCCAACGCAGGGGACACGGGTTCGAGCCCTGGTCTGGGAAGATCCCACATGCCACGGGGCAGCTGGGCCCGTGAGCCACAGCTACTGAGCCTGCGCGTCTGGAGCCTGTGCTCCGCAACGGGAGAGGCCGCGACAGTGAGAGGCCCACGCACCACGACAAAGAGTGGCCCCTGCTCGCTGCAACTGGAGAGAGCCCTCGCACAGAAGTGAAGACCCAACACAGCCAAAAATAAATAAGCAAATAAATAAATTTATAAATAAATAAATAAAAGGAATGGGCAGCCTCAATCTTATCTATCAGGGGCCAAATGCTTGAGGATGGTTTCATGGTTGAATTCCCTCTGGAACATCAAACCAGAGAACAGCCTAAGGGATCCAGCTTTAGACAAGGACAGCTGAAATATTCCCTGCATTGTTGACCTGTTTGGAAGTTCTAAGCTTGTATCTATTACAGGACATAGCAAGACCGAATTGGCGGCCACGGGACAGCGAGAGACACGTTGAGGTCAAGGGTGTTGGAAGAGGAGTAAAAATACAGACAGACGGCAGCAGGGGCGGTGGCCATACCTGATAGTCGATCTGAGGGAAGAGAAGAAAGGCAGGTTCAGGAACCCAAACTAAAACCCAAAGGCGAGCAGGTCGGAGCAGCCTGGCTCAGGGCCCTGCGTTCCTTTTTGTCGCACTTTCAGCCTGTTCCCTGGAACACCTGGGAGTGAACAGGGACCGTCACTCATTCTCTGTGCAGAGCTGTGACAAAGGAAACCCAACTGCTGTAGGGAGCATGAAGGCAAAAGGAAATTGAAGGGGGAGGAAGGTGTCTGAGAAAAGGAGACTCTCCCTTTCTCATCTCAGCTTGGTTACTCTTCACAGCAGTGATGATAAAATTGGAAGGAAAAGAGACAGTGATGGGAACCGGAGGTAAGACAGAACCAGGATCAAATGTAAATTCCCCAGAGTTGGAGTTCCTAGGAGAAGGAAACTTGTTATTCTGTCAGACCACAGTAAAGCATGATGGGAATTTGTTCTAGCAGTCCCCTCCTCCCAATCACTGTACCTCAGTGTTTGTAGGGATGTATGTGTGTGTCTGAATGCGGAAATACCTTTGTTGCAGTCTGTCCGTGTTACATAAGGAAGCACTGAAGATGCAGTCCCATTTTTAAGCCACTTCATGGTTTGCAAAGTATTTGCATGTAATGTGTTGAGTTGTCACAGTAATCCTAAGCATATGCCAGGCTCCTTATTTTATGGGTGTGGAAACTGAGGCTTTGCAGTCTCAGTAGCAGAGGTGAGAACAGAGCAAGCTGTGTTGCTTCCTTTATAATTAATACCCTCCATGCACCGTCTTCCACAGTTGGCATGGGTTTCAGTTCTATCCTACTGCCGATCCTGGGCTCCGCTTAGGTGTACAGGCCATTTGATTTGCCTGGACAGACTTATCTGGAGATCAGGAATGAGCTGGAAGGGAGGTGGAAAGTTCCAGCCTGGGGGAGGATGGAGCTTATCCATCCTTGCTCTTTTTCTCTGTCCTGTCTTTTCCCTGCCTATGTGTACACCACCTGTGTTTGGTTTGATGCAAAGCAGAGCAGGGCTCCCATAGCAGTTGGAGAGTCACAGGCCCGTGCCAAGGTTGAAGAAATGTATGTAGCTGTCATCTGGGCAGCGCTGTACCCATGAACACCGGTAGAGCCCCGGAGTCTCTGAGAGCCTAGTTGCTGGCACCAACATAGCCTGTTTCTCAGCAGAACTGTGAAAGGAACCCACATGTCTCTTGAGTTGTCGAGGTCTGTACTGTTCTTTGGTGTTTAACTGGATCAGGATCCTGCAAGATCCAAGGGGATCTCCAGGGAGCCTAAGGAGGTTACAGGTCTGCATGCCCCTTCAGCAAAATGGGCAGCTGAGAAATAAGGTATCTCTGGCCGAAAAGTAGACAAATGGGCTTGGCAGCATTAAAAAAAAACAGATATGGGGCTTCCCTGGTGGCGCAGTGGTTGAGAGTCTGCCTGCCAATGCAGGGGACACGGGTTCGTGCCCCGGTCCGGGAGGATCCCACATGCTGTGGAGCGGCTGGGCCAGTGAGCCATGGCCGCTGAGCCTGCGCGTCTGGAGCCTGTGCTCTGCAACTGGAGAGGCCACAACAGTGAGAGGCCCAGGTACCGGAAAACAAAAACAAAAACAAAAACAAAAACAGATATGATTACAATTTTTTTTTTTTTGTGGTATGCGGGCCTCTCACTGCTGTGGCCTCTCCCGTTGCGGAGCACAGGCTCTGGACGCACAGGCTCAGTGGCCATGGCTCATGGGCCCAGCCTCTCCGTGGCATGTGGGATCTTCCCGGACCGGGGCACGAACCCGTGTCCCCTGCATCGGCAGGCAGCCTCTCAACCACTGCGCCACCAGGGAAGCCCTATGATTACAATATTGCCAGGGCTCCTGAACCGTAAAGACTTTGGGCAAATCAGTAAACACAAGGCTGCTGTGTTGCTCGGCTCTGGGGCATTAGAATCAGATGAAAATATGAACAGCACCCCCAGTTTTTGTGCATGGGGGGCAGACCTCATACCCTCTCTGGACTTCTATCTCTCATTAGGAAAGGGAAGAGCTGGTTGAGATATTTTTAGGAGTCCTGTCTGGTTCAGGACTTGAATTGAATTGTTCAATCCCTGCTGGTAGACCAGATGTCTCAGTCCCTTCCTAGCCCTTCCCAACTCCTTTCATTTTATTCTTCTCAGAGGTGAGATTAGGGGACTCTGAGGATGAGGATCCTCTTAGAAGGTACCTGAATCAGTTGGGATCCTTGGCAGAAAACAATGGAAACTAATCCAGGGTGGGGTGAACAGGAGGTCATTTATGGGAAAGATAAATCAGAGTCAATGGGAAATCTAGAGAACGCAACTCGGAAGGTGGGCAGGAATGAGAAGAGGTGGCTACACAGCTGGATACCACCACAGGATCTGCCTGCATTGCTGCCCCAAAGATTTGCTGCAAAGAATCCCTCAGCTGGTCCTAGCTCTTTTAGTTACTCCCTCAAGACTCAAGGCCTAGAGTAACCAAGAACACCTAATTGGACAAGCCTGGGCCACAAGTCTACCCCTTTGCATCCAAGGGCTGGGGAGAGGGAATATTTGGCCTCTTTGACTGCGGCAGTGGGAGACCAGGCCCTGCCTTTCACCAAGGTTTCCCCTGACATGGAAAGGGTGTTCGTGTGCCTAGTGGTGATGAAAATGACAACTGTCCACTACTGCATCCTTAGGAGATGTTCTTTGATAGTCTCAGCTGGCTTGCAGAACCTCGAAAGTATGGTTCTAAACCCTAACAATTTCTTTTCCATTGATTTCATGCAACTAGGATGTGGAAATGTGCTGAGAGAGAGCAGAACCCAAAGGGTTCTCCTCCTTCTAGAGCCATTAACATATTTTTGTTTGAGCTGTGAGCACCACCAGAAAGGCAAGCGCCTATGTCCTGCTGAGAGCCCTGGTCCTGGGACCACAAGTTCTGGTATCGGGCACTCCCTTGCCACCACCCAGCTGTACCCTGGACAGGTCATTCACGCTCTCTGACTTTTGGCTTCCACATCTATAAAAGCAGGGATACTGGGGTTTTTGAGACAATGAATGTGAACATGTTTGGAACTCTGAAGTTCTCTATCAGTGAGGCCTTCATATTAGAATGAACCACAGCCAGCGCACAGGACTGTTTCAGGACCGAGGAGCCCTGCCTGTCCGTGATGGGGCTAAGGTCCTAGTTGTGAATGTTGCCTTAGTCTCAGTGAACATTCCTGGGATCCTTCCTAGAGATGCTGTAATCAGAGTTCCAGCCACACAAGTGATGGGTGTGTTTGACTGAAGGTTCGAGGGACATCTGGCACCCAGTCCCCAGCTCTGCCATTAACCCTGACTGTGTCACTTCACGTCACTGGGCCTCGGTTTCTTCACATCTAATATGGGGACAGGGGATCCCAGCATTTGATGGTTGCACGATCTTAGTTATCTATGTTCGTGCAGAGAGGCTGTGGGGTGTATGATTTGAGAACCCTTCACTTTATCTGTGGGATGCATTAAACTATTTGGAAAAGGAGGAGGGAGCACAGGTATCAGATTTTCTTTTGTAACTCCATTCTCTTGCATGGTATTAAAAAAAAAAAAAAAGGAATTCCCTGATCACCTATTCACAGTTAGTGTGTGTGCAGGTGAGTGTGTGTGTTGGGGGGTGTGCGGCGGGATGTCCCCTTAGGAGCTGAAGGACTGGCTGAAGAGCCATCAGAGGGGAGGGGAGGCTAGGTGGAGAGGAAGACCTGGCCTTGGATGAGTGGGCAAGCAGATGCTTGTTAGCCAACCATGGAGCTTTGACCGATTTTGGTGTAAGCATAAGAGAAAAACGTACCTCCCGGCTGTATACCCAAGATTGTTATTTTCCTTAAACTCCTCCCAGAGTTTAGCCAATGATTCTCAAACATTTCTGTGTACAAGCACTCCCTGGGGAGCTCATTACAATACAGATTTTCAGGCTCTGTCCATGGAGATTGGGACTCAGAACGTTTGGGAGTGATCCCAGGAATCTGCACTGTTGCAACAGCTGGTCTTAGACCAGACAACTTTTTAAGGAACAAGCATTAGAGCCTGCACCAGGAAATGCTGACAAGTGACAAGGGCAGGAGGTGTGTCCCACTGTAATCTCCTTTGTCTCAGGTTTTCCTGCAAATTTACAGAGTTGGACCAGCTGAACTCTATCACCCTTTGGGTTTTATTTCTGAGTCTGCAGCTGGGTGAAATCTCCCAGCCTAGCTGGTTGCTTTCTCCAAGGTGTACAGAAATGTCCTCAAAGGGCAAGCCCGGAAGCATGCTGCCTTACCTTGAACACCTCGGACTTCAGTGGAAATGTCCTGTCTTTTGCCTTTAAATTTTGTGGCATGACAAAATCGAAGGACACGATGACATTGTTGTTTTCCATGCTTTCTGGCACAGAGAAGATGTCCTGCATGTCCCTCTGGGGTCCTGCATGAAAAAGGGCAGTGATTGGACTTCAGCTCATCTCTGGCATTCCAGGATGGGACCATGACCACTTCAGAGAGCCAGTTCAATGGGTTGTGATGGAAACTCTGGATTTGGGCTAATAGACCTAAGGCCTGGGTCCCATTCCCCACAGTTACTGGTTGTGACACAACCTTCTTTATTTTGTGAGCCTCAGTCTCCTCCTCTTAAAAATAAGGAGGGAAAGTATAGTTCCTACTTGGTGAAAATGTTTCTTACACTGTAAAGTTAAGGGCTATTTTTATAATAATAAGTGGAATTCCAGAGGCCTCTAGTATGCATTGGTGACAACCATGGAGCCATGAAATGATGTCAATCCCCCAAACATCAATGGAGACAGAGGAAGAGAGGCAGAGAGATGGCAATTCATAGAACTCTGCTACCCAAGAGTCCTCACCAAAGCCAGAGGGAGACAACTAACGTGAAAACCATTAGATTCAAATGCATGAGAGATCGGTACTTCCCTGGTGGTCCAGTGGTTAAAAATCCGCCTTCCAACGCAGCGGAGGCGAGTTCAATCCCTGGTCAGGGAACTAAGAGCCCACATGTCGCCGGGCAACTAAGCCCGCGAGCCATAACTGCTAAGCCCGCGTGCCTCAACTACTGAGCCCGCATGCCACAACTACCGAGCCCACACACCACAACTAGAGAGCCCACATGCTGCAACTACTGAGACTGTGCACCACAGCTAGAGAGAAGCCTGCACACTGCAACAAAGGGCCTGAGTGCTGCAACAAAAGACCCGACACAGCTAAAAAAACAAAACAAAACAACACAACCAAATGCATGAGAGATAGTGTATGAAAAATAAATGAAGATGAGATAAACTAGAAATGAATTAATAGATATCAGAAGATTGGGGTATGATTGGGAAGCTCTGAAGGGGGAATAGGGAGCCATAGAGACCATCTCGGTCATCGGCTTTTTGTGAGGACCAAACAAGATGACACACTCAAGTGCACTTAGCAGCACAGAGCAGGTGCTCGCCGGCTGCCTCCCTTCCCTCTCTCCCTTGTAAGGAATCACTAAAGATGGCACCAATGTATAATTTTGGTCAGTTCATCGATCTGCACTAATATCTGGGGGTGCTGGCCCACAGTCAGACAGGTGCAGCTCAGGAAGATGAATCAGTAAACTTGCTGCCCGAGCGACCCGGTGGTTTCTTAGAACCTGTCCATGGTCTCCTGGTGACTAGGTTCTCTGACCAGCAGAGTGAAGAGCCTGGAGGCGTGGGGTCATTCAAGCACACCATTCTCGACAGGCTGGTGCCAAGGAGAGGGAATGCACGTGTCGAGCTGCAAACACACACACACGCACACGCACACGCACATCTATGTTGTTTGCGTAGCTTTGCCCATCCAGGATGTGTAAGCACACTCAGGTTCATCTTCAGAGGGTGATATTTCACGCAACCATGTCACAGACGGGGAGCCAGAGGTGCAATGAGAGTATGTCACTCACTCTCTTAAAATCACATCAATAAGATTCATCTCCCGGGAGCCCAAAGACAGGTTCTGAGGTGCCCACCTCTGGGATCTCAGTACGGTGCTGCAGGATACATCAACCAACATGGGCAGGAATATGCTCCCTGATGCCTGGATGGTGCTTTGTGGCTTCAAGGGGAAGACAGAGATGACTGATTCCACTATGTACAGTTGGGGAGTCTGAGGACAGAGAGACCAGAGTCACAAAGCCAAAATGTGGCAAAAACAATGGTTTAACCCAGGCCCTGACTTTTGTCCAGTGTTCTTTTCATAGCTCCCCCAAAGTCCTGGATAATTTTTTTTTTTTTTTTTCGGTACGCGGGCCCTTCACTGTTGTGGCCTCTCCCGTTGCGGAGCACAGGCTCCGGACGCGCAGGCTCAGTGGCCATGGCGCACGGGCCCAGCCGCTCCGCGGCATGTGGGATCCTCCCGGACCGGGGCACGAAACTGCATCCCCTGCATCAGCAGGCGGACTCTCAACCACTGCGCCACCAGGGAAGCCCCGTGGATAATTATTGAAGAGCAGTGGGCCCCTTCTACTCTTGGGAGGTGTGTGGAGCTTAGTAGGCCAATGGCAAAGCAAGAAAGCAGGGGGTTCACACTGGAGATGCTCCGGCCCACCCCCACCAGCAATCATTTCCCCTGGAGAAGTATAGCTGTCCCTTTGGGCTGACAAAGTCCTCTTCTTCTTCAGGCTGATGGTCTAGAATTGAGGGCCACCGAGAGCTGAAGCTGGGATAGGGCAAAGGCTGGCAGCTTCCCATCTGGCAGAATAATTACCAATGTCATAACTACCTTCTGCATTTCCTGGAATTAAGTGGTTCTTAAACATCAGTTGGGACCATTTTTCATGGAGTGTGTTTCCATGGTCCAGGCTGATTGGAACTTGGTTACATATAAATAGGCAGAAGAAGTTATCTCGGAAATCCTGACATGACATCCTGTTATAGAGAGTGACATATCACTTAATGACCACGGGTTTGTCCCATAACTTCACTGTACCTTTGCCTGTCAACTATAGTATCCATTGATTTACCACTGTCCTACCCAAAGGCCAGAGCCCCATTCTGGTTCATTCGTGGTCAGATACACTTCTGATGTCTCCAGTGGTTGGGAGGGCAAGGACAGAGTCAAATTATGAGTTCTTCAGGTCCCTCTCACGGCCAGCAAGACGACTGCCAGGCTCTTTCTGTTCTGGGTCCTACACACTGCTAAGAAAATCACCTTTCCCTAGGGCCCTTTGCCAAATGCGCTGTTGGGGTCTTATCAGAATACAATGGATTCAACACCTAAAATCACACCTGTGATTAAAGTTGCGATACTGGAAATATTCTTCCTCCTAATTTATATTGGTCCCTCTGATTCTTAATTACTTAGACCCAGTCTCTTTTTCACGCATGCTAAATTTTATTTAAGTATGTCATTGAATAAACCAGACAACCCTTCAGAGAAATGTCCATCTTATCCTTTAAGATGTGAGTATAGGGGCTGAGGATGTGTTGTAAAACATCTAGTCCTGCATAGCTGCTGGGTGATGACACGGATGTCTCACCCAGAACTCTATAGAGTCAGGGCTGGGAGATTAACCCCGATGTTCCTCTTTTGCGATTCATGCCAGGAAAGACTGTGGCACGCCAGGGCTCCAAAAAAGATGGCAAAAGAAGTTACAGGCATGAAACCCGTGCATCCTGGTTTCCAGGAAACTGTTGGTTTCAAAGCTTTGGTGCCAATATTCCCTTTTACCATTAACATTTCCTGCGAGTTCTAACATTTCAGAGAGGAAATACCTTTCATGCAAAGAGAGAACACACAATTTCCTTTTCAAAGCTTTTGTGTCTTGGTGGAGAAAATAGCCTCCTTCTACCTAGGTCTCTGAAAAGCGAATCTTTATTCTCACAAAAGTTGAGGGAAAAGGGTGGGGATTGAGGGTTTGGGCAATAGTTAAAGATTTAAAATCTAATTTTGAAAAAAGGGTAAGTACCAAAACTCGCCAACATCCTTATTCTCATACAGCTGGCTTTTCCGTTAGTTGTGGGTTTCCTGCCACTCCAGAGACCTGGGCGTGGAGAGACAGACCATAGGATGAGACTTCCTAGGATGTCTCATCTCAACCACACGTGGCCCGACAGGGGCCCTTTGCACAGGCCTCCAGCAGTTTCTGGGTGCGAGTGGACAGGGTCGCTCTACCTGGTGATTCTATGCCGATGGCTTCCAAGCTGCCCCCAGCCGCATCCTCCTTCCTGAGCTTTAGAGGGGTACATGCTATGGTCCATTCCTTTTTCTCCACCAGAGCCCCACCGTGACCTTGAAATCAACGTATCCCAAAATGTACTCATCCTCTGCCTCCTGGTATTGCTCAAGTGAGAACACGAAGGGTTATTCTCTCTCATACCTTCCACGTCCAAGCCATCACCAAATATTAATGATTTATTGATGCTACCTCCTAAACCCCTCTCAAAGCCATCTAATTATTTCCATCCTTATTGCCGTTTTCAAGTTCAAGAACCCTCATCTCCTTCTTGGACTTCTCACCGGTCTCCCGGAAGTCAGTCCGGCCCACTTTCCTATTCATACTCCACACCTCCAATCAAAACAATCTTACTAAAACAGAAGCCTGGTTAGGGCACTTCCCTGCTTAAAACACATCAGTGCTGCCCTTTTACTCTCAGGATGAACTTCAGACTCTTTAACAGAACTTGGCCTCTGCCTACCTCTCCAGGTTTACCCGAGCAGCTCCCTGTCCCCCCGCCCTTGAACTGTACACTGCAGCAATAATGAACATCTTCATTTCCTTAGAAATACCTGTCTGTCTGGTGGCAGTGGCAGCGCCCAACCCAGACCCGCCGTGGCCTTCACCATGATGCTCTCTCTGCCTGGGATATACTTCTTCCTTTCAGTCCTATAACCCAATAACTTTTACTCATCTTTGCTCCTAAAAGGCACTTCTGCTGGGAAACCTTCCTTGTCCCCCCGCGGTGCCCTTCCTCTGAGCCCGCATGGCACGCTGTACCACTCCCACCTCAGCACGTGGCACCCTGTGTTACTAGTGCTTGTTTATTTCTTGCTGTCCCCCATTAGACTCCAAGTCTAATGATCTCCATGAGATCAGTGACTTTGCTCACCATTATATTATCCATCATAGGGCTTTAACACAATGCCTTGGCACATAGTAGGATGCCATAATTTTTTGCTAGCTTAATTAATTAATAATTAAAGCTGTCTACTTCATTGGGATAATGTGTTCCAGAAGCTAGTCGTAGAGTCTGCGGTGAAGGAGGGAGACCTCACAGGCAGAAGGGAGCATCTGTCACTTCCCAGCCCACTCCTGAAAGTGGAGGCACGTTCATAGGTGACGGGCCCCCAAGGCACAAAAGTGTAATGAGATCCTTCTCTGGGACTGACTTGCGTGGAGGGCCTGGGTCACCTCTGTGCCGGGAGAGCAAGGCAGGGACCACACTCAGGCTTCTGGCTGCAGGCTGAGCCAGTCAGATGTGTTATTGTAAAATGGCAATTTTATAATTAAGTGATAATTACATTTTCTGCAGCGTGTAAGGGAAAGTAAATGTAGTGTAAATCAATACACTATTGATTCATGCAAGTTTGTCTTTAAGTGTGTGTGACTGAAATTTCCATTATGGTTGAGATTAGACCACCCGCCCTCCCCATCCGTCTCCACTCCTTAAAACGTAGGGAAGGGGTTTCCCTGGTGGCGCAGTGGTTAAGAATCTGCCTGCCAGTTCAGGGGACACGGGTTCGAGCCCTGGTCCGGGAAGATCCCACATGCCGTGGAGCAATGAAGCCCGTGCGCCACAACTACTGAGCCTGCTCTCTAGAGCCTGTGAGCCACAACTGCTGAAGCCCCCGTGCCTAGAGCCCGTGCTCCACAACAAGAGAAGCCACCGCAATGAGAAACCTGCGCACCGCAACGAAGAGGAGCCCCAGCTCACTGCAACTAGAGAAAGCCCGCGCGCAGCAACGAAAACCCAACACAGCCAAAAATAAATAAATAAACAAATTAATTAATTAATTTTTAAAAACGTAGGGAAGAAATCGACCAGTGCACAGAGACAGTGATGATGCGGCCATGTCGCTTCCTTCCAGCCTGGTTGCCGGTGGGGAATGGTGAGCCTCAGCCCTCAGCCGGGGTACGTGATGCTCCAGAGGAGGTGTGTCCTGCTCTGCACACTTCTCCTCCCTGCTCAAAGGCCTCTGTGAACCCCCATGCCTGTAGGTACAAATCCAAACCTCTCAGCTGGCACCAGGCTGTCTGGCTCCAGCCCCTGACACATCTCCCCCACGTTCCTGTGCCTCAGGCCAGCTTCTTGGCCCTGAACCCGCTACACATGTTCCTGGCTCGGCGCAGCAGCCGACACTTCCCGCCTACCTAGGGATGGCTTCCAGAGTGAGTCATACTTTTTTTTTTTGGTTGAACTCCAGTTCAACCCCATTCATGAAGCTTTCCCTGAACAGGCCCGCCCATGGGAAGCTTCTCTTCCCTGACCTCGGGGGGTCCCTTATTGTCTTCACTGGTCATTTGATCTTTAGCCCGGGGGACGCAGGCAGAACGTCAGCTCACGTGAATTTCTCGCCTCTTCTACTCAAGAGGACTGTGCCTCTGACACCTGCCCTTCCTCCACTCCTACTGCAACAGCCAACCCCGAATCAGGGATTCTGGCTAATCGGATCCCCCCCCTCCCACTCCGGGCCATACTGGGCAGCTTGGGGTGATGATTGGGGAGGAGGGCTGGAAAGGGCCATGCATATCCCCAGGGAGGAAGAAAGGACAGAGGCAAGATAAAAGCAGAGAGTTCGGCGGGGGGTAAAACTATTGTCCAGTGGTTCGTGGTTTTGCAATTTCATTCCCCTTCTGTGCGGAAGGAGGGGATTCAGCTGCCCTGTTCTCCAGGGGGCATCTGAGGGAGGTCACATCCAGGTTTATTCTAAGAATTCATGTCTCTCCCTCTCCCTTTCTCTCATATTCCTACCCTCCAGCCCCACCTGTGCAGGCACCTCGGCTGTTGGGCACCGCCCAGCCTGGGGCATCAGGCTCAGGGCAGGGACAGGAGAACTCTGCATTCGCCTCCAGAACACACTTCTCCCTGTATTGATTTTCACCGCTGGCTCGGGCCTGTTCTCCTGCTTGAACGCAACGGATTTCCTTTCAGATCGTGTTCTCCCTCGTGCTAAGCTGCCACGGCTGGCCAATGTGTCTCCACTCTTTCCGTGGATCTAACACAGGCCCTCAGAGACCTGCGGGCAGGCTGGGCCTTGCTGGCTGCTGAGAGGAGCCAGTCCCCTGTGGCTGGCCTGCCATCCCTCTCAGGACTGCCATCTCGTTCTTAGTCAGCAAAGGGCTGGGGACCAGGGATCAGTCCTCCTGGCAGCTGGGAAACACCAGCCCAGCTCTCCAGGAACTACAGACCACACAGCGGGGGCCCCATAGGTCAACTGGGTCAGCGAGCAATTGCCTGGGACACGGCCAGCAGAGGCATCTGAGACCCACGTAGCGTTGTTCACTCCTACCACCAGCAAGGCACTGGCTGCCCGTGGGAGTCTGGACCAATAGGGCAGGATGGACGACGCAGGTGGACGGAGTCAAAAAATCAGCCCGATCTTTGCCTCAGCTCCCCAACTCCCCCTAGAATGAAGTCTTTTCCATCCTGATGACATGACATCATCTGGATCAGAATCCCACGGGATCCTTTTACGGAAGGAGACTCCTTCTCTCCATCTCTGTCTGCCAAATAGAACTTGACTCCGGCCCTGCCCTACTCCTCTTTTAATTTTGTACTTATTCTAGGTATATGGGTTCATTGCTCAAGACTGTTTCCTTCTGGAGGACAGACACTGTCTCTTGTCATCTGTATGCATCCCACAGCACCCACCCAGCACAGCGTACTTAGTCCAGAGTACACAGCAGGTGTTTAAATGATGCTTGGTGAATGGCATCACGGGAGTGTGAGTGCAACTGAAAGTCACACACAGGTGTGAGCTGGACAGACCTGCAGTGAGATCCACCTGCTGCCCTCATGGGCCAGAATGCTCTCCAGACACCGGGTCTCCATGAAGGAGAGAGAGAGGTTTCCAAAAGCCATACCTGTCACTCCCGCACCCTCTCCATTCGCTCTTGCCCCAGGGGTTCCACAGGCGGATAAGATATTCCCAGCCACTCCTGTACTGAATCTGCAAAGCACAGAAAAGGAAAACTGTCAGTGTTCTCCAGCAAAAGTCAGCAGAAGGGATATGAATGCAGCTGCTTTTCACCTCCAAGGACTAATTTAACTTCTGACCTCATTTGGCTGCAGCAGGAAAAAAAAATGGAAAGGAAAAAAAAATCAATGTCTCTGCCTGTGTGGAGCTGGAATGAGACCCAGGAGAAAACGGTCCTTCTTTCTGTGCAGCAGCTTGAAGGGCAGGTGCAGCTTCCTCGGTCTGTACGACTGCATCCTAAAACCTGCGCCAGCTGAGACAACAGCGGATAAATAGCACGGATGGTGCCATGGGCTGCAGAGGGGAGATCTTTATGGGTCTCCAGCCTCCTCCATGCCCTGTCACAGCCGGCATCTCTATTCCACTCATATAGCTGTTTCCTTGCTGGCAGCCCCTTGGGAGCTGTGCTGGGGTCTCCACAGCACTGTCCTGAGCAAGGCCAGTAGGAGGCTGATTTGAGCAAGACCCAGGACCTTGGAGGCCTGCCTGGGAGTGGAGCCCTCCTAGCTTGCGGCTCCGGGGCTGCACCCGGCCCCCCTGGCGGCCTGCCTCTGTCGGCGAGCCGGGCATCCCCGTGGCCTGAACGTTCCTTCCTTCCCCAGGGGATTGCATCATCATCTGTCCCAGATACAGAGGCCAGCACACTTGCTCCTTCAGACCACTGAGGCCAGAGGGCAGGACTGTTTGTTGAAAACTTAAAATAATCACAACCCTTTGAACTTATGTTCCTGGATCCAGGCCTCCGCCTGGTGAGAGGAATTAAAGCATGATTGAGTTGCAGCAGCAGTATTGATCTGTGCTAATGTTGTCTGAGGAGACAGAGGCCTGGAGGGGTGAGGAAGGGGCGGACTTGTTCACTGACTCCAGGTCACAGGAGAAAGTCCCGAGTGGACTATTCTCACGTGGAAAAGAAAACCGTGTGGAGGCAGGGCTTGGAGACGGGCCTGGCTGAGTGTGTGACGTGCACTACGGCCTTCAATCCTCTGAGGTAGATATTCATATAATCCTCGTCTTGCAGAGGAGAATGAGCATCAGAGAGGTTAAGCAACTTTCCCAAGGCCACAGAGGAAGTGGCAGAGGAGGAATTCTGATCCGAGCCACTGTCAGTCTCCAAAGCCCAGGCTCTGAATTTTGGAATTGGGAGTGGATAAAGGATACAGCTGCTCCAGGGCCCAGCTCATTCTCACATGTGGACGAGACCCTGACCTTGCACGTAAACCCTGGACCAGCACGTGATCACCAGTAGGGCAGTGCCATGAAGGAGCGATGTGGTCAGACAAGGGCCCAAGAACCCAGCTTGGGTATGGTTCTTTTCTTGTCTACTTCTGTCTGGCTGACACTGCCGTGGAAGGTACTCTTTTAATGCCACACGGGATGGGGATGCCCCTCTCTGCCCCCCACCAGGCACCCCAGGCTTGGCACACAGTGTATTATTAACTGCCAGCACATGACGGAGCCCATGGAACAGGGACGTGAGAAACAGTCGCCTGGTGGCCCAAAGAGCTTCATGAGCCACCCTCAGTGCCTAAGGGACAGTCAGGGGCTCAGGCAGGCACAGGGGAGAAGAGTGACCAGTGACTGGAAGGGGCTGAGAACAGGGCTAAATGAGGCATGCAGAGAAACGCGTACCCCCTGGCCCTGGGGAGTCACTGACCCAGCTAGGTGCATAGTAAAAAATGCCAGTTTCATTTATCTTTCTGTCTGTGTCCCGCCCAGAGGGTGGATGAGCAGATTAAAAAGCACACGGCATTTATGGGCTGGTTTAATCTTAGCACTTGTGATCAGTTATAACCTCCTTTCTGCAGGAAGAACCTTTAATCAAGTTCTTGGGCTCTTGTCTGACTGTGTCACTTCTTTTTTTTTTGCGGTACGCGGGCCTCTCACTGTTGTGGCCTCTCCCGTTGCGGAGCGCAGGCTCCGGACGCGCAGGCTCAGCGGCCATGGCTCACGGGCCCAGTCGCTCCGCGGCACGTGGGATCCTCCCGGACCGGGGCACGAACCCGTGTCCCCTGCATCGGCAGGTGGACTCTCAACCACTGCGCCACCAGGGAAGCCTGTTGGTGATCACATGGGCCTCGGCCAAGTGCCTCAGGGGTAACCTTCGAGGCTAAGGTCACAGCTGCATCTGAGAATGGGCGGGCTTTCTTGCTTCACTCTCCTGGCTGCTGACTGTACCCTGACCCTCGTCAGATCTCTCAGAAAGGGTGCCACTGGGAAGAGGTGATCCAGGTTATCTATCCTAGCATAATAATTCCTTGAAAGTATTCTCTTGAATGCAAGTTCCAGAGGCAGTTAATTGTTATTCCTAGAAAAAAAATGGCTTCATGGCTAATAGTAGATTAAAACCAAGCTGTACTTATATTGTTAATACAGGCCTTCTCAGAGCCTTTAACGTGTTAATATCCAAATACTGCTTTCATAGAGCATCTCACCAGTCTGGTGCTCCTTAGAGCACAGGCTGGGAAGCGTCAGCAGCCACAGAGCGGCAAGAATGGTGGGAATGGATCCTGCAGGACACACAGTCTTCAGCACCTCCTGTCACAGGAGTGTCCTGTTCAGACCGATCAGTGTGTTAGAAGAACAACTCGGGCTTCCCTGGTGGCGCAGTGGTTGAGAGTCCGCCTGCCGATGCAGGGGACACGTGTTCGTGCCCCGGTCCGGGAAGATCCCACGTGCCGCGGAGTGGCTGGGCCCGTGAGCCATGGCCGCTGAGCCTGCGCGTCCGGAGCCTGTGCTCCGCAACGGGAGAGGCCACAACAGTGAGAGGCCCGCATACCACCAAAAAAAAAAGAACAACTCAAAGTGTGTGCTGTGGGGGAGGAAACATCCGGGCTGTGAGCAGAATCATTGGGAGCCCAAACCCCAGCCAAGGTCACACTTCCACTGCCCAGTTCACCTCCATGACCTTGGCCCTTGGTGTTTACTTGGCAGCTCTATAAGCCGGCAGTCACTGCCATCCCCATATGCCCAGCCTCTGCGGGACGCACATCCATGGCCATCCGGACCTCTGGATACACAAGTCCCTTCTCCCCTGCATTCAGAGGAGAAAGAAAGGCCGTCTCAATGTATAACAAGGGCCTTGCCAGGAATGGCCAGCACATCACGCGGGTACCATGGCTCCTTCCTTCCATGCCCAGCACAGATAGCATTCACTGATCACAGCTCTCTTTTTCCAAAGCTGGAAGCAGAGCCAAAGTCTTGTCAACACAGTAATCCAGGCAGCATTGCCTGGATCAAGGCCGGCACACAAGAAAGCTGACTTTCTCTCCCTAACCTAGACTTGTCCACGTCGGGGATGGGGAGCTACGGTGAGCAGGATGTCCACCCGTGGCCAGATGTGATGATGGTATTGTCTGTCTCCACGGAGAATTCAGAGAAGGGCATGGGAGATTCCAGAGGAAGAGCATCTGGAGCCACTGGGACTGGGATCTCTCATGGCTTGGGTTTATCAGGGCCTCTTCCTTGCTTGTGGGAAATGTCATTTGAGCTCCTCCCATATTCTATGATGGAGAATCCATGACGTCATCCTCATAGGCCAAAGACAAATGCATTCATTCACTCATGCAAGCACACTCATCCATTGATCCAACAAGCATTTATTAGATGCCTACTCTCCTCCAGTTGCTGTGCAGAGGAAGCATTTTGGTACTGATTTCCTTAGGGAGGAAGGCGAGAGACAGAAAATATTGCCTGTTTTTTTTTTTGTTTGTTTGTTTTGTTTTGTTTTGTTTTTTAACATATTTATTGGAGTATAATTGCTTTACGATGGTGTGTTAGTTTCTGCTTTATAACAACGTGAATCAGCTATACATATTCATCTATCCCCATGTGTCTTCCCTCTTGCGTCTCCCTCCCACCTTGCCTCTGTTTTGCAGATTGGAACATTCACCCAAACACAAAACAATGGAGTAACTGGCCTTAGGTCGATGGACAGGAGAGACAGATTGACACGCAGAGAGGGAAGGCAGATATGAGAAACAGGCCATAAATAGAAGCTGCTACTCTGCGTTCCTTGGCCCATAAATACCTGTGAAAAATGGACCCTGGGGTTTGCGACACTGTCTCTTATGACCTGGAAGACATTATCAGACCTCAAGAATTTTGAGAACTACAGAGATGGGGGAACATCTGTGGGAAATCATCACAAGGCCAGGAAGTGCTGTCCCTGCACAGCTGCGTGATAAGCATAGATGGTAACTGAGGAGTCGTGGTGTCTGGGCCCAGCCATTTCAAGCAGCTGTGTCGCCCTGACCTTCCCCTCTCAGGTGTCGGCTTCTCATTTGTGAATCGAGGAGGCTGGACTTTTGTAGTGTTTTCCAGACCAAACGCTACGGCACACGCTGATGATATGCATTTTTGTCCACCCAAAGTCGGTTGTTGCATCAAGGGGAAAGACTGTCCCCCAATAGCCATCCTCCCCTCATTCATGGGAATAAAGTCCTAGTTGGGCATATGGCAGCCCAGCTAGATGGTATGTTTCCCAGGCAACCTTGGGCCTCAGGGTGGCACATGACTAGGTCCAGACTCATGGGATCTGAGAGGAAATGGTGTGTGCCTTTACTGATACATGCCTTCCTTAGGGATGTATAAGTGTCCCCGGCCTCTTTCTCCTCCCCCGGCTGGGAAATGAGGGGACCTGAGGCAGCTGCCCTGGGCTCACAGATAGAAGCCCCATGGTGCAGACGGCAGAGCCAGCTACCAGCTCTGGAATCACCTACCTAGCTGAGAAGTGAACTTGATCTTGTTTGAGCCCCTGCATTTTTGAGTGTCTTCGTCAGAGCAGTTTAGTTGGTACGTAACAAATAAAACCCTTTCGGGGCAAAATTTCCTCCAAAGTCAACTGGGTAGTTAATTCTGCTTTCTTTTTGGGCTAATCCCCCAGCCTAGTTAGACACTCTGCCTGCCTGAGGCCATTCAAGGATAGTTAAGATTTTTGGTGGGTCCCTGGGGGATGAGGATACTGGGCACCAGAGCTTCAGGACGAGGAGAGGGAATGAGGTTGTCCATGATGGGCCTGGACATGGTGGAGGCAAGGGCGATCACTACTTGTTTCAGCTTGTCGGGCTCACCGAGGCCAGGGATTCTGACTCCTGTGTAGGGGAGCAAGAATCCTGAGGCACCGCGTTCGTGAGGAGCCTTAGCTGCCCAGCGCCAGTCACTGTGTAGCCATGCCGACTCACCAGCCCGTTTGCTGTCCCCGTGGACTCACTTGTCGGCTTCAAAGGAGGAAAACAGACCAAGCGTTAAACATTCACACATTCTTCAAAAAGATAGAAAAGCACTATTCAATCAGCAGCTGGGCTGTGGCCAGATGAAAAGCATCCCACTGTCTCACTTTGGAATGGCTTGTGTTCCTGGATTTCTTTCCTAGCGAGGCAGAGTTTGAAGGCTGTAGGGTGCTTGAGGCCCCAGCGTTTGACACCTCAGGAGACCACCCCATGACAGACAGAAGGCCACCGAGTCCTGAGGACGTGGGCTGCTGGCTTCTCCAATTACTTGCTATCAATGAGACACAACGTAAGACATAACTTCTGGGCATTTAGTGGGAGTTGGGAAGACCTACCACCTCCAAGCTATGAGGGATTGGGGTTTAAAGTGCATTCTGGTTTCATGTGGCATTTCAGACTAGGGGTGTGTGACTCAAAGCCCACATGGTTAAAGAGTGAAGGAAGTGTCCTCAGGGATACGGCATTGGCTGTCTCAGAACAGACTCAAATAATCTGGAGGGTCATTCAGGCTTTTCAGAATGGGGCACTCTGCCTTTGGGATGCTGCCTTTAAAGCCAGTGAGAATCAAAGGGCGTCTGATCACTCTGGACCCCACTAGTTCCGGTCACAGGGAAGCACTAGGCAAAGGCTTCAGTATCAGACAACAGCATCTGAACCCCTGCTCAGCCACTCACTGTCTGTGTGATGGTAAGCATCTTACTGAGTCTCTCTGAGCCCAGTTCTTCTTCTGGAAGAGAATTCTGCAATCCCTGTTTCAGTTGGAGGGCTATTGTGAGGATTAAATGAAGTGGTGTCGGTAAAGCACAGCATCAGTGCTCCGTGACCGTCACTTGGTCATTCCCTTGAATGGGCCAGGGGCTGAACACTCCTGGGTGAGGAAAGGCTCGAACCAGTGCAGCAAGATTCCTGGTCTACCCACCCCAGCCAAGGGTGCTGCAGGTCATCAGGGAGCCTGCCTCGGCTACCATCTTCACCATGGTCAGCAGGTCAGACGAGGAGGAATGCAGGCTGATGTTGGTGACCACCCCTCCCGTGAGGTCCACCAGGGCATCAGGGAGGTAGCCATAGTGCAGGTTGACATAGGACCCATGAAACCTGGGAGGGATAAAGGCAGATCAACCCCTGTGGTGCCTTTGGTGCCCCCAGAAAGGGAGGTGGTACCCGGACCTCTGCATATGTCACAGGAAATGGACTTCCCAACCACCCCCAGGCTACGGCAACCTGCCCACCTTCTGTTCTCCTGGATAAAGAATCTAGCGATGTGCCACCATTATCGCTTCCTTCCCCTGGTCTCCTGGGCCTGGGGAACCCCACAGGTGGCAGTATTGTATAGAGCTTAGGAATGCAAGTACTGGAGCCACAGGCCAGGGGTTGAATTCCAGTCTCACCAGATATTTAGCTGCTTCACCTTAGACAAGTTACTTAACCTCCTAGGGCTGGGCTTAGCGTAGTGCCTGGCACATGGGAAGCCTTTAATAAAAGATTGGCTATTATTATGATAAGGATCCACTGTTTCAGTATGGAGCTTCCTTAAAAAACTACAAATAGAACTACCATACGACCCAGCAATCCCACTACTGGGCATATACCCTCAGAAAACCATAATTCAAAAAGAGTCGTGTACCAAAATGTTCATTGCAGCTCTATTTACAATAGCCAGGACACGGAAGCAACCTAAGTGTCCATCAACAGATGAATGGATAAAGAAGATGTGGCACCTATATACAATAGAATATTACTCTGCCATAAAAGGAAACGAAATTGAGTTATTTGTCGTGAGGTGGATGGACCTAGAGTCTGTCATACAGAGTAAAGTAAGTCAGAAAGAGAAAAACAAATTACCGTATGCTAACACATATATATGGAATCTAAAAAAAAAAAAAAAAAACAATGGTCATGAAGAACCTAGGGGCAAGACAGGAATAAAGACACAGACCTACTAGAGCATGGACTTGAGGACATGGGGAGGGGGAAGGGTAAGCTGGGACAAAGTGAGAGAGTGGCATGGACATATATACACTACCAAACGTAAAATAGATAGCTAGCGGGAAGCAGCCGCATGGCACAGGGAGATCAGCTCGGTGCTCTGTGACCACCTAGAGGGGTGGGATAGGGAGAGTGGGAGGGAGGGAGACGCAAGAGGAAGGAGATATGGAAACATATGTATATGTATAACTGATTCACTTTGTTATAAAGCAAAAACTAACACACCATTGTAAAGCAATTATACTCCAATAAAGATGTTAAAAAAAAAAAAAAAAGGACCCACTGTTTCCTGTTTAACAACAGTGGTTGAGTACTGGCTGTGTGCAGGGTACCTTGCTAGGCACTGAGCGTTCCCAGATGGATGAGACCCTGTTCCTGCCCTCCAAGAGCCCACAGTCAACAACTGCAGGGCTCGCTGCGGCCACAAGCAGCCTCTATTCCTACTCTGTGCGAAGCTTGACCCAGAATCCCCACCCCACCCTCAAAACTAACCCACTCCCCCCCAGATTCACCAGGGAGGTGATGTCACTGAAGGTAACAGAAGTGAGGGTGAGGCTTACATAACACATCCCCAAAGCAAACCACCTAGAACTCTCAGACCTGTTCTCCAAAATGCCTCTTCCGGGACTTCCCTGGTGGTCCAGTGGTTAAGACTCCACGCTCCCAATGCAGGGGGCCCGGCTTCGATCCCTGGTCAGGGAACTAGATCCCACACGCTCCCCAAGTAAGAGCCCGCATGCCACAACTAAGGATCCCATATGCCGCAACTAAGAGATCCCCTGTGCCGCAATGAGGATTCTGCACGCGGCAACTAAAGATCCTGAGTGCCACAACTAAGATCCGGCTCAGCCAAATAAATTTTAAAAATAATAAATATTTTAAAAAATGCCTCTTCCCACCCTCCCATGGGGTTTCTGCCTCTGGACCCACACCCTGAGAAATGCCCTGTCTTCTCGTCCTATCTTGCCCTCCTCCCAATTCTCCACCAGTCACCTGCTAGAGAAGCAGACAGTCTCCAGATTCAAGAACCAATCTGCTCAGCCCAACTGCTGGCCTCCCCTCTCATGAGCTCTCCTCTCGGGTGGGAGGCCGAGCTCTTCAAGGCCCCCTTTGCTCCTCTGGGAAATGGGCTCTTGCGGTCGTGCTGCCAGGTGAAGCACGCACGGCACGTGGAGAGGGTCTGGCTTGTGGAGGTGTGCTTGCCGTGAGCACGATCAGGGCAGCAAGTCCATGCTCACCTGCTTCTACCACCAAACTCATCCACCCCTCCACAGCAGCAACTCACCACCCACCTGCTCTCCCCTTCGAAGGACACGTCAGGTTGCTTTGCCTTCCTTGGGTGTCTCTTTGCTGTGAGAGCGCGTGGATCACCTTGGAACAGAGAGGAAGTAACTGAGGGTCCCGCGAAGGCTTCTGAGAGGGGGCACAACTCTGAACTCAGTTTTATCCAGGTCCGGACAGTGGGATGGACATTCTGGGGAGGAAGAATCAAATCAGGTAGGCTCCGGAGCCGGAAGAGCGTGGTGGGGTGACATTGATGACGGCCTGACTGGTATTCCGGGAGAGAGGGCGGATTGATCACTCACAAGGAGAACCACTGAAGCAGGGGCCAGATGAGCTCAGATTTGTTTTGAGAACTCAAGTTCCTGTCCATGGGGTGAACTGGAAAGGTTCCCATGGGCTCCTAAAATATAGGCAGGGCAAACCCACAACAGCATGGAGCTGAGCCAGGCCAGGCAGGAGACCCTGCCTCTTGGTGTCAAAGCCGTCCAGTGGGCATGTTCCCACACTGCCTGGTCACTCGGGCCTCCGGCCGGGACCTAAGCTTTCCTGTCCCTGACGGGGAAGCAGAGGCCAAGCCCCATACAGGTTGGTAGCCGCAGGAAAGCTCCAGCTCTGGCTTGCTTTCTGGCGATGCAAAACTACGTGGTCGTCAGGCGTGGGTCCACCCCGCTGCCGCCTCTACTGGGGCCCGAGGCCTCGGACGAGACCCCTCCCGGTCCTCGGCCCTTCACCTGGATCAGCTCTGGGGCCCCTCAGACACCCCTCTCTCACCATACTTCCACCTCTGCAGTTCTCTCCTCCTGGGTTCCCCCAGAATTCACGTAAACTCACTTCAGCAAATACAGATCAAGCAGCCGCTCTCAGCAGGACACCATGGATGGCTTAGAGAGTCTTGTGTCAATGAAAGCAAAGGATCCACAGAACCCAGGGGCCATTCTACAGGAACCCGGTGGCAGATGGATCTCAGCTTTTTGCTATTAAACTGGTTCTAAATCTTATCTTTCTGTCTCTCCCTCTCTCTGATCAGGGTTGTCTGGTATTAGATTCTTATCTCGGCAGTGTTTTTAGTCAACTGCAAAGCTTCCCTTTGGTCACGATCTGTGGATCTGTGCGTCTGACTCACTTGATTTTCCACATGTTTTCTGGCTCTGGGTCCTAGATTAACAGGGCTTTGCTGAGGGTGCTGGAAGATCACCAAGACTAGGGTTCTGGAACTCATTCCAGAGCCCACCAGCATGACCTCCCATGTTGCCAGAAGTCCCCCTTCTGGCTTCAAATAGAGCTTCACTGGAACCACACCAGGAAAGCAGCTGTTGCCTCTGCCCTGTCACTTCAGGGTCACCGCCTCAGTGTCTACGGGCCTCATTTGATGGTCTGACGTCCTGCACCTCCCACTCTGCAGTCACCACAGAGACACCCAATGCAAGGAGAGGGACCCATGGCCAGTGCCACCCTCTCGGCGTCTTCCACAGCCTTCTCTCGCCGTGTCTCCGCGAGGGCCACGAAGCCGGTCCCAGCCGCAGCTGGGTGTTTAGACAAAGAGCTCTCTCTCTCTGCTTTACAAACACGAGCTCACAGATCCTGCTCACGCTTCAGGGACAAGTCAACTCTTCTTAGCTCCCTTTGCTGCCAGGAAATAGAAAGGGAGGGAAAGAGGGAGAGCACCGTGTCTGCCACACCTGTCACTACGCGTGTCACCTGAACCCAGGGATGCTGAGAGAGCCTTGTTCTCACCCCTCGGCTTCAGCCTCATTTGGGGGAAATGTCTACATTTCCTGGCAATGATATGAGAGTGGGAAGAGTTCAGATGTCAAATCGGGATCCGAAAAGGATGCTGAAAGGCTATAATTCTGAGCCACAGAGATTCCAGAAAGGATGCTATGCAGCTTACCAGATCTTGTCTCCCACTCTCCTATTTTATGACCTCTGGGGAAAAAAACTCTGCAAAGACTTTTTTTTCCCTCCACATCTGACTCACTTGACCAATTCATTTCTGACTCCCCAGCTGCAAGAATGGTTGAAAGTCTGGGATCCACATGATCACTCGGTATTGCCTACACCCTTGGAGGGAAAGAGGACCATCTCCACCTGGACAGGTGGGTTCTCTATGCTTGCGCTGTTGGTCCCTCTGTGCCAGACACCGAGTTCCAAAGAAGCAAAAAGACAAATCATTTTCCTCTAGGACTGACAGTATCAAGAAATGATGGAAAAGCACGTGACTGGGGAGGACAGACCTGATCCCAGCTTGGCCTCAAACACGGTGTGACCTGGGGCAAGTCATTTCACCGCCCCCACCCCCACCCCGAGCCTCAGTTTCCTCATCTTTCAAAGAATGTAGGGTTTGATGCTGACAGAGGCTCCGTCTAGCTCTGATGTGCTCTAATTCTATTTGATTTCCTCCTGCATTCTATAACCCCCTTCTTTGGATGGAGGGGAAAGCTTTTACATAGCTTTGGAGTTTGAAACATTTTCTCCTGCACTAGATTTCTTCAGGCAGTGGAATGTGGATTCTGGGTCCAGTTTCCCATTTATTTTCAAGCTGAATGATTGCTTTAGGTCAGCTGTTAACAAAATCGGGTCAAAGTCATCATTTCATCTGCGAGCTTTCTAATTCTCCAAGTGAACTGCCATGCTCCCCCCTTTCACTAGGGAAAAAAAAAAGAGGCCCTGGAGCAGTGAGCACTGAATCCACCCCAGAAAGATAATGGCAGTGTTTGCATAAGTAGCTTAGAAGTGAATTAACCTCCCCGAACATATGGATCGCTTCATCCACCCCGCCTGTTTTCTGGGCTTCATTCTCAAATGCTAACGACCAGCTCTTGCTGACACTGGAAATGAGCAACAGCTTTTGTTTTGCACAAGCTGGCTCGAAAGAAAGAACGCACAAGAAGAGCCCTTGAGATGTGCCTCCAGAAGGACAAGGACTGGGGTCCTAGCCACTCCTCAGGGCCCAGGATTGGGTGGGGCGGGGTCTTCAGTCTTGCCAAATGATGTCACCTGATCAAAGGACCAAAAACCTCAGTAGACTCAGGTTAATCGCTTACACCTGCCATCACATCACTATTCAGAGTCTTGGCTTCCCCATCTGTCATTATGAGGCATTGGTTAGGAAGATCTTTGGGGAACCTGATTCCAGGACACTCTCCACTCTCATTTTTCTCCTGAAATGTGTGGTCCCCTGACCTTTTGTCTCCTAGCATTGCTTTCCAGCTCTGATGTGTCGTCCCTCACTTGTGTGGGTCTTGACGAAAGCGACCTTTTACACACACACATACTCTTGCACACCCCACCTGAGCCAGCGTGAGCGTCTCTTCCAGCGCCCAGCACAGTGCCTGGAATATGATTAAATGCACCATACACATCTGTTGAATAAAAGCGGCCCAAATTGCCTATAAGTGGGACAGGTGACTTGGGGGAGTTTATAGGTCCTCGAGCTTGTTAACACCAGAAGGTAATCCCTGACTCATGGTGTTTGGACCATATAACAAGAAGCAGCTCCCGCCCCGCCCCCAGTCATAAATGCAATCTCACGGTAGCCACAGCAGGTCCCCAAGTGTCCCACCCGGTTCACTGCTCAAATCACTCCCCCCCTCATACCTCCTTCTCTCTCTTCTGAAATCCTACCCATCCTTCAAGGCCTCGCTCAACGCCACCTCCTCTGTGCAGTCCCAGCTGAGTCTCTGTGAGTCGGAACTGCTGTCTCTCTCCTCTGTCCCTCTCAGCAGACTTTGAACGTGGTACTACATTTTATTTGGGCCCGTACGCCAGCCCTTACAATAATACCGCTGTCAGTGCCTATCTCTGTCCAGCTCTGCCCTGCCCACCCCTCGCCATGTGTCTCTGGGTCCCTCCTCTGGCTCCAGCTGAGCCCTGCGCACAGTGATTATTTAGAGAGGATGCCCAGCGAGGTGGCAAAGGCTCTGAAGCGCCCACGGGCAGCGCTTGCATTGAGCAGAGCTGCCAAAAATCTTAGTGCCGGCTGGTGGGGAGCATCAGGCAGAGCAAGTGGCTGGGCAGGGGACGGGCCCATCCTTACTTGGCGCAGGCGTTCTCCGGCAGGCTCGGCCAACACTCTTGTTTGTTGCGAGGATTAACAAAGAAGTACTCATCGTTCAGGACAGGTAGGCGATCGTCAACCACCACTTCCACCCACAGGCCACACTGCCAGAACTGGAGGAGAGAGAGGGGAATATACGCCTTAGTAGAGTTGGGGCAGGAGGGAGGTGCTGGACCCCCGACCCAGGCCAGAAGATAACCACCATCGCCACTTAACCACCACAGTGCAACAAGGAAGTCTATCCAGACCAAAATCCCTGCCCAGGTTGGCGGACAGGGGACCGGACTGTCATCTCCACTGACAGGTGAGTCACAGATCAAGTTAATCAAGGAAAATACAGCAGGGAGGAAGGAGTCTTGGGCTCTAGCTGGACTTTGTGGTTAACTCCTGCCTCACTTTGGCAAGCCCTTTGTGAGATTCAGGCACACTGCAGACTCTCCGGGTACATCTTGTATACAAAATGGCAGTAGGGAGGGCAGATGCTGAATAGCAAAGGAGAATGGGACATACAGAGTGTTGTGATGGGGAAGGAGAGCCTCTAGGGAGCTGAAGGCTTGAGAGAGGAGGCAGGATTCCAGCAGGTGGCGAGGAGCAGGGAAGGCATCCCAGATGCGGCCGCGACAGCGTGGGTGGAAGCCTAGGGGCCGAACGGTGAGGTTGTTCCGGAGGACTGAGCAGTTACAGCCTCACCCTGGCCCTCCTCTCCTCACGTCCAGCTGTCCCTGCCAGCAGAGAAGCAGCCATGAAGCGGGCTGGCACTGTTGCTGCTAAGCGTGCAAATGAACCAGATGCTCCTCTCCAAAACAGAGAGGTTTAATCTTCAGCATTCAACTCTTAATGGTTCACTCAGGGGCATTGCCAAATGAGGATAACTCATAACAAAGCCAGCTTTTGGGAGTTGGTTTGCTGGTCTCTGGATCAGCAACAGGGCTTCTGGCTTCAGGCCTGAGTCTTGACAAGACTCAGGCAAGCCTCCAATAGTTGGGCTTGGAGTAAAGCTGGGTGGATGCAATCCATCATCTGCTTGGTGGTGACAGGGAGCCTTGACCACAGCTGGATGTTGCAGATGTTGGGCTTTTGCATACAGATGAGGATGCACTTTCGAAGCAGGGAGGGAGACCAAGACAGAGATGTCAGTGGAGACAAGACAAAGAAGATGTCCTCGCAGTCTTTAATGAACCAGCGCACTGGAGCTGGTGTTGCCCCAGCTGTGGATCTGCGTCCCGACCACAGTAAGATGAATAGGAGGGTGAGGCTGGGAGGCAACAGGGATGCTATTACAGTGAGATCGTGAAACCTGTCTGAAGCATTAAGGAAGCTAACTCTAGCTCCTTGAAGGAGGATACCAGGAGGACAGACCCATCTGGATTTTGGGTTTAACTGGATAGCAAAGTGTAGTAGGTGGTATCCAGTCAGTGGAACCGTGCTCCAGTCCTGGTTTTGTTTTTTTGTCCTGAGCAGTAGATATTGGATAAGACACTTAATTCTCTGTGATTCAGTTTCCTCATCTGCCAAATGGTGGTAAGAGAGCTACCTCCTACTGTGATGGGATCAGATGAGTGTGTGAAGGTGAGATCATGGTTTTGAAAATAAGAACTGTTTTTCGATAGGCTTTTCGTTCAGCACTTAGGACAGTGCCTGGCACACAGTAGGCCATAAAGAATGAGTGAGTCCTGGCTTGAACGAGATCCTCTTGTTGGTTCTACCCTCACTCACATCTTCCCACACCAGTAATGCTGACCAGACTTGTTCTCCCGATAAAAAAGGAACCTCAGATAAGATCATCGTTCCCAAAAAGGATGAAAATGGCCTGACTGGTGGTCAAGAATGAGGCCACCGATCTGTGTTTCCTGGTTCACTGCTCTGGGTGAGGAGGACTGGCACCTGGATAATGTCTGTACCCTTCAAGAAGCTGGCTGATGCCATTTAGCTAGCACCCATGTGTCTGAGGGAAACCAGAAGTGTTTTGGGCAAAGCATCCAAGTTGCCCAGGCACTGGGCCCTTTCCAGAGAAGAGTGCCCAAGCTCAGAATGATGAGATGTACAGAGGTCAGCACTTGTAGCTATTTCTGGGGAACTGTGGGACTATCTTCACCACACAGAAGGGCAAAGCATGTCCAGCCTGGGCCTCAGTTTGTCCTAACTACCTGTCACCCCACCAACACTTGCACCCCTGAGGTGAGGCCAGACGCAGCTAAACACTGCACCCTCTGGCTAACTCCTCAGTGTGACCCTTGGATCAGCAACATCAGCATTATCTGGGAGCTTGTTAGACGACCTAGCATGCAAATAACTGGACTTCAGGAAGAGAGAACAGGATAAAGGACACCCAGAAAAAATGGAGGGAAACAGCTGAGCAGAAAAAGGAGGCAGGTCTTCAGAACGAAAGTGCTCACTGGATTCCAGGCAAGACTAATCTTGCCGGGAATTCACATATCTGGACATTTCTAGAGAAATTTCTGAACCAAGGAGAGAGATCGCCTCATATAAACTTGCAATTTGAGAGAATATGTTGCATACAAGGTCAAGAGAATAGATTAGCATTGGATTTTTCTTCTGCAACATTGGGGAAGGTACAAGACAATGGAGAAATGTTTACAGATTCTTGTGGAAAAGGAATGTAATCCAAAAATCCTAAACCCAACCGAAATATTGTTCTTAAGTAAGAGCAAATGAAAAATACTCATGGAATCTGAGGAAACTATTCAAGGAACTACTTCTACCAAATGTGGATGAAACTAGAACAGAAATCTTAAGAGGAAATGAAGGCTGAAAGAAACAATGGTGAGTAATGAGTTTTGAATATGCTTTGGACAAGAAATATACTGGCAACATAGTGAAAATGAAGTTGATAGTGAAAGGATGAGCAAAGATATAATAGGGAAATGTAAGTAACAGGAAGCTGGAGTAGCAATGTGAATATCAGATAAAGAGGAATTCAAGTTCAGAAGCATTAAATATAGCAAAGAGGGATATTGTGTAAGCTTTATTGCAACAACAGGAGAGCAAGAACATAAATATTTGGGCACCAAAGAACATGGCAGGAAAAGTATAAAGCCAGAACATGAGGAACCCTCCAAACTATAACTTTGGGGAAGAACTTTAACTCACTTCTTTTAGAATATGACAAATCAAGCAGACAAAAAATAAGCCAAGATAGAAGAGATAATTGCAGATTATACAATTTGCAAATCAGAGAGCTTGATTCCATATATCATGGATGTATTATCATGGATAATATATACTCTTCTCATATGTCCATGAAGCATCTATAAAAACTGTTGTGGACCTGGCCATGAATAAAACTTTAATAATTTCCCCAAATGTAAGAGTTTATGAATTATATTCTCTGATCATCATCTAATAAGTCTAAAACTCTACAACCAAGAGATGATCCCCTATAAAACATAATCAGAACTAAAAACATCATAAAAAACCTAAAAACATATTAACTTAAAATTAATAAAAGACATTTGATATTAAAATCGATGGATACAGATAAGATCTGAGAAGGAGAATTTTAGTCTTAAATCTTTTATAGTGAAGAAAAAAAAGAAAGAATATTAAGTGTATAGTTTCAGAAAACAAAAAACCAAAAAAATTGACCAAGAGAAAGTAAACGGGAATTAATAAAAATAAATTGAAGTTAATTAGATGGAAATCAAAACCCTAAAAGAAAAAGAATAGAAAGAACAATGAAAATTGAAAGTTGAGTCATTCAAAAACCAATACAGTAGATTGGTTGGATTAAGAAGACCTGGATTAAGAAAAAAAGGAAAAATAAAAACATAGTTTAGGGATTAGTAAAGTTGACTTAATCACAAATTAGAAGAAATAAAATAAATTTTAAGAGAATTATATAAGCAACTTTGGGGCAATAAATTTGGAACTACAGAATAAACAGTTGGTTCTCTTGGCAAAATATAAATTTCAAGAATTAACTCTGGAAGAAATAAGAGGCCCAAGCAGATCAACAGCTATTGAACACATCAAAAGAGTTTAAGAAATCATATTTTAAAAGGAGATAGGTCCAGACGATTTAACTATTGCCTATTTTACTTTTAAAGAACAGATAATCAATGATTAACAACCATTATACAAATTATTTCAGATCAAAGTAAATCTCAATAGGTTCATATTAAAAAGCAAGCATAACTCCATAGCAAAAACAACAAACAATGAGAAGCCAATTCTACATGTGATATAGACGTAAAAATTTGAATAAAATGTTTAGCAAATTTAATCTTACAGTGGATTAAAAGAATGACAAACCAGGAAAGTATTTCACTAAAACCAAGAGACAGCAGGATTTTGCTCTTGTCACTCTTATTCAAAGTTGCAACCTTCTAATTAATGCAACAAGTCAAAAGAGCAAAATAAGCTATATAGATATCAAAAGAAGAGACAAAATTATCTTTGTGGATAATATTAGATAACCAAAAAAAAATCCAGACACTACTAAAGAAAAAATTTAGAACTAATAAAAGAATTTGGTAAGGTGGTTAGATACAAATTAATATAAAACAAGGAATAGCTTTCCTCTTTCTAGCAACATCTAGTTAGAAAAATCATTCATATTAGCTACAAACTTGTAAAACATCTGAGAATACATTTACCAAGAAGGGTATAGCATGAATATCAAAACATAACTATAACATTTTACTGAAGGGCATAAAACTAGTTCCAAATAAATGGAAAGATATACTGTCTTTTTGGAAAGGAATAACTACACTAATAAAAGTTTGATTTTTTCCAAATTAATACATAAATTTAATGCTGCTCTATTCTGCATCACAGGGGCTTTTCTTTTTAAATAGACACAATGATTTAAAAATTCTCATAGAAGAATAAATGTGCAACAATCACCAAGATAAAATATTTTTGAGGCAAGGATAATGAATAATGAAGGAGAACCTATGCCACCAGATATTACAACTCATTCTAAAACTACTGTGATCAAAATAACAAGATATGGCACAGGAATAGACAGACAAAATCTCAATGACATACAGGGTTCTTGATGAATGACTCTTTTCTTTTGCTGATTGTTTCTGCCATGCTTTCTATTTACATGAAAACATTTTAACTCTCATCCTCCCTATGTGTCGTCAGATCATGAGCCAACACAGAGTAACTAACACGTAAGTGTCTCTTCCACATCTCGGGCTGCCAGACCAACAGAACTTTCACGGTGGTCGCCTTCCTGTGCTCACGGAGAATCCCATTTAAGGAGCATCCCAGCAGCACACTTACCGGAAAACGGAAAATCCCTGCATATTGGTATGAAAAGCTTTGGTCCATTAGGATCTTCTGCAGATGCTGTGGGTTCTGTGTCAAGGAGCCCAGTGCTGCCAGGAACCAGCAATCTCCTGGGAGGGGACATAAGCCATGAGAGCTGACTGGACACAGCTGGAAGCCCCATCCCATGCACTCTGCACGGAGTCAGCATACCTCCTTCTGAATAAAGCATTTTTTTTGTCTGAAGAAAAATCTTTCTTCTGTGGAAGAAAGATTCACTGGGTTCAGTTCCAAGCAACATAGAGAAGGTGATGGTAGTGGTTATGGAGATAGTGGTAGTGGTGAAAGGGGTGATGGGGGTAGAGGTGGTGATGGGAGTGATGGGAGTAGTGAGTGATAGGAGTAGAGACGGGGTGGTGGTGGTGGTGATGGGAGGGATGGGGTGGAGGTGATGATGGGATGGGGTGGAGTAGTGATGGGGTGGTGGTCGTGGTGATGGGAGTGATGGGGTGGAGGTGATGATGGGATGGGGTGGAGTAGAGACGGGGTGGTGGTGGTGGTGATGGGAGTGATGGGGTGGAGGTGATGATGGGATGGGGTGGAGTAGAGACGGGGTGGTGGTGGTGGTGATGGGAGTGATGGGGTGGAGGTGGGGGTGATGGGAGTGATGGTTTTACCAAAATAGCACATACAAAGTATCTAGCACAGCCTTGCAGAAGTTCAATTAACATTCGCTTCCCTGATGCGTCTCTCTACTCAGTGCTCAGATTAAACTCTGTGTCTATTTGCTCCTTTTCTCTGATAATTGTTCTCCCCAAAGGGCTCTGCACACCCGCTGCTGAGCCGACTTCCAGGCTGAGGGTCTGGGCGTGAATAGTCCGTCCACAGCAACACCGAGGGTGCCAGCCTTGCCTCCTCAGAAGATGGGGCAGCATTCTGTGGGTCGGGGTGGGCACTGCTCTTGACCGCCCCCTACTCTGAGGCTGACTTTGGGCAGCCTGCCTCAATCCAGGGCTGGGAAGGAAGACTGAGTTCTTACCTGCCTCCCCCTGTTGGATGTCGAAACTGCTCGCACCTTCCAGGATGAAGTGAGCCTCTGATTTACCCTCCAATAAATCCTTAGAAAAGAGGGAGAAAAGCCATGAGCATCTTTCATTCCTCTATCTCCCAGTGTGCTACCACCCAAGACATCACTCTCCTCGTCTTTGAGGGGTAGAGGTTACTTCTTAAACAGGTGTTTGAAATCTGAGCTAGGAAAGCTGCCCTCATTCTTCAGGTTGTATTGCGAACAGCAAGGCAGATGTCAAAAGGGTGTATATGTAACAGACCAAATAGGCAATAAATGCATAAGCAATCTGTGCCAAGACATAAGGACTCAGGATCCTTACATCAAATGATCAGCCATCCTGGTACCAACAGCACTGTTTCATTAGGAGTTTATAAACAACCAAAAAAAGAATAGGATGCATTTATTAGAGGAAAGTTTTATAGGCATAACCATGCTTTCCTTGTGAAATGTCATCTCTCAGAAGTCAGTGTAGACATTCTGAGCTCCAGGTTCAAGTCCAGCCATGTGCTGTACAGGATAGAGGATGTGCATTACTCAGGTATTTGTCCACTCCCTGGCTAACACACAGACTGATTCTGGAAGACCCCAAGCAGCCTCTAGGTTTTCCTGCTACCAGGAGCCCACAGGATTATCTTGAGCATCCTCTCTGTGCATCTCTTCCTGGATTTCCATTGTGTGGATTTCTATAATTTGGTAACTGTTCCTGTATCATTTCTTTTCACATTGACAAACAAGTCCCCAGAGAGCAGGGCGGCAAAGTAGATTCAACTACTCAACGGCCATGAACCTGTGGAGTCCTGTATCTTGTGAGACCTGTCAGCCCTTCGTATACTGCCGGCCAGGTTCCTGGTGGAGCCGCCAAGGGGCAAACAAAGGTGTGTGTGTCTGCAAACAAGTCAGCCAGCCCACCTCACCAGGCCTCCTCCCACCATCTTCTCTGCACATAACCAGCCCTCTCTGGTGGCCAGGGCAGGGCGCTCAGGCCCAGGCCCTTGCGATGGAGGCATCCAGCTGACCCTCTGCCCTACCCTTGGCTGCTCAGAACTCGGGGTCTCTCCCAACACCAGCAGGTAGGGCAGCTCTCCACAGGGCCCTGGAGGGAGCAACTCTCCCAGTGTCAAAGCAACTTGGGGCACTTCAGTGACTTTAGCTGTCCCCTCACCTTCTACTGGAAAAGGGAACTCAAGGTCTCAGTGGAGGCTAGCTGCAGATCCTCCACTCAGGAATTAAAGAAGAGGGTGCAGGGCATCAGGTTTTTGGATGGGGTAAAAAAGACAGTGTGGCTCAGCTTTCTTGACCCAGCACAGCTGCAGCTTCTTCGTCGTTTACCCCTGGTTTACCCCCATGACGGGCAGCAACAGCACCAACAGCACTCCTGTTGGTGTGCTGAGAGTGATTGAAACGAGCCTGGTGTGGAATCCTGCCTGCATTGCTCCCTGGGTGACCTTGAGCAACTTTCTTTACTTTGCTGAAGCTCAGTTTCTTCCTATGTAAAATGGGAGTCAAATGAGAAAGCCATTGGTACCCTGGCTGCCGTTACCAAACCCTCGCCGCTGAGGACTAGATGCTTCATTCACAGTGGTCTCCTGACAGGTTGCAAAGCAGGAGTCTTTGCATTTTACAAATGAGGAAGGATGTGAAATACTTAGTGTAGCATCAGACAAGGGACCTGTTCAATAAATATTGATTCCCTGCTTCTGTAATATTTGCAAAATTTAAAAGACCACATTCATGGATAAACCCAGCATCTCAAATGCATTCATTATAAAACGAGAGAGAATAAAAACATGGATTACACGGTCAACTTTTAGATATTAGAAAGACAAAAAGAGCCTCACAAACATAGGTGGAAGGAAATGATAAACAGAACAACTGGTGAATTACAAAATAGAAACACAGCAAGATCAGTAAAGCAAATATTGAATACGTTGTATTTGGGGAGAAGGTTTACTTAGACCCAACCTTTGGCTAATATGCTAGAGAAACCCAAATAAAATTAGAAATAGAAAGGAGGTTTTAGCAGTATAAAAACATGACGTAAAATTCTATACTAATCTGTTTAAGCATACTGATGATTTTCTGACAAGAATTAACATGGTCAAAATGATCCAAGCTGGTAAATAACCTGAAAATCAATAACCTTGAAACAGTATTTTTAAATGATCAAAGACTATCTCCCTATTATCTCTGTCACGGCTTCTAAGTACACAAAATTTTCTTGCTGAGTTCTCTCAAACTTTCAGGAAACAATTCCTGTGTCGCTTACAGTTTCAGTGTTTAAAAAAAGAAAGAATCCTGCCACCGTTTATTTTAAGAAGTCAGCACAGCCTGGATGCCCAAACGGAGAGAGAGAAACACACACACACACACACACACACACACACACACACACACACACACACACACACACACACAGAGACTGATTTCATTTACGGAAATATACTGAAATAAATACCCGGCAAATGAATCAACAATAAATTATACAACTAACCCACTACCATTAAGTAGGGTTTGCCACAGAAATGCAGGATGCCAGGATGGTTTCCTATCAGGATATATGGGCCAAAGGAGAAACAATTGCTATCTTTCCAATAAATGCCTTGAAGGCATTTGATAAATGCACAACTTTCTCTGATTTACCAAAACAACAAAATCGAAAATGAAAAAAACCAAAATTTTAGTTAATTAGGAATAGAGAGATACTTTATGAAAATTAAAGGATAATTATTTCAAATAAAAAAATCAATTGTCAACATCAAATTTATGGGCAAACACTAGCATTGTGTGCATAAAAGTTAGGCACCAAACTAGCATTTTTTTATCTCCTGTCCTGAGCTGCCTGTTCCTTCCTCACTCTGGGCTTTAGAGGGGTCCTGGGTGATCCAAAAAGAGCAAAGGTAGGAGGAGACAGAAACTATACCCAGAAGCATTTCAGTCTGCCGGGCTGACTTTCTGAGACCAGGCCCACAGAGAAAATAGATCAGGATGGTTGGAAGATAAAAATCCCCTGGCTCTGGGCAGGTGCCCTACCACTAGGTGGGCTGGGCACACCAGGGCAGTGAGAGAATGTGGTAAGACTGGTAATGGGTAGTCTCTACCCCGAGTGTGACTCAGAATCACGAAGGAGCTTCGCAGACATGGAGACTGCTGGAGGCCGCCCCCCATGACCTGGATTTAGTAGGGCAGATGGAGGTAGAGTTCAGGATCCACACAGCTCCTCAGGTGATTCTGAAGCCCAGCCAGGGCAAGGAGCAGGTTCAGAGAGGTTGAGTGATTTATCCTAGGTCCCACAGGAATCAGGCTGTGCAACAGGCACTCCACTCCCATAATGCCTTCCCCATGGACCACACTGGCAGGGAGGGTCTTCAGTGTTTTCTGACTCTGTGAGACGGATTGGCCCTTTGAGGTCTCTGCAACATCATTTGTACAGAAGGAAGCTGTGCTAGTTCATTTTATGTGCCAGTTTGACTGGCTCATGGGGTACCCAGATTTTTGGCTACACATTATTTCTGAGGAGTGTTAGCATATGAATCAGTGGACTCAGTAAACAAGATTGCCCTCCCCAACATGGATGGACATCATCCAGTGTATTGAGGGCTTGAATAGAACAAAAGGTAGAGGAAGGGAGAATTCACCCCTTCTCGGCCTGACTGCTGAGCTGGAACATTGGTCTTCTCCTGTCCTGGGACTGGGAATTACATCATCAGCCCCCCTGGTCCTCAGGCCTTCCCACTTGGACTAAACTACACCATCAGCTTTCCTGGGTCTCCAGCTTGCAGATAGCAGATCTTGGGATGCCTCAGCCTCCATAATTATGTGTCCCAATCCCCCATAATAAATAAATCAATAGGATATATCTATATAGTTCCTGTTGGTTATGTCCTATAGGAGATCTCGACCTCTCCCCTCCCCTCCTCCCTCTTCTCCTATGCATCCACACCCGGAACCCGTACCTGAACTGCTACCAAGCAAGGCACTCCCCTGCAGTTGTCTCTGGAGGTGTCTCTTCTAACACGGCATCATTTCCTATGTTTTGGACAGTGATTCCTGTGTTCTCGTCAAAGGCTCCTCATGCCCTCCCCCAGATGGTGTGCTGCTCTTGGATGCGGAGACACCCGGTTTAGCGTGTTGGTCTTCAGACACAGGCCCTTTCAGCTGGTGGCCAGAATTCAGGCTGCGCCAGGTGGCAGCGTCACTCCCTTCTCTATTTTTGCTAGAGAACTTTGCTTTATTGGAATCAAAGCTCTTTGGCTCAGTGGCAATTGGCTGTTGGCGTGCTCTCTTTCTGTCACCTTCTGCTACCTGTTGCCTTCACAACCTACCTTCAGAGCTCCACTTTGTTAACCCCTTCCTTTCTGGAATAACTCATGCTGAAACCAAGGTGAATCATATATAGTAAATGATCCTTCTGGAAACTCTGCTCTGGCTACTTGGAAGATGAACATCAGTGTCTGGGTAGGCAACACTTCATTCTGGGATGGCCACAGGCCAAAATCCACAGTGGGGCTGGGTGCTAAGTCCTGAACACGTTTTGGGCCCCCAGCCCATTCCTCAGTTGAGAAATGAACATGTTTTTCACTAAAGAATGGGGACAAAGATGAAATTTCAATCCCTCAGTCTGACACAGTGGCAACTCTGCTGTGAAGATCTACATCTACAATTCTGTGTCTTCCAATATGGTAGCCACAAGCCATATTGGCGACTTACATTTAAATAAAATAAAATTAAATTAAATTAAATCAAATCAAATCTTCAATACCTCAGTCACACTAGCCCATTTCAATTGCTCAATACCAACATGTGACTAGTGGCTACTGTATTGGCAGAAAGGACATTTCCATCATTGCAGAACGTTCTATTGGACAGTGCTGATCTACTGAACGAGGATAATAATATTATCTACCTCATAGGCCTGTTACGGTAATTAAATGAAATGTATGTAAAGTGTTTAGATTAATACCTAGCATAGGTACATGGTTGATAAATGGAATTTGTTATTATTCATGAAATAAAATTTTTAGAAGAAAGTGACTCTAAGTGCCAAATTCAGTTCAGGGAAATATCACATAGAGTCTCCAGGTATAAGTGTAATTCTCAGCATTGTCTCTTGCTGGGGCTGGTGTTGCAGAAAGCATTGAGGAGGATGAGAAGTTGGATCCTTTCAGTGCCATTTGCTCCAGGCACAGTCACAGGCATTTACAGAACCTGACTGCCTGCTGGTGGGGGGAGGGGAGGGTGTGGGGAGTGGGTTACCAATTCCTCAAACCCTGAAAAGCTGAAGGAAGCAATAGAAGGAACTTCTACAGCAGCAAAATGGATTAGGGTTAATTGTTAGAGAGAGGGAAGATAAGAAGAAGGAAGAGGTAGGCAAAAGGAGAGAGAGAGAGAGAACATGAACTATGGGATGCTAAGCAACTTTTCTTCTTCATGAGGCATAGAAAGCTGAGCCTAGTTTCATGCCCCTGACTCTTGCACTGTTGTTGAACCTACCTAGCCCAGATGAGTACGCGAGGTAGAATGATATCCATGATGGTTTAACAGTTACCTAGAGTATGAAGCTTCCCCATTATCTAGAAAAGCCTAGAATGCAGAAATGGCCTAAGGAGCCTTGGTGCCACCTCAGCCATTATATAATTGAAGTTTAGGGGATGCCAGTCAGGCCTCTGGTTAGGCACTGAGCAAGCTTTAGATTGGGAGGCAACCTTCTAAGAGTGATAAGCAACAGAATGTGAGAAGAAAAGCACTATGCACACTCCCTGCCAGGCTACCCTGGCCTCCCCAAATGGTTTCCTCTGACCCACATTTCTCCTTAAAAGTGTTTGCTGAAATTGGCTGAAGACTGAAGCTGAGATGACTGGACAGTGAAAGCCCAAGAAATCCCAGAGGATGGCCCCTGTGGCTGCTACTCTGCCATCCCTCCCAAATTAGTCATAGTAACAATAGCTAGTGTTTAGTAAGTGCTTACAATGTGCTAGACAGTGTTCTAAGTATTCATTTATTCCTTAAAATAATCTTGTTAGGTACTGGTACCATTTTTATCCTCATTCTTTTCACCTATAAAAATGGAAAGAAAGGCAGAAGATAGACAGGGATTGATTCTGTTACCCAGACAAAGTAGGAGATTCTATTGGGGCACAAGATATTATTAGCAGCTAACAGGAGCCTAAAATACATCATGAGCTTATGAGGAAGCCTTACAGGAGGCGATACAGTTGTGGTGTTAGGAATATGTCTCAGAGCCAGACTCCAGGGTTCAAATCCCAGCTCTAACACTTTAGGCAGGTCGCTTAATTCTCTGTTTCTGTTTCTCATCTGTAAAATGGGGCTAATCATAGTACCTCCTCAGAGACTTATTATGAGGATTCAGTGAGTCAAAGCACCTAAAGCCAGGCCTTGCCATGTGGTCAGCACTAAGTGTTGGCCACTACAGTTCGGATTGCTCCATGCTGGCTGGAGCTTCTCTTTCAAGGCTCTTTTCAGTCGCAGCTGTGAGCTGTGGCAGTTAAGGATGTCACCATGTTTAAGGGGTGAGTACATCGGCTTTCTCCTCCAGCATCTTACTTGGAAAACAGGTCAACTCAAGAATTCTCTATTTTACATGTAGAGCTTGAAACCCATCTCAGGTGCCGGTGGACAGAGTCATTCATTCACTCACTTATTCATTCACCCAAATCCTAACAGAATCCTGTGGGGCACACAATCCTATGTGAGGAATAGTACAATATGTGGAGTCAGAAATTTTAGTTTAAATCCTGGCTCTTTCCCTCACTAACTGTGTCACATTGTGCAAGTCACATCACCTGTCTGAACCTGTTCTCTCATAAAACTGGGAAAGAACATGAGATAAAGGAAGAGAAGACACATGGAAAGCTCTGGAAAATACTATACAAGTGTAACTGCTGCCAGTTGTGATAAGGGATACAAAGAGATATGACATATCCACATATACATTTTAAAAGAAATGTTGGAATGAAAAATGACCCCCTAGTAGAGCTTTTGGATGGGTAAGCTTTCGGATGAGAAGAAGAACGGAAGTAAAAAGTATCTGGCCCCTGGCTGCCTCTATTTTGGGCTCCTGGAATGATTCTGGGTGAGTCATTTCATTTGTTTGCCTCAGTTTCTCCTGGACCTCAAAAGACATCACAATTTGAGATGTTGCTGGAATTAGATAGTAAAAAACTCTCAACCCTTTCTAAATAAAAATGTTATAAATTCTTTAACACTATAAATATGGTCTCACATCTATTGCTCAGTATCTTGTGAAAAAAAAAAACATTCCAAAAGAACCTCATCTGAAAATAACAAAGGGAGAAAAATATAATCCTTCCAAGCTCTAAACAGAGTTCTCTGCTCAGCTCTCCTTAGGAGTGACGTCCAGAAGTAGGGAGTCATTGTTGGGGACTTATTGCCTCTGGTTGGTAAGATGGATTCTAGAAGTTTGACGCACCCCCATCTTAACTAAGCAGCATCCTAAGCCCCACCTGATCCCTACTCACCCTCCCCTTCCCCAAAGCTACAAATTGGTCCTGAGTCAGGACAAGAGTTGTTACCTCTAGAGTTTCTGTCTTGTTCTACGTCATCAGCAAATACCTATTCTGTATAACCTAACCTGGCTTTATTGAATGTGTTGCACAGAGTGCTTGGCATTTCATTCGCATTCAGTAATGCTTGCTGAAATTATAATCATTAGCTTATAAGACACTATATTCTTTCCTCTTATTCTAGGTTCTGCTGGCTGCTTTTGGAAGCATGAACAGGAGGTTTGAGCATCAGGGCCCTCAAAGTGGCCCTTAGCCAGGTCCTTTGCATCAATGAAAATGGTATTATGAGAATGTTTAGTGGGCTGAGGAATTTCCCTTGGAGCTTCATGCCCTGAAACTGAGATAGTTCTAGAAAAACCAACAGGGCTCACCTGGTTTCAAGGTGGAGTTAGTGGCCATCTACTGGGGTGGAGGAGTCGGGGGTTTGAACATTGCCATGAAATACCTCCTTAATTTTACAGCTGATGTTTACAACTCTTTTATAGGTGATCAGCCTTTACAAGATTGAAAATACAAATACACATGACAGAGGCAAGGCAATTGTTGAAATTCATCCTATTGTATAAGTGACTGACATGTTATCTTCCCTTTGAGTAAATTCTAATAAGGAAAGAAAAAAGATAAAGACAGTGATACCTGACAGAATAAAGAATGATGAAGACTGACAGAGGGGCTCATTTACGGAGATTAAAGAGACCCCACAGCTACTACTACAATCCTCCTACCCATACGTTCCCATTTTTTATGTGGGAATCCTGAGGCATGTAATCTAGTGACATGCTGTCTTAGAAGTGGGGTCCTGCTTCCTGGTACAGGGTCATTCCATCCCACTGTGGATACAACACTGTAGCTGAGGGACCAGATGAACTTCAGTCTCCTTCCAGTTTGGTTTGGGCCAGCCCTGAAAACCAGGTCTCAGGCCCCTCATTTCAGGGTGAGACACCATGGAAGGCACCATGTCAGAGGGTCCAGGAGCTGGGTGCGTCCCTAACCTTTGGCCGCATCCAGCTTAGGCTGGAGAGGTTTCTTCCCTTGAGCAGCTGTAGACCTACGGAATAAGTCTCAGCAGGGAATGTCTCATCCTCAGACAGCAGGCCTCTGTTTAGGCAATAATCCCGCAAGGAGTAAAAGTCCTGTTGCTTGAACTTGATGATGGGGGTCTTGGCTAGAAGCTCCAGGTTGTGAGCCATGACTCTTCTTGGAAAAGGTATAAAGGTCTTTCCCTTTCAGTGAGAAAAAAAAGGTATTTTTAGGGGTAAGCCTAAAGTCAAGTCCTTTGCATCATTAGATGTGAACCCTTGAAAGGCACTCAGATGTCCCCTACTTTTACAAGTAAGGAGACTGAGACCCAGATCAGTGCTATCCCTGGTGACACAGCCAGTTGGTAGGTGAGCCCAGACTACAATCCAATCATCCTTCCTTCTAGTTCAGTTCAGTCTACTGTACTGAACAGCTTCTTAGGATGCTCTTACGTGCATGAGAGACTATTCATACATTAATGAACATTTATTGAGTGCTGACTTTATACCAGGCACTTTTCTGAATGTCGGCAATCCAAAGATAAATATGACATGATCTTTATCCCCTGGGGGCTCATTATCAAGTGGGATAAATAGATTAGACATTTCAACAACTAGTTCTCATTCAACAGAAACGGTCTAATTAAAAATGTGTACAGGGGCTTCCCTGGTGGCGCAGTGGTTGGGAGTCTGCCTGCCGATGCAGGGGACACGGGTTCGTGCCCCGGTCCGGGAAGATCCCACATGCCGCGGAGCGGCTGGGCCCGTGAGCCATGGCCGCTGAGCCTGCGCATCTGGAGCCTGTGCTCTGCAACGGGAGAGGCCACAACAGTGAGAGGCCCGCGTACCACAGAAAAAAAAAAAAAATGTGTACAGAGTCCTGTGGATGGATATAAAGAGGAGGAGCTAGAAACTGCCAAGGAGAGTCTGGGGTGGTTCTCCCACAAGCACTAACATTGGAATTGGCCTTGAGGGAAGAAGAATTTGCCAGGTGGAGAACTGGCAGGTAGGTTAAGAAAAGAAAAAACAAAGTCCCTCCAGGTGCCCTGAGTAGCAAGTACATGGAGGACCAGGAGCTGGATTGGAGAAGTCACGGGTGTCAGAGGGGGTGGGAGGGGCTGGAGAGTCAGTGGAGTGAGGGTTGGGGGTAGAGAGTTTTGGCAGACAAGGCCAGGAAGGTAGGTTGGAAAGCTGGACTGTTTCCGTTTTATACCCTGCAAGCACTGCAGGGCCACTGAAGAGGTGGATTATGATCAGATCTGTGTATGGGATTGTGGAGCAAGCTGGAGGCCATACAGCAGGATGGGGAGGGTCTGAGACAGGGCAGAGGCTTGGAGGCTGCTGCATATTTGACCACGGGAGAGACAGGGTTAGAGCAGTGGTAGTGAAGATGGTGGAGAGACAGATTCCAGAGTCATTTTTGAGGTAGAACCCACAGGATTCGATGATGAATATAGGGGAGGTTGAGGATGTGGGGGAGGAAGAAGAGGGAGTGCAGTGAACAATCAGATGAGCTTTGAAGTTTGCTCTCTGATCTCACCACCTACCTACCAGCTCTGCAATAGTGCGTTAGTATTCAAGCCTGTGAACCTATCTCTCCACCCGTATGGATTAATGATACCAACCTCAGAGGGTTTACTGCTGTATTAAATGAGGTTGGACCTAACAGACTGAACAGAGTGACTAGCAAACAGTAGCCACTCAGTAAATGTTGGCGTCCTAATTTCTCTAAAGAGCGGTCCAGGTAGCCTGGGTTTTCTTGTTCAGGAAGCCATAGGGGTGTAACTGATGCCATTTACCAAAATATGCATCACATCCTCCATCTGCAGGGCAAGCTGGCTTGGATCTGAATCCTAATCCACACTTACTAGCTGTGGGACTTGAAAAACCTCCTTAGCCCATAAAGTCGTGCTTTTCAATCTTCTTTGACCTGGTTCCATAAAGGTGACACAAAAGACCAGAAGGTCCATATGTCCTATCCATAACCACTTCACAGAGAAAAAGGAATCAGGTAATGCTAAAGAACTGGAGAGGAACATGAAAGAACAACTCATTAAGAAAGAATATGAGCTTACAATCAGGATCTTGGGTCACAGAAAAAATAACTTACAATTTTCTTATGACTAACATATAATAGTAGTACGTTGCAAATTATTTAGATAACACAAATTCATTGGCAAAATAGCACCAATAAGTATAATTGTACCCACATATTTGGAGGGAATGATGCATACAATTATCTGGCAAAAGAGATAAAAATAATTTATATTTGAACTATTAGGTTGGACCATATGAAACTGCCATTTTTATAGGTCAAAAATGGTTGAATATAGTCAGTATCAAATGGTTTAACCTAAGGTAAAAATGATTGAATATGAGCAATTTCCTTTGGTTTAGCCCAGTATGATATATACATTTCTTCAATCTAGTTCTTGGAAAACAACAGGTGAAAATACGTCAGTGTACCTCACCACTCCCTATAGGGTTAAGAGGAGAACCTACAACAAACTACATAAATAGCGATAAAGCTGAAATAACAGTAAGGTATCGTTCAGCAACAAGAAAATGTTAATAGAAATTGGCTGCCAATTGAAGACAATGGCAATGACTCCTGATAAGGGAGAGTTGTGAAAACTGTGGGTCCACCATCTGTACACATACTGAGGGATAGTGGAGCCACTACAGCACTGCCAAGCCACCCACCTACAATTATGAGACTGTTATTAAGCAGCCCTTAACTGCAGGTAAAAATGAGTCTGAACAGTTTGGCTTGACTTCTCTATCAGAATCTTGCAAAAGGGCCTTATATTTGGGGATCAGTTCCCAGGCTCATCTGCAGGGCCCTCACTGCCCACCACTGGGCAGTGCAACAGCTGACTTTAGGAATCTCCCTTTTAAGACTCACGTCCCTCATTTGTGAAATGGAGATGCCATTAATATGCATGTTATAGAGTTGTTGGAAGACTCAGACAAAACCAAGCTTGTTGAATACTTAGCACTGTGACTGGTAAGCAGAAAGCAGTCAATCAACAGTGGTTATCGGTATAATTAAGATTCTTATCATTTTGGCCGTGAAAGGGTGGTGCAGAAGTCCCACACCCTCTAAGAGGAGGACCTGCTCTTATGAATGACAGGCCAGGCTCAGAGGCGCCTGCAGGGGTGAGGGCATCAGACCTGTGTCCTCAACTCAGCTACTGCTCTGAGAGCCCAGAAAGGAAGGAGAAGGCTCTGGGGGACAGGTGGAAGGTCTGGGTGTCTGCTGCTGGAGGAGGTGGTCTGCTGCTTTGGGAAGGAGAATCTTGATGTGGAAAAGAGAAGACAGGCTGGAAAGGTAGCCTCCACCTGCACAGACCTCACACCTACTGGGCTCACGGTCTTGCTCTCCAAATTGCTAATGGCTTTACCAGGGAATAGCCTGTAGACTCACTTTCTCATGCAGGAAGGGTTTACAGAATTTGATAACACCTTGCTTGTGTGTGCAGCAGAAAAAGCCAAACAATTTTCCCACCTGTCACTCTGGGGAGGGCACTTTGGTTTATTTCTTTTCTTCTATGTCCTACTTGCCTCACTTTGCAAAAAAAAAAAAAACAAAGGCAGGAGAAGACTCTGCTCTCTTGATAAAGGAAGAAAGATAGAAGGTCTACCTGATATTCAGGATAAAAACCAGTTTTGCTGCTGGGGTATCTCTTGGGTCTAGTGAGAAAAATGGCACAGGAGGAGCTAGAAAAATGGCAAAAAGAGTTGATATCAAGTTATTTTTTTAAACTGAAATATAGTTGATTTTACAATATTGTGTTAGCTTCAGGTGTACAGCAAAGTGATTCAGTCATATATATTTATATATATATTAGATTCTTTTCCATTATAGGTTATTATAAGACATTGAATACAGTTCCCTGTGCTCTACAGTAAACCCTTGTTGCTTATCTGTTTTACATATTATAGTTTGTATTTGTTAATCTCATACTCCTAAATTTATCCCTCCCCACTCCCTTTCCCCTTCGGTAACCAGCTTGTTTTCCATGTCTGTGAGTCTGTTTCTGTTTTGTATATAGATTCATTTGTATTGATTTGTAGATTCTATGTATAAGTGCTATCTTATCACTTAACATTTGTCTTTCTCTTTCTGACTTACTTCACTTAGGATGATATTCTCTAGGTCCATCCATATTGCTGCAAATGGCAATATTTCACCCTTTTTTATGGCTGAGCAATATTCCACTGTATATGTATATATCTTCTTGAACCATCTGTCGATGGGCACTTGGGTTGCTTCCATCTCTTGGCTAATATAAACAGCAGAGCTATAACAGTGGGGTACATATATCTTTTCGAATTAGAATTTTCATCTTTTCCAGATATATGCCCAGGAGTGAGATTGCCAGATCATATGGTAGCTCTATTTTTAGTTTTTTAAAGAACCTCCATACTGTTTTCCATAGTGGCTGCACCAATTTACATTCCCACCAACAGTGTACAAAGGTTCCCTTTGCTCCACACCCTCTCTAGCATTTATTATTTGTAGACTTTTTGATGAAAGCCATTCTGACCAGTGTGAGGTGGTACCTCATTGTGGTTTTGATTTGCATTTCTCTGATAATTAGTGGTATTGAATACCTTTCATGTGCCTGTTGGCCATCTGTATGTCTGCTTTGGAGAAATGTCTACTTAAGTCCTCTGCCCATTTCTTGATTGGGTTTTTTTTTTTTTTATATTGAGTTGTATGCACGGTTTGTATATTTTGGATACTAACTATTAAAGTTCTTAAGGTGAGAACTGTGTGAGCTAATGAATCAAGCCTCAGAACTAGGATGAGAAGCAGGTAAGAGGTATATGGTTGGTGGTTCAAACCTGTTTTCTGCTCCCATCAGTGTCTACAAAATGAGTTTGATTCAGTCCTTCCCTCTGTCCTCTATTGGTACGGGCAACTGTGTCAGTCTGCTCTGGATGCAACAAAATGGCACTGACTGGGGGGCTTAAACAACAGACATTTTCTTCATCACAGCTCTGGAGGCTAGAAGTCTAAGATCTGGAAGCCAGCGTGGTTGGGTTCTGGTGAAGACTCCCTTCCTGGCTTACAGGTGGCAGCCTTCTCGCTGTGTCCTCACATGGCAGAGAGTGGCAGAGAGACAGGGAGACCTCTCTCTCTCTCTCTCATTTTCTCTTTGTATAAGGCCACAGGCCTATTGGAGTAGGGCCCTAGCCTTATGACCTCGTTTAACCTTAGTTACCTGCTTAAACGCCCTTTTTCCAGATACAGTCACATGGAGGGTTAGGGCTTCAAACCGAATTTGGGGGAAACACAATTCAGTCCACAGCAGTGACTAACCCCAGGCTGTACAAACAACTCTCACGACCCCAGCTACATATTTCAGACAGTGTGCGGATCAAAGAGGACCTGGGGGCCTACCAATACTTAGATCTTAGTATCTTGGGTCTGCCAGCACCTCGTGCCAGGCCTGGCACACAGTAGGTATTCTATAAAATTCTTATATGAGTGTTGGTGGAATGAATGTCACATGTCAACTATTCTCAAGCGTGTTCCGTGGAGAAGCCTCCATGAATAACAAATTATAAGGCCAAACTTTTGGAAAATATTTCATATTGAATAGACATGAAGATTCACAAAAGACTCCAAGAAGTCCTTCAATAAAGAAACGAATTTAAGTTTGCTTTCAGTGTTTCAGACATATATAACCAGCAAGTCTTTTGATTGGAAAGTTCTAATTAATGTGTGGAGAAGATGTACAAAAGTTAAAAGACTTCAGAAGAAAAAAAAAAGCCCCCAAGTTAAATGACTGCAGAAGATCCCAAACTCAAGTCCTTTTTCTGCCCCTTATTAGCCATATGAGCCTGAGGAAGTTTTCTAAGCACTTAGAACTTCAGTTTCCTCTTCTGTCAAATGGGTACAGTGATACTTTGTTGAATAAAATGAAAAATATGTGGGAAGGGATTTAAATCATGAAGCATTATACAAAGATATTATTTATTTCTCTGACTCCAATAATCTTGTTCTAACCTTTCTTGTATTGCTCCCACTCAGAGATGGATAGTTGTAAGAATACACAGCTGGATGATCCAACTACTTCTGCCTGGACACAGGATTAAGGGCACTTATCCCACAGACAAGATGCCCACCCCCACACACACAACTGTGTTGGTGTTCTACATGGAAATTCACAGACTGGGTTATCTTTGGAAATGGAGAAGATAAATATGTATGGGTGTGTGTATAAATGCTCTTAGAAATAACTTTAATATATACCAAGACAATTTCCTGTGAATTTTCCTAATGCTTTTTTTTTTTTTTTGAAGAGTAGTCATCATCCTCTCAAGACAAGTGAGCTTCAGACATATTTAAGAACAGGATTTTTCCTCTTAAATTCTTTAAAATACACACGTGTTTAAAGCAAAAATTATAACATTGTCAGGAGAGGTTTCAAATGTATGCAGATATAATTCATATGACAACTATAATGTAAGGAACAGTAGGAGGGAATTAAAGGGACCTATATGGTTGCAAATTTTCTGTATTTTACAATGAAGTGGTACAATAGAATGTGAAAGGTAAGGTATGTGCATTCTAATTCCTAGACAACCACTGACAAACTAGGTAAGTTAAAACGGAATACAAACACATACTCAAATAATCAGCAGAAATCAATTAAGGCAGAATAGTGGATAAGACAAACAAAATGGACCTAAGTCCAAGCATATTAATAATTGTTAATTTAATTCCAATAAAAGGCAGAGATTGACAAAACTGATAAAAAAACAAGACTCAACAATACCCTGCCTATGAAAGATACGCTTTAAATACAAAGGCACAGGGGCCTCCCTGGCAGTCCAGAGGTTAAGACTTCACGTTTCCAATGCAAGGTGTGCAGTTTCTATCCCTGGTCAGGGAACTAAGATCCTACATGCTGCATGGCGCAGGCAAGAAAATTTTAAAAATAAAATTAAAAGCTGTTTAAAAAAGTACAAAAGCACAAATAATTTGAAAACAAATAGATAAAAAGAAATATACCATACAAACAGTAAGCATAAGGCGGCTGGGATGAACGTTAGTACATTGATTAGTCAGACTTCATAACAAAGAGTGTTACCAGGGACAAAGTGGGGCATTTAATACTGGTAAAAATACATCAGGAAGAAATACAATCATAAATGTGTAGGCACCTAATAATAGAACCTGAAAATAGATGAACCAAACCTTAACAGAATTAAAGGAAGAAAGGAACAATCCCACACTTGTAGTAAGAGATTTCAGCATGCATTTTTCATCAATTAATAGACTAGACAAAAAAAAGTCAGTGAAAACATAGGATATCTAAATAACACTATCCATCACCTCAATCTAATTGACACATATATTGATACTACACTACACCTATAAACTGCAGTATATACTTTCTTTTCAGATGTATGATACACATTCACCAAAAGAGACAATATGTTGGGCCATAAAACAATACTATTTCCAAGGATTGACTCACATAGGGTATGCTCTAACCTCAACAGAATTAAAAGTAGAAATCAATAACAACATTTAAGAAAACCCCCAATATCTGGAATTAAACACACTTCTAAATAATCATGAGTCAAAGGTGATATAATAAGGGAAATAAGAAAATCTGAAACAAGTAGAAGTAAATAAAGAGCAGAAATTAATAAAGGAGAAAAACAGTAGAGAAAATTAACAAAGCAAAAACTGTTTCTTTGAAAAGATCAACAAAATCGACAAACCCAGAGTCAAACTAGGCAAGGAGAAAAGAGTGAGAACACAAATCACCAATATCATCATTGATAAAAGAGTTATCACCACATATTTGATAAACATTAGAGCTCTAATAAGAGACTACTACGAACAAGTTAATGCCAACAAATTTTGTAAGTTATATGACATGGATAAATTTCTTGAAAAATATAAACTTACCAAAGTTGGCCCGAGAAGAATCTAAATAACCCTATCTCTGATCAAGAAATTGAATTTGTTATTAAAAGCTTTCCAGGGACTTCCCTGGTGGCGCAGTGGTTAAGAATTCGCCTGCCAATGCAGGGCACACGGGTTCAAGCCCTGGTCCGGGAAGATCTCACATGCCACGGAGCAACTAAGCCCATGCACCACAACTACTGAGCCTGTGCTCTAGATCCCGTGAGCCATAACTAGTGAGTCCATGTGCCACAACTACTGAAGCCCGCACACCTAGAGCCCATGCTCTGCAACAAGAGAAGCCACTGCAATGAGAAGTCCGCGCACCAAAACGAAGAGTAGCCCCCACTTGCCACAACTTAGAGAAAGCCTGCATGCGACAATGAAGACCCAACGCAGCCAAAAAAAAACTAAAAACAAAAAAAGATTTCCAAAAAGTAACCCCCAGACCCAGGTGGTTTTACTAGTGAATTCTATTATACCTTCAATGGAAAAATAGCACTAATCTTACACACACTTCTTCAGAAATTAGAGGAGAAGGGAAACACTGATGAATGTATTTTATCAGGTCAGCATAACACTAACAACAAAGCCTTATAAAGGAATCCACCCCACTCCGCCCCCCCAAAAAATTATGAATCAGAGTCCCATGTGAGCAGAGATGGCAAAGATCCTTAACAAAATTTTAGGAAACCAAATGTAAAAAAGAAAAAAACCAAGGATAATACATCAAGACTAAGCTGGTTTTATTTCATGAATTAAGTTTGGTTTAATCCTACAAAAAAAAATCAGTGTAATTAGCCATATTAAAAGGCTAAAAAGAAAACCAATAATTGAATTAGGATTATTTGACAAAATTCAACACATACTTATGATAGAAACTCTCAGAGGAGAGTTACCTGAAAGAGTAGGTAATATTCTCAAACTGATGAGGCACATCTATGAAAATCTACAGCTAAATTCACACTTAATGATGGAAGAGTGTATTTTTTTTTCTGCTTATGATCATAATTAAGGCAAGAATGCCTGCTACCACCACTTCTATTTCACATTGTACTAGAGGTCCTTGCCAGTTCAATAAGAAAATAAAGAGTAAAAAGACGCGAAAGAAGAAAAAAATGGTCCCTATTTGATATTTGGATTGTAGAAATGAACTACTAGAATTAGTAATTGAATGTAGCAAGGTCACAAGATACAAGCAGCAAACAATAGGAAAATATCAGCATTTTCTTAAAAATGCTTGGGGAAAAATCTAACTAAAGACATCCAAGCTCTCTATATCTAAAACTACAAAACATTGCTGTGAGAAATTAGAGACCTAAATAAATGGAGAGATAGATCAAGTTCATTGCTCAGTATTGCAATTCTCTCCAAATTAATCTATGGATTCAATACAATCCCAACCAAAATTCTAGCATGCTCGTATTTTAGAAATTGACAAGCTGATTCTAAAATTTATATCTAAATTCAAAAGACCTAGAATAAGCAAAGAATTTTTAAAAATGAAAAAACTGGAGGACTTAGCCAACCTGACTTCAATACTTGTTATAAAGCTATAGTATTGGCAAAAAGATGGATGAATAGATCAATGGAGCAGAGTAGAGAATCCAGAAATAGACCCAAACATATATGGTAAATTAATTTTTGACAAGGTTCCAAGGCAATTCAATGGGGACAGAAACGTCTTTCAAAAACTGATGGAGCAGCAGGATACCCATGTGGAAAAAAGATAAACATGAACCCTTATTTCATACCATACACAAAAATCCAGTCAAAATGATCACAAACCTAAAGATAAAACTTAAAATTATAGCACTTTTAGAAGAAAACATAGAAAATATTTGCGATCTTGGGGTAGGTAAATGTGTCTTTGATAGAACACAAAATAGAACCTTAAAAGCAAAAAAAAAGGATAAATTAAACTTCATGAAAAGTGTGAAAGACGCCATTAACAAAAAAGCAAACCATGGACCAGGAGAAAACAGTCATACGTAGCGCATATATTAGGCAAAGGACTTTTATCCAGAATATATAAAGAACTCCTATACATCAATAATAAAAGGAAGACCACTGGTTCAAAATGGTCAAAAGATCTGAGCATTTTACCAAGAAATATGTAAAGATAGGCAATAACCAACATGAAAAAATGTTACACTCCTTAAGTCGTCAGTGAAATGGAAATTAACACCACAATGAGATACCACCACATAGGCAGTGAAAAGACTAAAATTTAAAATAGTGACTACACTAAGTATTGGTGAGGCAATGGAACAGCTAGAACTTTCATTTACTACTGGTGCATATGGGAAATGGCACGACCACCGAGTACCAGTGGTTTAGCTTTTGCGTATATTCAACTTCACTGAGTATGCCACAGTATTTTCCAAGATTGTATCAATTTATAATCTCGCCAGCAATGTAAAAGAGTTCCCACTGCTCTACCTCCTCGTTAACACTTGGTATTGGCAGGATTCTTGTTTGTGAGCATCTGGTGGGTGTAAAGTGGCAACTCCTTGCAGTCTTAATTTATGTCTCCTTGAAATTACTGGTAAGACTGAGCATCTTTCAATATGTATATTCTTCATTCACATTCCCCCTTGTATGAAATGAATATTCATATCTTATGCCCATTTGTCTATAAGTTATGTTTTTCTTATGGACTTGTAGGAATTCTTTATTTACTCTGGATATTCATATTTTGTTGGTCATATGTGTTCTAAGCATCTTCACCCAGTCTGTGGCTTATCTTTTTACTTCCTTTACAATGTCTTTGGATGAACAGAGATATTTTTCACTTTATACAAATATAAATGTGCTATGAATCTTTTCTTAGAAGTTTCATTTTTATAAATTGAGCCAAATGTTAATTTTTATGGGAACTTAATGTAAGAAACTTTGTGATTCTCTTTTTATAAACAGAAGGCTTATTTGTAATTTACACATTCATTCCCCCAAAGCATTGGTTAAAATTTTTTATAGCTCTATAATAATATTTTTAAGAAGTATAATAGTCATAGCAAAATTCTGAAATGGACTTGCAAAGAAACACTGAGTACTCAGGAAATGATGTGTGTATTTCTAGAAGCAAATATAGCCTTACCAAAATCAGTTACTTAACTTTCCCGCTTTTTTTCTGATTCTAAAAATAGAGTTCCAACTCCAGAGGAACAGGAGAATGCCATATATATGGTCATATGTATTGATTTATATAAATACAGTTAGATAAAATTTTTTTTTTTTTTTTTTGCAGTATGCGGGCCTCTCACTGCTGTGGCCTCTCCCATTGCAGAGCACAGGCTCCGGACGCACAGGCTCAGCGGCCATGGCTCACGGGTCCAGCCGCTCCACGGCACGTGGGATCTTCCCAGACCAGGGCACGAACCCGTGTCCCCTGCATCGGCAGGCGGACTCTCAACCACTGCGCCACCAGGGAAGCCCTAGATAAAATATCTTGATTTTTAAAAAGTTTGATAAAATCACCCTTTATTCCTTACATATAAGACGGTAAAACCAAACAAGACCACTAGGTTGGGCAGGTTACATCCTACAGTATTGTACATAAGTACAGTGTAGAGTAGCACAGTAAAGTAAAATATAGTAAATATAATTCAGTTGTTTTTTTTTTTTTTGCGTTACGTGGGCCTCTCACTGTTGTGGCCTCTCCCGTTGCGGAGCACAGGCTCCGGACGCGCAGGCTCAACGGCCATGGCTCATGGCCCCAGCCGCTCCACAGCATGTGGGATCTTCCCGGACCGGGGCACGAACCCGCGTCCCCTGCATCGGCAGGCGGACTCTCAACCACTGCGCCACCAGGGAAGCCCCTATAATTCAGTTTGAACCAGAGATCATAGATGAATGATTCTGGATTACCTTGGAATCATCATACTGTAATGATGATGTCACAGATGATGTCACAGAACTCTGTCCTTTGCACTAACATTTTTAATCTTGGTCCTGGATGAAGATGTTGAAATGAAAACGAAGTTACTTTTCAACGCTTTCATCATTTTTAATGATAGAAAGAAAACAAGAACAATTAACCACACAGATGGCAGAATCCAAATTCTAAAGGACCTCAAAAGCAGGAAGATGAAATTTAACCAAAGGAACTGCAGATCTGTCTTCACATTTAAAAGTTAACTGTGCAAGTGAATAGTGAGTGGGTTCTGCCTTGGCTAAATTTCATTTCAGAAATATTTTGTGTGGCTTACTTGACTTCCTGTTTTAAATGAGGCAATGTGGTGAAAGACTTGACACAATCTGAACTACTATCACAGTAATAAGGGGTTGCTCTAGACAGAATAGCTCCAGCCACCTGTACAAAGCTGCTCTTGACACCACATGGATGTCTAACCCACCCTGTTCAGTTCTGGGGGCCATATTTCAAGAGGTACATCAACAACCTCAGTGGTGTCCAGAGAAGGTATTAGAGTAGCACAGGGCTGCTTGCAAGGATGGTTTCCTGGCATGAGGTTATAGCCACCGGGAAAACGTGATGACCTTTTCTAATTGGCACAAACATGCCATCAGCTAAGCATGCAAGGAACCTAGAGATTACTTCCTGGGAAACTGGAAATCTAGAAACGTTTATAGGGAGAAAGACAGACTGAAAGACATGCGATGACTGTCAGAGCCAGCCCTGCGGTCCTGATCCCCAGCCCTCTACAATAATCCCCATCTGAGAGAGCATGGATTTAACCACCTCCGGTCCCACAGTTGGGCTCCTCATGGCTGCTTCTCTCACCCCCAAGGTAATACTGCCTTCCGGAAAACTGGGCTTTGCCTTGTCTCTTAAAAAAAAAAAAAAAAAAAAAAAAAAAAACGACATCATGGAATGGTGGTCAAGAACATGTGGAATCAGGCTGGAACTTTGGTTCAAATCCAGATGTGGGTGAGTGACTGACTGATTGAGCAATGCCAAGCCCTTAATATCTCTAAGCCTCCTTTTCTTACGTATGAAATGCACTGGAGGAGGTGGTAATAAAACCAGCCTTTTAGCGCTAGGTGGGTATTAAAGGAGAAGCTTCTTGTAAAGAGCTTGGCATGGAACATAATGAAGTCTAGGTAGGTAGGTCTCGTGACCATCACCCTGTCAGGATCTCCCCAGGTGCCCACTGCCCTGTCACTGTGACAGGTGGGGCACCCCAGGCATTGGCCAGTTACTCCTGGACTTCCAACAGTAGGTCTCCTCAGGTCCCCAAAGTCGAGTCCAATAGAGTAGCCACTAGCTACATGTGGCTTTTGAGCACTTTAAATATGGTAAATGATGGGCTTCCCTGGTGGCGCAGTGGTTGAGAGTCTGCCTGCCGATGTAGGGGACACGGGTTCATGCCCTGGTCCGGGAGGATGCCACGTGCCACGGAGCGGCTGGACCCATGAGCCATGGCCGCTGAGCCTGCATGTCCAGAGCCTGTGCTCCGCAACGGGAGAGGCCACAGCAGTGAGAGGCCCGCGTACCGCAAAAAAAAAAATATATATATATATATATATATATATATATATATATATATATATATATATATATATGGTAAATGCAACCAAGGAACTGAATTTTAAGTTTTATTTAATTTTAATTAATTTATATTTAAATACCCATACATGGCTAGCGGCCACCTTACTGGACAGAGCCGAGAGTAAGAGCTGCTAATGGCAGCAATGACCACAGAACCAGGAGGGCCCTGAGCACCCTTCAATGGAGATAGTCAAGCTGAGGTTGGATGATTATTAAAGGGGGGTGCAGAAGTATCCCTGAATTAGATCCTTTCACTTTGACCTGCTGGGGTTCTCTGCACTCAACTGCTTTTCTTCAACATGATATTTTTGCCACCAAACCACCCAGTTGTTTTCTGTCGGTGACAGGATAGGACAGACCTCACAGTGACAGGTGCAAGCCTTGCCCTGGTGACCCGGCCTGCAGGCTGAGCTTAGAACATCCCAGCCAAGAAGGGGGATTCTCTTTGCATTTTGTTTTCAATCTGTTAAGAAACAGGAAGCAGCATCCAATTGTTCCTTGCCAGGGAGTGACGCACACCGCACTCGCCGGGCTGGTGTTTTCCAGAACAATGGAAATAAATCTGATGTAATGTAGCAGAACACGGCAAGGGACAGTTTTCCCCTTAACAAATACTCGTTTGAAATGGTGCCCACACTCTGCACGAGGAGTGATCTATTTCCCACAACAGTGTTCCAGCAAAACCCATTACTAATTCCACAACTCAAATTAAAACTAACAGAGCTTGAAGGCTGGGGCTAATGTGCTCTCTGCCGACAAGGAGCGAGGAAGGGTGGGGGGAGGGGCCCGGCGCATTGCGTGCGTATGTGTTTAATTACACTGTTTAACGCATTGAGAATAATTTAGCCACCCGAGTGGAGAAAATAAGGCACTTAACTGCTCTCTGGAGGAAAAAAGCCCCGTGCAAACCATTCTCAGCTGTGTGATACCTCGCACACCTCAGGGCTTTGGGGGCGGAGACAGAGAGGAAGAGAGAGAGGGAGGGAAGGTAAGGAGAGACAAAGAGAGGGGAGAGGGAGGGAGAGAGGGAATTTTGTGCATGTGCAAATCTACTGTGAGTTGGGAGGACACGTGACTATTTCTCAAGGAGAGCTGGTATGCGCTGCTGGTGTAAAGGTGAGAATGAACATACATTTTAGGTTTTAAAACGGAACTTAACACCTAGACCAGTGCTTTCCATGGGTCACTCTCCCACTTCAGAATCATCTCAGTGAGGTTCCCTGCCTTGGTGGCCTGAAAGCCGTGAGTGAGGTTTGTGGCCCCCCAAAAAGGCAGTCCTCAGAGGAAGAGTACCCAGGGCTCTCTTTGCAGAAGGGGAAACTGAGGCTTAAGATCAAACAAGAGGCGTTTGGACAGTGCTTGGAGTAGACGGCTGTCCAGCCCCCAGCTACAAGGCTGATGCCCTGGCCTGGATGCAAAGCTTGTCCTAGTCCCTGCCAAGGGGCACCTTACTTTCATCAGGGCTGACAAGGGCCCGAGATAATCTCTGATCCAAGGTCCACGGGAGAGGGAGTAATGAGAGAAGCCTCTCACATAGCTTCAGATACAGAGTGCCACAGCACCCCCGATGGGGAACAGGTGCCAGAGAAGTGAGTGCTCAGAACAGAACTATCCATGGCCTGCCAGTGACTCTGGGTTCAGGGCCAAGCCGACTGCCAAGGAGATGAACATCCTGGCAAGAGAGAGGCAGGAAGCAGAAACCCGCTTTGCATGGGCCGCGGACGATGCAATCCTGCCCTGCTCTCTCTGCTGGCCTCGCCATGTGCACCCAGCCTCTTTGGGGACTCATGGCCTAAGGGAGCTCAGAGACCTCAGCTGATGGGACCCTCCCAGACACCCTATGGGGTAACAAGAGAACGCCTACCTGGCAGAAAGGAGTCTGCTCTGCTCCACTAAATTTGTGAGCCGCGCCTCTCCTCTGGCCTCAGGTTCCCCGTTTGGAACATTGAGCAACTTGGATTTGCTCTTCCAAGTGCCTTTCAGCCGTAATGTTCTGTGTTTCTGGAACTGAGAACGTGAGTTCTTACGCACCCTACGTGATACTGTTGAGCAGGCAGTGAAACAGGAATACAGTATCCCTTTCAGTTAGGTTCGCCGTGTGCGAACACTAAAAATCAGAACGTCTTTTCATGAAATGATTCTCCTTACCATCCCCAAAGTGCTTTGGTATGTGTCATTCAATTACAGAAGAGGCCTAGAAAGTTCCTGAGTAGACTGTCAATGTATTCTGAGGACAAGGCAGAGCGTTCTTTCTAGGTTCTATAATTACATGTGTCCCAGAAATACCGTGTAATATTCGGTATGATCTTCGATTTCTGGGCATGTTTCTTTTTTCCCCCCCATCTCTAAAGAGAGGATATACTTCCCATTTAGCTAATTCAAGCTCCCTCTTAAGCAAATTAGGGGGATTTAGGAAGTTGGGGCCTGTCATGTAACAAATGATAGTCTGGTCTTAAGAGCTACTATTTCCAGCCCATCCTCCCCAGATCGCTCCAGATGGCTTACTTCCCAGCGGCAGGAACCAGAGAGGGCTAGGCAAGCACTGTGCTCACTGAGTTTAGGGCCTTTTAAATCATTTCTTTGGGGCTTCCCTGGTGGCGCAGTGGTTAAGAATCCACCTGCCAGTGCAGGGGACACAGGTTCGAGCCCTGGTCCGGGAAGATCCCACATGCTGCGGAGCAACTAAGTCCACGAGCCACAACTACTGGCCCGCACGATACAACTACTGAAGCCCGCGCACCTAGAGCCCATGCTCCGCAACAAGAGAAGCCACCGCAATGAGAAGCCTGTGCACTGCAATGAAGAACAGCCCCCGCTCACCGCAGCAAAGACCCAACACAGCCAAAAATAAATTAATTAAAAAATTTTTTAAAAATAATTTCATTGGAAGGCGATACCACATTTAGACAATCAGTGTATTCTTAAACAATTTCCTCTTGGCCTATCTTCTTAGGCTTTCAATGAAATGAGACAAAGAGAAAGAAAATGGATAAAACAGAGAGACAGGGACAAAGAGACCCAGACTGACGGGGGCAGAGAGACAAAGACAGAGACAGCCAGCCAGCCAGCGGAGATGGTGATGGTGATGGAGAGAGTGGGAGAAACAAGAGGGCCAAGATATGGAGAAGGACAAGTCTACTAATAAAAAGCATCCATGTGCATCCATGTGCAGTGCCAGCTACGACTGTGTTGAAATCATATCCAAACATCGCCATGCTTTCTCACCCCTCAGACGTGAGCACTTGAGGCACACCTGGAAAACAGATGTGCAACGGCTGAGACTCCCTGGTGGAGCTCTTTGAAGTTCCCTCCTGCTGTGACACAGCCACATGTGGAGGTCCAGGGGATCACCCAGGGGAGAGAAAAAGACGGACGCCAGCAGTTGGACCTCTGGCCAAGTTACCTCGGGCATCCCGGTCTGTATCCAGCCACCTCTGGGCATCTCAGGCCTGTGGAGGCCACAGAGGTGAGTGGGCAGAGCCTTGGACTGGAGCCTGCTTCTGGCTCCGCCAGTGTCCACTCCTCACTGTGGTGTGAGGATGAGGGTGGGGAGAGAGGTACACTCACACCAGCACCCAAGTACTGTAAGGGAGAGACTCCCTTTTCTGACCAGCTCAGGGACATAAGATGATGGTATGTCCCCAAAAGGCCCAGGCCAAGCTACTTGGTCTGAGGCTTTTCTGAAAGCAGGCTTCCATCCAAGTGGATGGAGTCATGCTTGTGGGGTTGGGGACAGGGCACGGGTCAGCAAGAGGGGAGAAGTCTTTTTGAAAATAAGAGTTTTCTGAGGGACTTCCCTGGTGGCGCAGTGGTTAAGAATCTGCCTGCCAGTTCAGGGGACACGGGTTCAATCCCTGGTCCGGGAAGATCCCACATGCTGCGGAGCAACGAAGCCCATGCGCCACAACTACTGAGCCTGTGCTCTAGAGCCACAACTACTGAGCCCGTGCGCCTAGAGCCTGTGCTCCGCAGCAAGTGAAGCCACCGCAATGAGGAGCCCACGCACCACAACGAAGAGCAGCCCCTGCTCGCCGCAGATAGAGAAAGCCTGTGCACAGCTACGAAGACCCAAGGCAGCCAAATAAATAAATATTTTAAAAATTTTTAAAAAGCTTTCTGAATTAATTCTGTTGAGGAGCATCACAAAAGAGAATGAACTTCGAACACGATTCTGTGTGTGAGCATGTGTATAATCGTGTGTATAAGCGGGTGAGTGAAGCAGTTTTGAAAAGCAGGTTGAGGGAGGTTTTAAGCCTCTCAGGGCTCCCATGCTCTTTTCTTCATTCTTAAGAAGCAGAGATGGTAAGGAAGAGAGAGGAGCAGAAATGGTCCAGGAGCCAGCTTGCAGGGGGGGCCGAAGGGGAGGTGGCGGGAACGACAGGCCAGGTGGGAGAGGGACCGTGCCTCCATCCCTCCAGCGGAAGACAGAATGCAGACGCTGCCACAGGAGACCTCGGCCTCCCTTCCGCTGCCTGGGCTGCAGGCCAGAACAGGTGAGGGGGGCAGGTGAGTCCTGTGCCATCTGGAGGAAGTGACCGGGTTGAGGAGGTAGCCAGGGTCCTCAAACAGCATCAGAGGGAGACAGCGTCTGGATCAGGACAGGCTCCGAGGCATGTGCCTGCGTCCTAGCAGCTGGCCCATCCTGAACGCCTCTGACATGAAGTTCTCCCCCCAGCAATGCCATCTGAAAATTGCTTCCTGAAGAGAAGCCAAAAATTTCAGACATGGAGCGTTATGATGTAGCTCGGCTGGCTGGCAGCCTCTTCTCGTTAAGGATTAGACTGGGGAGAAAACAGGACATTTGGCTAAGAGACCCCGGGAACAATTCCTGTGACCTCTCCTACCTCAGGCACTTGAGAACCAGCTGGATCCACATGAGTCATCGGCTGTGCCTCCAGAAGGAGATGTGTGCTCTGTCCGGATGGAGACAAGCCCCCAGGGTCTCTAGTCCCCAGGCTGTGATGGGGTCTGGCTCAATTCTCTGAGCTGTGTGGGAATTCTTGGTCAGGCTGGATCCACAGGCATGGCACGGCGGACCTAGCCAGCGATCAGAGGGCAGAGTACTGCCCAAGGGACCACTCTTTCAGAGAGAAGTCAAAGTTCTCGGCCACTTTCAGTTTTAAAGGTCCCTGGTGGCCGATGTGGCACGGTGGGAACGTAACCTCAGTGCTGCAGCTCTCGACCAGCCCAGGGACTCAGAGGCAGCCCATCGCCAGGGTCATTACCCTTAGTACACAGTACTTCTCTCATCTCTACCAGAGGGGGCGGCCGTGGGGCAAGTCTTCACTTCCACGTCATCGCTTCAAAATTTGCATTTGTTTATTAGCTAAATAGGTCATCTCTGAGGCAGCTCAGGAGCTGGATGAGATGACCTTCGGCTGCCTTTCAACATGATCCTCACAGATTACAGTGGTTTGGAAGGCTCCTTAGGGATCACCGTATTCAACTACCTTAATAATTAAGATGAGGAAATTGTGTTTGGCCGAGATTTCCTGTTTTTTTTTTTTGTGTGTGTGATATGCGGGCCTCTCACTGTTGTGGCCTCTCCCGTTGCGAAGCACAGGCTCCGGACGCGCAGGCTCAGCGGCCATGGCTCACGGGCCCAGCTGCTCCGCGGCACATGGGATCTTCCCGGACCGGGGCACGAACCCGTGTCCCCTGCATTGGCAGGAGGATTCTCAACCACTGCGCCACCAGGGAAGCCCTCCTGGTTTTTTATTGGGAGAACCAGCTTTGCAGACTAGTGAGCGCGCATGGTAGAGAAGAGCTTCCTGAGAATTCAGGGACAGAGACAGAGAGAGATCGAACCCAGGGTCGCTAGGGTCCAAAGCAGTGCTCTCGACCGGTGTTGAGTATGGGAGTTGCTGATGCACTCAGTTCAACCAGTTTCTTTATTTTGCCTTCTCAGAGCCTTTTATGTAAACCTGAGTCATGACTCTCCAAAGAGGGAAAGGTAGGAGGCAACATTCACCCAAATGTTTGATCACAGAAACTTTATATCAAGGAGCTCCCAGCAACAGTTCCTAGAAGTAGTGTTCCATGTATCGTGCTTGTCCAAGAGACAGAGTCCCCAAAGGTAGCAGGAAAAACAGCAGCATTCTACTCCTGATTCTGCTCTGCTGTTTTGCACAGCTGTAGACTTTCTTACTGTCTGCACTCAGTCTGGCCTCTTCCAACACTGAGGACAGATGGGATAGACCTGAGGACTCCTTCATGGTTGTCTCATGGGAGAAAGGGGGAGGTGACTCCCTAAGATCAGGAAACATTAGTGCCTTGCACAGTGTCCTGCAAATAATAATGATAATTTGGTCTGTACTGGACTAATCTTATGTGCTGTCTCAGGTCCTCTTGGTCTCACCTGTCTCTGGGTCTCTTACCCCTCTTTGGGGGGTTTTCTTTGACCCCAGGAAAAGAAGTGGCTCTTCTCACCACTTCTGGACTCAGAGGAGGTGCCAAGCCACAAGGAATAGGGTCTGGATTTCCCAGTGGCTGCCAAGGGGCCACATGGCACAAGCCAGAGGTTCAGAAGCAGTAATTCCCCACGGGGCAAACTTTGAGCAATGAGAGATGGGAGACAGGAGGGAGCCCACATGTAAATTTCCTCTCCAGCCTCTCTCGTGTGGACTATTCCACGACACAGCATTTCTGCAAAGCTAGTCCACAGGTGTCCTGCTTTAGCCAAGTAGCTGGCTATATCTCTTTGTGAAGAGAGGTGGGTGACACATCATCTTATATTGCTTCCCATCCTTCTCTCCTCATTTCTCATTGCCCTCACTCTCACTGCCCTGGTATTGCAACTCCCAGTGAGGCATTAGCACTTAAGCTTTGCCTCAAGCTTCGTTTTGTAGAGAACCCAGGCTCAAATAACATCAGTAGTAACTACTAAAATGTTTTGAACACTTACCATGTGCCAGGCACTGCTAAGTACTTTACATATATTATCTCATTTAATCTAATTTATTGTTACATTCTAGTGATGAGGAAACTGGGACTCAGAGAGGTTATGTAACATGTCCAGATGACAGTATCAGACAGCACACATGGTAGCATCAAGCACAGTGCTAGACATAGAGTAAGCCCTCAGGGTCAGCAGGTGGATCATTAATTTGTATATTTCTCACTAGCACCTTTTCTTCTAAGGTGTTCTTTCCAGTGAAATCACTCACTAAATACTACCAGTGAAGAAATCAAAGAGGAAATCAGAAAATATGTCAAGACAAAAGGAAAATGAAAGCACGACACTCCAAAAATCTATGGGATGCAGCAAAAGCAGTTCTAAGAGCGAGGTTCCTAGCGATACAGGCCTTCCTCAAGAAACAAGAATATCGCAAACAACCTATTGATAACTTACCACCTAAAAGAATTAGAAAAAGAACAAAGCCCAAAGTCAGCAGAAGGAAGGAAATAATAAAGATCAGAGAAGAAATCAATAAAACAGATCAAAAAGACAATAGAAAAGATCAATGAAACCAAGAGCTGTATTTTTTAAAAGATAAACAAAATTGATAAACCTTTAGCCAGGCTCATTAATTAGAAAAGACAGGACCCAAATAAACAAAATAAGAAATGAAAGAGGAGAACTAATAACTGATACTGGAGAAATACAAACAGTCATAAGAAAATACTATGAACTATGAAATACTGTCCTATATGCCATCAAAGTGGACAACCTAGAAGAAATGGACAAGTTTCTAGAAACAAACAGCATGCCAGGAATAATATAACTCTTAACTCAGTCATTTGCATCTTGCTTAGTAGCAAGTGGCTCACCAGGTACCCTTCTTACTCCATCTACAAATTGGGAATAAGTTTATGTTACATATAACTCTTGCTTATTACACAATTGGCACTGTAATATATTCTCAACAACCAATATTCTCAACAACCAATGTGCTAACCTGAGTCCTCCTGCAGCTTTCTCCCACAAGAACAAAAACTAGGTCCAGGTGGGTACAAGTGGGCCAAGTCAAGAGAACTGCTGACTGAATATTCAGGTAATGGCATCTGGGGGTCATCAAAGTTCTGTTTCTGTCACAGGACAAACAGGGTAGTTGGCAGGTCATAACTGTAACTGCAGAGGAAAAATGTCTGCGCTCATTCTAATCTGGTCATCTTGGGTTCAAGCAAAATAGCTGTGGCTGTCTCCCCAAGTACAGAATCACATCTCAGATTCCACAACATTTGTAGCCATGGAGGCACATGCATTGACCAGGAAGCAGCTCTAGGGGTATAGGAACCACCGGAATCTCTGCAGCGGTGTTGACCAGCCTTTTGCGGATTAACACAGATTTTTCAACTTGGTATAATTATTAATCTAGATCATTAGAAAACAAAAGGCAAGCCCCGGGCCCCATTCCTCCAGCAAATATTAAACACCGACTTTGTGTCAGAAACTATACAATGGTGAACAAAGACATGGTTCCTGCCATCAGGGTGTCCCTTATGAGAATGTAGCCCTCCAGGTTGTAACTAAATGAGCAGAAAGCCAAGGTGACGCAGTGATTAAGAGATCCTCTCACTGTATGATGTGTGCAAAGTTTAGGTTATCTTCTCTTAGGGAGTCAATTCACCCTTTGCCCTAGTGTTTCTTAAAACTCGTACTTGGACCCTTTGCATCAGAAACACCCACTTTTCAGAGCTACTGAATCCATATCTCTGGGGGTGGAGATTTAGATCTACAGAATTAAGACCGTCCCTGAAACATGTATATGCTCACTAAAGTTTGGAGCACTGTCTTGGTCCGAAGCCCTGTGAGGTCACCACTCACATCCTACCTGTTTCAGAGGCAGGTGGTTTGATGGAGCCTAGTCAGCAGGATTCCTGTGGGGAGCTGAGTTGGGAGTGGGCGGGTCCCACAGGCTCGGTGGCAGCAGCAGCTCTGCGGCGGGATGGAGAGTGGCGTAGGAGACTGGTGGTGGAGGACAGCGGCAGTCCCTCTGGAGAAAAGGCAGGCTGAGAGCCCCACAGCGCAGGCGTCTGCTTGCTTCATCTCCTCAGGCTCTTCCTTATACAGGCACAGCAGTTACCACCCCACCTTAGTTAAACAATGACTCCAGCCTGGCGCCTGGTGCCTCCGTCCCGGAGAGAGGATATTGGATTTAATTGCAAAACTTCCCCAAAGATGCTGCACCCTAAGCCTGTCTCCACCTGATCCCACCTCACTTCCTGGAGCCGCGAGCTTTCGACTTCTTCGCTGCCTGAGCTGTGGTCGTCTGTTGTTTGCAGATAATTCAGTTGCTTTGTCTTTTACTTCAGCAGCTTCTCCTTCAGAGGAAGTGCTGAGACAGGGAAGTGTCCTTCCTTGGTGCCTCATTCCCACACCAGAAGTGCCTTCGCCAGGTGTTGCACATCAAGAGCAGATGCTCAAAGTAAATCACACCACCTGGGCTTTCTGCAGGAAGAAGATCTTTCCACAAATATAAATGGCAGACCTCATGAACTCTTGGGCATGGAGAGACCCGGGGAAGGTCTCCGCATCATCCCTGCTTAACGCATCAAGGAGAAAGCCATGTAAAGCAGGCGCTTCCTGACTCCAGACTCCCGATAGCAGGGCTCACCCTACGTAATAGGTGTTGACTGAAAAACAATGCACACCCTACAAGCTAAGAATTATTAGGACTTCAAGCCCAGGAGGCAGCGCCCAGGAGGCAGCCTCTCACATAGCTCTGAGGGACGGCTCTGAAGAGGTAACGGTGGAGCCAGGATACACAGGAGTTTTTGCAACAAACACCAGGTAGTTGGAACATCAAAAGGTTACTGTTAATAAAAGAAAAGCAGACATCTCAAGTTAAGGAATTTAGCGCTTTTCTGTGTATGGGAAGATGCAAGAGCCTGGACTCACTGAAATCATTCCTTTGATATGCACCTTAGCTATCCACAGCCAGTATCCAGTTCTTTCCCATCCTGAGTCCGCAGTGCCTGAGGGCTTGGCAGTGGGCAGCCCTGTTTGTCTCCATCCTGAGTTCCCTCAGGGCTTACCAGCGGGGGGCTGCTTTAGTGGCTGATGGTTGCAACATCCTTTGTCTGATGATATGGCAGGCAACGTTTTTCTTTCACAGCCTAAAAGAGGGAAACCTCATCTCTACCGATGAGTCATGGGAGAGTGATGGAGGGTGGGGAGCCTGCCGAGAGAAGAGGTTGGTGATGTAGTCCAGGCAAGGGTGAGCATAGTGAGAAAGTACAAATGCCAAGTGGACAGCTTGAGGAATTTGCATGAAGTGAGACCCAAATCACCAGCACCCAGATAAAGAGACAACATTCCCAGTACCCCAAAGCCCACTTGGGACACCCCCTTCCCATCACTATCTTCCAGGATAGCCCCAAGACAAACTATCCCCAGCCCCACCCCGCCATGCATTTTGATAAGCTCCATCCTCTTCCTCATTTTTAAGAAAACAGATTCAGTGTTTTGTCCATTATACCCCAATAAGGCTGAGAAAGAAAACCAAAAAGAAAAAGAAAAAACAAAAAAAAGGAAAAAAAAAAAAAAGAAAACAAATTCAGTGTTGATTTAGGGGGTTAAATCAAATGTCCCTGCAAAATATGACAAAGGAGACTAGTGTGGTAGGGCAAACAGGTGTACAGAATATTTGCCATGTAATCAAATGGCTCATCTAACAGATTTCACATGTTTTTACATTCCTCTTTGGGTGGAAAAAGTCGTCAACAAAGTGAGACGATCGTTTTTAGTGCCAAGCAGTGTGAAGTGCAGGCTCACGCAGCTTCGGTGCTGTGCTGTGGGCTGCCTTCTGGACGAATTAGGCAAGTCATGTTCTTAGACTCAGAGCAGTAGGTGACAAATCTAACAGTATCTTCAAGAGAAGCATTAGAAACACTCAAGTTTTCAAACCAAAATGTCCCGGCGCTACCACTTACTTATCGTGGAATTTTTTTTTTTTTAACTTTACATAATATTTTTATTATGCATTATTTTCATTTAGGAGATTTTGTTGAAATAAAACAAGTGCATCATCAGTTTCAATGCTATTGTGTAAATAATATGCAGCACAATATGGTATAAAATTTGAAAAAGAATAATAAGACTACTGCTAAATGTTTTATTGCAATCTTAATATTCCCTAAACTGTTCAGAAACCTAAAAGCAGAGTTGCATTATATGACGACCAATATAAAAAATTAATCCTTTTTAGAGTTTATATAATGGCTCCTTATTTAAAGAAAGATGAAAAACACCTTCATCGTCAGTCCTTTGGATTAACTTATAACTCTGTAAGGGCCAGGATGAACCGTTATGTAAATAACAGTATTGAAAGTATTATAATGAAATAATAGGGAAGAAAAAAAATTTAGTCTTCCACAAAAATAACACAGACTGGCTCTAAAACCTGAGCGTCCATCAGAATCAGATAGAAATCATGTCAAATACTTATTCCTGCATGGCCAATCCAGATATTCTTATACATTTGGCCTTGGAACTAGCCTAGAACTTATATTTTTAAGAAGGTGATCTATGATTTTGCTTATGAAACTCGGTGTCTGCACAGAGCAAAACTAAGTTGCAACAGTTAAAAAATGCCTTGTCTATAAGCAGGATAGGTGACTATACTGAGGAAACAGGAATACCTTCTTAGAAACAAAAGATAAGTTATTTTTTGTTTATAATTTATATATACTTTGCAGATAATTTGACCCTTTCATACTTAATTTATTAAAAGCAGCTCAAATTCACATATTCACGCCCAAATTTATCTTCAGACACATCTTGTTTAGACTTCTTAATTTTTATAAGAGGTTGCCAACCTTACCTTATAATTTTATATATGTTTTATATATGTTTAATACATTATACAAATGATAGTAATGCATATACTATCAGATGCATATACTAATATTATATACATTATATTAATGTATATAATTTTAAGAGTGATAATGTGCCAACAATTTACATAAAGACACAGAATGTTATCTGAACTTTTGAAGAACCAAAATCCCTCCTGGATTCAATCCTACTCCTTTCGTCCCAGAGGTAATTATTATGTTGACTTCGGTTTTGTTACTACTTTGCTTTTATTTTTTGGTGACAAATGGATGATCCTCAAAATATTTAAACTCAAATACTAAACAACCAGAATGGATGTTGCTGGGTAGCACTGGAGAAGGGTCCTGGAGACCCCATTTGGGCCAGGCATGTGTGCATTCAGGTATTACTGGGACTGAAGCTCCTACAATATGGAATGCAGCCGGGGAGGAGGTGAGAGGGGGGTTGGATCTCTTTCAATGTAAACACAAAGTAGAACCTAGGGAGGTGCCCCTGTATTGTGGAATTTTGGACAAGCAACTTAACGCTAAGCCTGTTTCCTTAACTCCAAAATAATGAAGATAATTGAATCTAACTCATCAGCCATTATGAGAATTACAAAAAAAAAAAAAAAAAAAAAAGCAAAGGCAGGTGAATTGCTTACTATTAAGTCTGACACATAGTAATTATGCAACAAAGGGCGGCTATTATTTAGTAAAGCCAGACATAGTACTTGGCTGGTGGGAGTTTAGGAGAACTAGGTCAGAGAGCGGCTGGGACTTCTGAGGTGGAAAACATGGACTCTTTGGGGACGGATAAAGGTGATGCCCCAGGCTAGGGAAGTAGCGCCTTATACCGTTGGAGAGAAAGTCTGGAAAGGGAAATGAAACTTGTCTTCATTCATTTCTTAAAATGCTGTTTCAGTAACAAGTAGATCTAACCTAATTGTCCATCAACAGAGGAATGGATAAAGAAGATGTGGTACATATATACAACATATGGCTTTTTTACAGCCATAAAAAAGAATGAAATAATGCCATTTGCAGCAACATGATGGACCTAGAGATTGTCATACTGAGTGAAGTAAGTCAGACAGAGACAAATATCATATGATATCCCTTATATATAGAATCTAAAAAAAGGGTACAAACGAACTTATTTACAAAACAGAAGTAGAGTCACAGATGTAGAAAACAAACTTATGGTTACCAGGGGTAAGGGTGGGGGAGGGATAAATTGGGCTATTGGGATTGACATATACACACTACTATATATAACACTGATAACTTATGAGGACCTACCGTATAGCACAGGGAACTCTACTCAATACTCTGTAATGGCCTATATAGGAAAAGAATCTAAAAAAGAGTGGATATATGTATATGTATAACTAATTCACTTTGCTGTACTGCAGAGACTAACACCACATTGTAAATCAACTATATTCCAAAAAAAATTTAAAAACAAACAAAACAAAAAATAAACAAACCAAAACCAAGTAAATCCACATAAGTATTGCCTGAAGAAACCAACAGAGACTGCCATGATGTGTTTGTTTCTGGTGTTGCCACATGTTGCTGACCTGAGAAAGACAGAGGCATCGGGCCAAGTAGAAAGGAGCTCTGCTACCAAAGTGGAAAGCTTCGTGATGAGGGGGCTGAAAGGAGATGGACCCCTCTCCCCGCCTTCTGATGTGGTGGCCATGGTGAAGGGAAACTGGGGAAACGCATATCTTGCTTGTGCTGAAGGAGCAGGAAGCCAGCACCCTGAGAGAGGTGTGTCTGTGTCGGGGCAGGGTCCCTGGGCGCTGCTCTGGCTCTGTCAACGTTCCAGCATCCCTCGGGGTAAGCTCCGTTGTTGGACGCCCAGTTCCACGAAAGCACAGTCTAAGGGTGGTCACTGTTATTGCAGCCTGAGGAGGACACGTGGACCAGAACTGTCCTGAGACTACAGTACGGGTGAGGGGACAGGATAGAGGAGTGTTGTTGCTGCTTCCTTCTTGGGTTACATCCCCAGTAAAGAAGTTCTCAGAAACTGGAGGCAAGAAGGCTTAGGTCAACCAACACACGTGGATGGGTTAGGGAGGATTAGAGTCAGCTTACTCCCTACTTTCATTCCTGAGCTACCCCAGGGGACTGTGGAAAACTCTCCCTTCTTCCTGAAAGGTGACCAACGGGGTGGAGTAGGAACAAGTACAGATAAGAAGGGTTCAAAGTTGGTGCAGGGGGGCGTGAGATGAAGGGCATTTGGTAACCAGGTTGGGAAACACTGTACTTGCCCACAAAGGTCAGTGACTGACCTTGGAGGTGACCAGACCTCAGGGAGGAAGAGGCAGTGTGCCCAGAACAAAGGATGACAAGCAGGGACTGGGATCCATCGAAACTGGTGGCAGCATCAACCCAAACTCAAGTGGGGCTACGGCGGACTTGCTTAATCTTGAGTCATTTGCCTGAAAAGAGGCTCTCAGTCCTGATGGCAGACAGCTCCAGGGAACCTCTAAGAAAATGATCCCACAGAGCCTGGTTAAGCCAGTGCAGCTTCTGCCTATGGATTTCTAGGCTTCCCCATCTGTCTCCCGATGTAATGGGCAAGAAAACTAATTAAAAAGGATGCATATGTTCATTGGGGAGACAGAAAGAAAGGGATGAAGAGGCTGTCTCCATCTAAGCCAGTCTTGGGGTGACAAAAGGAACTACAACAGAGCAGATAAATGAATCCCCATGAAAAAAGAAGAGAGAGCAGGGGGGAGCCTTGGAGAAAAAAGAAAGGGGATACCCTGGGTCTGAACTAGCAGAAAATCTGCACTGTGCTCTTTATGGGGCTGCAAACTGTCCACTGACACACTCTCTATGAAAGATAATCAAAATAATTTCATTATTATGGATGTGGCACCCTTACAAAGTAACTAAGTGAGGATGTTAAACTGTCCAGTACCGTGTATAAGGAATACACAGAAGTGCCTCATAAAGATCGGACTTCAGTCAAGTTCAGATATACCAGTTTTGACTCCCAAAAGCCAAGATGGGAGGTCAAAGAAATAGTTGTGCCTCTTTGATGAGAAGATGCTACTGGGGGGGTGTGGTGCATACAAGCCTATGAATATCTATTTTTATCCACCTCAGGGCCATACTTAATCTTGAGAGGGCACTCATTAGACAATGGGCCGAGCCTGAAGAGAAGTACAGGGTGCCCAGTGGCAAATCTGCCTCCGAACAATCAAGCTTTATTCATTTCTTGTTTGCTCATCATGTTAACCGTTTATTATGCAAAACTGTCGATTCAATTTCAGAATGCCAAAAAAAAAAAATATTTGGGCCAATTCACAAGCCATGTTTACCATAGCTGTTAAAAGGGAAAAAAAAAAAGAACTAGAAAGAATTTGCTGAAGAGCATTCTCAGGCTCTGCTCAGATCCTCACTGGCAAGCTGATCTTGTCCTCCAGGAACCTGACTTCCTAGCCTAGTGTGCGTTAGAAAACCAGGAGCAGACCAGCACTCCTTTGCTGCAGAGAAAGCAAAGCTTTCATATCAGCAAACTGGTGCATAAGAGAAAGTTCCCCAGAAGTGAGCTCTCAGTAGCAGTTCTCAAACTTAGGTGCACAAGAGTCATTGGAGGGGGTAGGGGTGTGTTTAAAATGTGGATTCCTATTTAGTAGGTTTGGGGTATGGCCAGAGAATCCACAGGTTTGGCAAGCATCTCAGGGTTCGGATTAGGATCGGGCATTGAGAATAAATCTCTGTAGTAGTCTGGTTGGGGCTGGTCCCCTGCTTAGAAAAAGCAACCCCCTCGTCACATGCACACATGGGCTCTGCTGAGACCTTGGTGCTGTCAGAGGGGCCTTCCAGCCTTCACAGGGTCAGGAGGTGGGGCTCCCCTCTGTGAGCTCAGCCTGGGGCCCAGGAAGTGGTGAGTCAGGGTTCGTTTAGCAGGGGGCAAAGTAAACTTGCAGAGTAGATTTTAGGGGATGTCATTAGCCTTCCCTGCCTGCCACCTCTGTTAGCCAAATGATTCTCCATCCTGCCTATGCATTAGAATCACCTGGGCTTAAGCCTGGGTCCTACCCCTGATTGGTCAAGTCACAATCTTGATGAGTAAGGGTGCTCCTGGCAATGATATATTTGAAAAGATCCTCAGGTGAGTCAGCCAGGATTGAGAACCATGGGTTTAGTCTCTTTCTTACCTCCTGGGTCCCTTCTCTTCTGTCTCCCTTGTGGGTTGGGGCACTTCTAATAGTTCAGTGTTCAGATCACACCCTCTGGCTGCCTAAAGGCCCCTGTTCTGCCACCCCATCCAGGCCTGCTCTTTCTCAGAGCACCTGTGCATCCCCTAAACACGCTCCTCTCTTCCCTCAGCGTGGTGCTGGGGGAGTATGCCAGGCTTCAGGAGTCCTAGAGGGAAGATGTGCATTTCTATATCCCCTTTGTTCACAGTGTGTCAATGACTAATGGTTTAATGGTCTCAGGGCAAGTTCCAGAGAAACAGACTCTAAGAGATTTGTGTATACAAGGTTTACTGGGGACTGTTGCTGGGGTCACTGCTTGCCAGGTAAGGGAATGAAGGAAGAAGTACGGATAGAGGGAGGTTATGGATAGAAGTAAATGGATAGAGGCCATTGCAGCAAAGGTCTCAGCTGACCCCACTGGCAGGTCTAGACTCTGGACGGCCCTTCAGAATTATCCTACTTTATGGGCAAGAGGGCAAGCCCTTTAAATCCCCCAAGTGGACCAGTAATGGGATGCAGGCTGCCTTTGGGGAGGAGGCATGACCTCAGATGAGGTGATTCTCTTCAGTCAAGGGCAATTCAGGGAAATGTCTGGAGCGGGACTCAGTTGAGAACCATCAATTGTTAACATGCCCAGAAGGAGGGGAATGACATTCAGGACCAAATGTCTCAGTCCTGAACCAGGGTCTACCTGCCACACCACATCATCCACTATACCAACCATACCCAGGGTCCTTATTTTTTGAGAGAAGGCTGCCAATATAAGAGAATACTAGTTAGTTTCCTCAAGGAAGGGAGGCTTCTCAGTGACCTTGAGAGGCAACTTGAGTGTGGTATAAAAACTTTGAATTTGGATTGGAATCCCAGCATGGCCCCTTACTTATCTCGGGCAACACCTAAAATCTCTAGGCCTGCATTAATTTGTCTTTAAAGTGGGGTTGATGAATGAGTACCTTGTGGAGTCTCTGAGATTAAATGTAATGGGTGGTAGAGGAAGGATAAATTGGGAGACTGGGATTGACATGTACAAACTACTATTTTTAAAATTGATAACTAATAAGGACCTACGATATAGCACAGGGAACTCTACTCAATACTCTATAATGACCTATATGGGAAAAGAATCTAAAAAAGAGAGGATATATGTATATGTATAACTGATTCAATTTGCTGTACACCTGAAACTAGCACAACATTGTAAATCAACTATACGCCAATAAAAATTTAGAAAGCAAGCAAGCAAGAAACAAAGAAGTATAATAGGTGGGCAAGTATCTAGGGCAATGGAGTATGTATGAACTGAGCCTTGCCCACCTGGGCTCTCTCTCCCCATCCCTGACCCCACAGGACACTCAGGACAAGACTTAGGAGCCACTTGTCTCCAGTTCATGCTTCCGGTCCTGGTGGCTGAGATGCTGAGAAAACACTGGTAATGTCCCTGGAGGGACTGTTACCCCATGTTTGGTCCTAGACCTCCTTGATTCTCAGATCCCCACTTTTCTCACTGGAGTACCAAGCAGTACCTTGACCAATTTTCCTTTAACTGGTGGCCTAGCAAGAGGGGGCTTGCAATTTGCAAAGAGTGTTATAATGGTAAATAAGACCCCCCAACCCTCCCGGACCTGAAGAATGCCAAAGTCAGTGTGGAGGAAAACCACCAGTGGAGCCAAAGAAGTCACTCAAACTGGATTTCTGTTTCATCAATGGGGTGCCAGTCTCCCAGATAATATTCATTATGAAGTTGATTAACAACCAGCTTTAGCAAAATGCTATGAGACTATCAAATGGAAAAAAAAAGTGAGGCTCAAAATAATATATTCTATAAGATTTCAACTATGTTAAACAATGGTTCAGGAAAATTCTGGTAGCAAGAATGCCAAGATGTCACATAACTGCCTCGGTATGGCAAGATTGTGGCTGATTGTTTTCATGCCGTCTTTACATGTTTCTATAGTTTTAATCTTTTCCACAATGAGCAGGGGGTGGGGAAAGAAAACTGAAAATGAACTCCCACCAGGGGAACACACATGCCGACGTTTCCCACGGGTTTCCCCCACGGGTGACAATGGGCCTGCCAGGGGCATGCAAAGCTGGATGTCCGTCTTACTTTCCCAGGCTCAAATGTCTGTGTGAGGAGATGTTAGCAAAGCAGAAACTTGTGGTAATACGTGCTTGGAGTTTGGTGGCTGAATGTTTTCGGGGTACCTCATTCTTAGCTGCAGTCTGCCTGCTTGTGTGGGGTGGGTTTCCCAGCCCTCACAGGACAATTTCCTCACCAAAGACAACATTTGTAGTTCTGCATGAGCAGCTCTCCTTGTGGGACAGAGAGGGAGACTGCAGCTCAGGTATTAAGGCCGAGGTGGAAGTGTGAAAAGGCTGGTATACCAGATGTCTGAGGGAATTGGACGCTGTAAGTAGAACTGAAGGGTATTTGGAGGGAGCATTTGGTGGGAGCAAGCTTTGATGGATCCTGGTAAGTCCCATCTGTCTTCAAAACATATTCTCCCTCCGATAGTCCACTGCTCATCCAGTTCTTATAAGCCTTGCCTTGGGACCTTTGGGGCAAGCCAGTTGAGCTTAATTCCTTAGTTAAGCACTTGGGAGCTTCTTGGGGTCTGTGAATGACACCTGTCTTTAAAATTCAAGAAGGAACAGAAGCAAGTCCAAACCTGATTTTACTTTATGACTCAGGCCTGAACTCTTCTCCAAAGAGGAAATGCAGATGGCCAACAGGCACATGAAAAGATGCTCAACATCACTGATCATCAGGGCAATGCAAATCAAGCCCACAATGAGATATTGCCTCACACCTGACAGAATGTCAATCATCAAAAAGAACACAAATAATAAATGTTGGCAAGGATGTGGAGAAAAGGGAACCTTCCTACACTGTTGGGGGAAATGTATTGATAAATTGGAGCAGCCACTGTGGAAAACAGTATGGATATTTCTCAAAAAACTAAAAACAGAACTACCATATGACCCAGCAATTCCACTACTGGGTATACGTCCTAAAAAAACAAAAACACTAATTCAAAAAGATACACGCACCCCAATGTTCATAGCAGTGTTATTTACAATTGCCAAGGTATGGAAGCAAACCTCAGCGTCTATCAACAGATAAATGGATAAAGAAAATATGATATATATGTGTACACACACACACACACACACACACACACACACACACACACACACAAAATGGAATACTATGCCATAAAAAAAGAATGAAATTTTGCATTTGCAGCAACATGGATGGAATTGGAGGGCATTATGCTAAGTGACATAAGTCAGACAGAGAAAGACAAGTATCATATGATATCATTTATATGTGGAATCTAAAAAATATGACAAACTAGTGAATACTGTATAACAAGAAGCAGACTCACAGATATAGAGAACAAACTAGTGGTTACCAGTGGGGAGAGAGAACAGGGAGGGGAAATATAGGGGTAGGGGATTAAAAGAAAGGGTTATAATGGGATTATATGAAATCATGTTTGTGAAACTTTTGAAACTCGTAAAGCACTATAGAATTTAAAGAATCTTTTGTTTAATTTTTTTAAAAAACCCTGGGGATATAAGGTACAGCATGGTGACAATAGTTAGTAATACTGCATTGTATATTTGAAAGTTGCTGAGAGAGTAGATCTGAAAAGGTCTCATCATAAGGAAAAACAATTGTAAATATGTGTGGTGATGGATGTTAAGTAGACTTACTGTGGTGATTATTTTGTAATATATATGAATATTGAATCATTATGTTATACCCCTGAAAAACTAATATAATATTATATATCAATTTTATCTCAAAGAAAGAGGCCTGGAATAGATCTTCTTGAGTACCTTCAGAGGGAACATGGTCCTGTTCACACCTTGATCTCTGACTTCTAGTCTTCAGAACTGTGAGGAAATAAATTTCTGATGTTTAAGCCACTCAGTTTGTGATACTTTTATTACAGCAAATCCTGGCAAATTAATACAGAAGGTTTGGCAGAAGAAGGACTTACAAAATTAACCCTATTGGATGGAAGAGGAAAATCTATGAATTCAGTCATCTATGCCAACCCTGTACCTCAAGACCATTAACAGTGAGACTGGAAAACTCACAGACAAGCTAGATTATTTGCTACTAAGTTGGAAACTCCGCTGATCACTCAAGGGCCTAAGAAACTAAATACTGTCTGTGGTTTGGTACAGCCACACACAACACGTCCGTCAAGAGATTGCCCGGGCTCCACAGAAGGTGGCTGACTCTGGACCAGAACAGAAGAGCTCACGTCTGGGTCATGAAATAAAAGATTTGGACTTGCTTCTGTTCCTTCTTGAATTTCAAAGGCAAGTGTCAGTCACAGACCCTATAAGCTCCTAAGTGCCGTTAACTAAGGAATCAAGCTAAATTGGATTGACCCAATGACCAGGTGTGTTAGAATGAAAGCCTGGAGGCTTAACACACTTTGACATAAACCACAGCAAGATCCTTTTTGACCCACCTCCTAGAGTAACGGAAATAAAAACAAAAATAAACAAATGGGACTTAATTAAACGTAGAAGCTTTTGCACAGCAAAGGAAACCATAAACAAGACAAAAAGACAACCCCCAGAATGGGAGAAAATCTTTGCAAATGAAACAACAAAGAATTAATCTCCAAAATATACAAACAGCTCATGCAGCTCAATATCAAAAAAACAAACAATCCAATTAAAAAATGGACGGAAGACCTAAATAGACATTTCACCAAGGAAGACATACAGATGGCGAAGAGGCACGTGAAAAGATGCTCAACATCACTAACTATTGGACAAATGCAAATCAAAACTACAATGAGGTATCACCTCATGCCAGTCAGAATGGCCATTATCCAAAAATCTATAAACAATAAATGCTGGAAAGGGTGTGGTGAAAAGGGAACCCTCCTGCACTGTTGGTGGGAATGTAAATTGATACAACCATTACGGAAAACAGTATGGAGGTTACTTAAAAAACTAAAAATAGGGCTTCCCTGGTGGCGCAGTGGTTGAGAATCCGCCTGCCAATGCAGGGGATACGGGTTCATGCCCCGGTCCGGGAAGATCCCACATGCCGTGGAGCGGCTGGGCCCGTGAGCCATGGCCGCTGAGCCTGTGCGTCCGGAGCCTGTGCTCCGCAACAGGAGAGGCCACAACAGTGAGAGGCCCGCGTACCACAAAAAAAAAAAAAAAAAAAAAAAAAAAAACTAAAAATAGAACTACCATATGACCCAACAATCCCACTACTGGGCGTATACCCTAAGAAAACCATAATTCAAAAAGAGACATGCACCACAATGTCCATTGCAGCACTATTTACAATAGCCAGGACATGGAAGCAACCTAAGTGTCCATGAACAGTTGAATGGATAAAGAAGATGTGGCACATATATAAAGTGTAATATTACTCAGCCATAAAAAGAAACGAAATTGAGTTATTTGTGGTGAGGTGGATGGACCTAGAGTCTGTCATACAGAGTGAAGTAAGTCAGAAAGAGAAAAACAAATACCGTACGCTAATGCATATATACGGAATCTTAAAAAAAAAAAAAAAAAAAGGTACTGATGAACCTAGTTGAATGGCAGGAATAAAGATGTAGACATAGAGAATGGACTTGAGGACACGGGGTGGGAGGGGGAAGCTGGGGCGAAGTGAGAGCAGCATCGACATATAGACACTACCAAATGTAAAATAGATAGCTAGTGGGAAGCAGCCGCATAGCACAGAGAGATCACCTCGCTGCTTTGCGATGATCTAGAGGGGTGGGATAGAGAGGATAGGAGGGAGGCTCAAGAGGGAGAGGATATGGGGATATGTGTATACATATGGCTGATTCACTTTGGTGTACAACAGAAACTAACACCGTATGGTGAAGCAATTATACTCCAATGAAGATCTATTAAAAAAAAAAAAAAAGAGAGGCAGGTGATGAATAAAATGCAAGAAATATTGTTCCTTTCCCATTATTAATCAAAGTTTTCCTTGAATCCCTTCAGTTCAGCGCCTGAATTCTTCTTTTTTTTCAGTACGAAGTGAGGTATAGGGACACATGGCTGTCAGAGATGCTGTCTGGCCAGGACCAGTCTTGGAGACAAGGGGGTCAGACCAAGAGTGCTTTCTCTCCTTTCTTTCTTTACCTTGTATGTTGCATTGGAGCTCACAGAGCAGTGAGGGGCCCCTGGATTAGAAATTGCCTTTTTCTCAGATACCTCTGTTTCTAGGAATGTGGCCTGAAATTCTAATCTGTCGACACCTTGTCAAGTACACTGATTTAGCTGGAAAAATGCCATACCATCATTATGGTGAAAGATTTATCTCTAATGATTAAAAAGAAACTTGGAACTTGAATGTGTAACTGCCTGAGGATGCAACTGTGTATAAGGCAATGCAAAACTCTGAAAGAGCCCTGGCCTAGAAAATGGGAGATGAAAGAGATTAGCAATTTTGAAAATATATTTTTCTTAAAAAAATTAGTGGAACTGTTTCTTCAAATAATTATCAAAGAATTACAAAGAGATAATATACCCATTCTTAAGAAATTCACTGTCTAAGGGGAAAAGTCTATCACAAGACTACTCTTAATAAGAAAACAGCTTAAGATTTGAAAGCAGACACACCCTAGGGACTTCACTGGTGGTCCAGTGGTTGAGACTTAGCCTTCCAATGTAGGGGTATGTGTTTAATCTCTGGTGGGGGAATTAAGATCCCACATGCCTCAGGGCCGAAAAACCAAAACATAAAACAGAAGCAATATTGTAACAAATTCAATACTTTAAAAGTGGTCCACATTTTTAAAAAAATCTTAAAAAAATAAATAAATAAAAATAAAGCAGACACACCCTGCCCCTGAGAAATGCTTATGTATTAATAGAGGTGTGTATATACTTTGAGTCTGGTTCACTATTTAGATAAATGTTCACTCCTCAAATAACCATATTGATCACAGAGGGACCTGCCAACAGTTTGATCTCAGGTTCCTGGCTGAACCTGAGATACAATTGGCTGTGACCTGGGACCAAGGGAATTTCTCTTAGTTTCAAATTTTTATGTGAGACTGTACCTTCCAGAAGATTTCATATCAAGGAGTTTTTAAAGAGCTGTGATCTAAACCCTTCTGAAGGAATCTTATTTTATTTTATTTTACTTTGTTATTTTATTTTATTTGAAAAGATTAAGTAAGACTTTGCTAGATTGAATTTGGATATGGCTTGGAATCCTGCCTGTTATGATAGAGATATAGTAGGCAGATTTCCCTATGGGCAATGTTTCATTTCTGAAACATGTTTTAAAATGTGTTTTTAATCTAGTTGGTTCCTTGGGAGAATGATACTCAGACAGTAAGATATAGCACTGGTTGACATGCAGGCAATCTCTTTCTAAACATCAGACTATCTGCTTTTGTGATGATTCCATGTGTTTGGGGTTGTCCACATGTATAATCCCTTACATGGACAATCAAAAAGCACTTTGTTTTGGAGAACACTAATTTGAAGGGAGTTTGTAATTCAGGAAGGTAGACTCGGTATTATTTTTAAAATATATGTGGAAATTTATTTCTCTCTGTTTATCATTGGCTCTCAGTGTTTGTGTGTGTATTTAAATGCTAACTGGATCAGAAAGTATTTAGGTGGGTCATGTCAAGTGGGATCAGTCAGGGAAAGCTTCCAGGAGGAGGCAAAACATGTGAGCAGTGATTTCACGAGAAGAGTAACATGGTTCAACAGGGAAGAAAAGGAGAGGACTTTCTAGAAAAGAGGGAAGCCCATGGATGGTAGGTAGAAAGTTGATTTGTTTGAATCAAACAGGGTCTAAACACAGTGGGAATAAAGGGTCTTGTCTAAAATCATGAACACTGGGAGGTCAACCAAGATGGTAACATAGAAGTTCTTGGACTCCCCTCCTCCTACCAACACACTGAATGTACAGCTACACACAGAACAATTACCTCCGAAATAAATTCAGAAACTAGATGAGCAACTACTACACATAAGGTGATTGACATAATACTCACACTGAAATGGATAGGAAAGGCTGAGACACACGCTCGTCATAAACTCCATGCATGGCGTAACATCATACAACTGGGAGGGAACTCGTAACTCCCAGCTTTCCTGTGAGGTGTGAAGGGTTGGGACCCCACATTTTACTGCTCCAACTTTTAAAACTGCCACCTAAGCAATAGACCCCCAAAACGTCTGACTCTGAAAGCCAAGGAAGCTTGTATCCAGGAGACCCACAAGACTATAACAAAGGAGCAGCTGTTAATGGGCATGCAGGCACTCTCTAGGATCCGTACAGAGGGAGCAGAGAAAACCGCCCATGTCCCAGTCTCTCCTTTAAAGAGGTTCATCTGAAAACTTTCAAAGCTGCTGCCTGAGGGTCAGGTTTCTAATTTAGAACACATCCAGGGTCTGCTATGATCTTCCCCAGAGGCTGGATAGTTGGCAGACCCCTCCCCCATTGTCTCCTTATAACTTGCTCCAAGTCACCAGTTTCTCCCAGAAAGAAACTTGGGCACACATTTGCACCAAAGCTTTTGTAGCTGTTGCCCAAGGTACATGTCCCCAAATTGCCTGGGTCTCATTGCCAATGGGGCTTCCATTTATGAATTCCACAGGACTATACAAATCAAAGAAGGAGTTTTTAAGTGACTCAACACAGAGGGGACAGACAAAATGCTCATCTCCCAGTCTTCTCCTGAAAAGACTTCATCTCATACTTTAAGAGCTGATGCCAAAGTGTCAGCCTTCTAATGTATCATATATCTAGGGGCTGGCTTGGATCCTCCCTAAGGACCAGGGAAACTGGTGGACACTGCCACTGCTATCTTCCTATACTCTGATCCAAATTGCCGGTATCTACCTGAAAAGAGCTTATACACACTTCCATGCTCTACTTTTCTGCAGCTGCCACACAGGGGTGGGTTCCTGGATCCCATGACTCCAAAAGTCAAAGAAACTTCCATTCATGAGTCCCATAGGGCTGTAGCAATCAAAGAAGCAATTCTTAACGGGTGCAGGAACACCTGCACCACAGGTATACACATGGGCTCAGTCCAGAGGGAGCAGACAAAACTACCTATCTTCCAGTTTATCCCTGGAAGGGGCTTAAGTACATACTTTCCCAGCTGCTGCCTGAGGATCTAACTTCTTATCAGCCTACATACAATTTACATATTATAGAGGTCCCAGAAGGAGAAAAGAGAGAAAGGGGCAGAAAGCTTATTCAAAGAAACAATGACTGAAAACCTCCTTAATCTGGGGGAAAAAAAGAGACATGAAGACCCAGGAATACCATAAAGTATGAAAAAAGATGAACCCAAAGAGACCTGTACCAAGTTACATTATCACTATATAATCAAAAGTTAAAGATAAGGAGAGAATCTTAAGAGCAGCAAGACAAAAGCAACTTGTTATGTAGAAGGGAATCCCCATAAAACTATCAGCAGATTTTTCAGCAGAAACTTTGTAGGACAGAAGGTAATGGTTTGATATATTCAAAGTGCTGATAGAACAAACAAATCCTGCTAACCAAGAATATTCTACCCAGCAAAATTGTCCTTCAGAATTGAAGGCAAGATTAGAATTTTCCAGACAAACAAAAGCTGAGGTTGTTGATCACCACCAGACCACTCTTACAAGAAATTTTAAAGGGAGTTTTTCAAGCTGAAATAAAAGGGCACTAGTTAGTAACATGAAAACAGATGAAAGCATAAAACTCACTGGGGTAAAAGAAAATATATAGTTAAATTTAGAATACTCTAATGTTGTAATGGTGGTGGGTTAATCACTTATAACTCTAGTATGAAGACTAAAATGCAAAAGTGTTAATATAACTATTACTACAACAATTTGTTAATGAATATACAAATAAGATGTAAATTGTGACATCAAAAACATAGAATGGGGGAGGGTTAAAAATGTAGAGCTTTTATATATGTTAGGAGTTAAGTTGTTATCAGCTTAAAATAGACTGTTATAAATACAAGATGTTTTATGTGAGACTCATTGTAACCACAAAGCAAAAACTCATGTAGGATACACAAAAAATAGAGAGGAATCAAAGCATACTACAACAGAAAATCATCAGTTCACAAAATAAGAGAAAGAAAGGAGGAAAAAAGGAACAAAGGAATTACAAAACACTAGAAAGCAATTAATAAAATGGCAATAGTAAGTCAATACCTATCAATAATTATTTTAAATGTAAATAGACTAAATTCTCCCATCAAAAGACATAGAGTGGCCAAAAGGAGAAAATAATAAGACCCAAATATATTCTACTTACAAGAGACTCACTTTAGCTTAAAGGACACAATGTACTGAAAGTGAAAAAGATATTCCATGCTAATGGAAACCAAAAGGCAGCAGAAGTAGCTACACTTATATTAGACAAAACAGACTTTAAGCCAAAGACAGTAGTGAGAAATAAAGAAGTCCATTATATAATAATAAAGGGGTTAATTCACCAAGAAGTTATAACATTAGTAAATATTTATGCATCCAACAGAGGAGCACTTACATACATATATAAAAGAAATATTAAAAGATTTAAAGAGAGAAATAGACAAAAATAAAATAATAGTAGGAAACTTAAATACCTCACTTTCATCAATGAGTAGATCACCTAGACAGAAAATTAATAAGGAAATATTGGACTTAAACAACATGTTAGATCAGACGAACCTAATAAACATTTACAGGACATCCCATCCAACAGCAACAGAATGCACATTCTTCTCAGGCACACAAGGAACATTCTCCAGGATAGATCATATATTAGGCCACAAAACAAGGCTTAACAAATTTAAGAAGATTGAAATCATATCAAGTATCTTTTCTGACCATGATGGTATAAAACTAGAAATAAATTACAAGAACAAAACTGAAAAATTCACAAATATGTGGAGATTAAGCAATGTGCTCCTGAACAACAAATGCATCAAAGATGAAAACAAGAGAAATAAAAAATTTTGATGTGTGATAATCATTTCATGATATATGTAAATCAAGCCATTATGCTGTATGCCTTAAACTTATACAGTGATGTATATCAATTATTTCTCAATAAAACTGAAAAAAAGAAAAAATACTGTAAGACAAATTAAAATGCAAACACAACATACCAAAAGTAGTGATATGCAGCAAGAGCAGTTCTAAGAGGAAAGTATACAGTGATAAGTACCTACATTAAGAAAGAAAAAAAGATCTCAAATATGCAAACTAAGTTTATACCTCAAGGAACTAGAAAAGGAAGAACAAAGTAAGCCTAAAGTTAGGATAAGGAAGGAAATAAAAAAGACCAGAGTGGAAATAAATGACACAGACAGTAAAAAGACAACAGAAAACATTAATGAAACCAAGATCTGTTGTTTTGAAAAGATAAATAAAATTGACAAAACTTTATGTACACTTAAAAAGAAAAAAAAAGAGGATTCAAATGAATAAACTTTCAAATGGAAGAGAATACATTACAATTGATACCACAGAAATACAAAGGATTATAAGAGAGTACTATGAATAATAATATGCCAATAAATTGGAAATCCTAGGAGAAATGGATAATTCCCAGAAACATACAACCTTCTAAGATTTAATCATGAATAAACAGAAAACCTGGACAGATCATTACTAGCGAGGAGACTGAAACAGTAATGAAAACCTCCCAACAAACAAAAGTCTAGGACCAGATGGCTTCACTGGTGAATTCTACCAAACATTTAAAGAGTACCAATCCTTCTCACAATCTTTCAAAAACTAGAAGAGAATGGAACATTTCCAAACTCATTTTACAAGGCCAGCATTACCCCGATACAATAGCCAGACAAGTAAACTAAAAGAAAAGAAAATTATAGGCCAATGTTCCTGATGAACATAAATGCAAAAATCATCAACAAAATGTTAGCAAACCAAATTTAAGAACACACGAAAAGGATTATACAACATGATCAAGTGGGATTTATTCCAGGAAAAGAATGATGGTTCAACATCCAGAAATCAATCAATGTGATACATCATGTTAACAAAATGAAGGAGAAAAATCATGTGATCACCTCAATAGAAACAGAAAAAGCAGTTGACAAAATTCAACATACTTTCATGATAAAAAAAAAAAACCGTCAAGGACCAGAGGGCAGACAGCAGAAGCAAGAAGAATACAATTCTTCAGCATGTGGAACAAAAACCACATTCACAGAAAGACAGACAAGATGAAAAGGCAGAGGGCTATGTATCAGATGAGAGAACAAGATAAAACCCCAGAAAAACAACTAAATGAAGTGGAGATAGGCAACATTCCAGAAAAAGAATTCAGAATAATGAGAGTGAAGATGATCCAGGAACTCAGAAAAAGAATGGAAGCGAAGATCGAGAAGATGCAAGAAACGTTTAACAAAGTCCTAGAAAAATTAAAGACCAAACAAACAGAGATGAACAACACAATAACTGAAATGAAAACTACACTAGAAGGAATCAATAGCACAATAACTGAGTCAGAAGAACTGATAAGTGACCTGGAAGACAGAATGGTGGAATTCACTGCTGTGGAACAGAATAAAGAAAAAAGAATGAAAAGAAATGAAGACAGCCCCAAAGACCTCTGGGACAACATTAAATGCAACAACATTCACATTATAGGGGACCCAGAAGGAGAAGAGAGAGGGAAAGGACCAGAGAAAATGTTTGAAGATATTATAGTCGAAAACTTCCCTAACATGGGAAAGGAAATAGCCACCAAAGTTCAGGAAGCACAGAGAGTCCCATACAGGATAAACCCAAGGAGAAACACGCTGAGACACACAGCAATCAAACTGGCAAAAATTAAAGACAAAGAAAAATTATTTAAAGCAGCGAGGGAAAAACTACAAATAACATACAAGGGAACTCCCATAAGGTTAACAGCTGATTTCTCAACAGAAACTCTACAAGCCAGAAGGGAGTGGCATGATATACTTAAAGTGATGAAAGGGAAGAACCTACAACCAAGATAACTCTAGCCTGCAAGGATCTCATTAAAAGCTTTACAGTCAAGCAAAAGCTAAGAGAATTCAGCACCACCAAACCAGCTCTAAAACAAATGCTAAATAAAGGAACTTCTCTAAGTGCGAAACACAAGAGAAGAAAAGGACCTACAAAAACAAACCCAAAGCAATTAAGAAAATGGTCATAGGAACATACATATCGATAATTACCTCAAAAGTGAATGGATTAAATGCTCCAACCAAAAGATACAGGCTGGTTGAATGGATACAAAAACAAGACCCATATATATGCTGTCTACAAGAAACCCACTTCAGACCTAGGGACACATACAGAATGAAAGTGGGGTGATGGAAACAGATATTCCATGCAAATGGAAATCAAAAGAAAGCTGGAGTAGCAATACTCATATCAGATAAAATAGACTTTAAAATAAAGAATGTTACAAGAGACAAGGAAGGACACTACATAATGATCAAGGAATCAGTCCAAGAAGAAGATATAACAATTATAAATATATATGCACCCAACATAGGAGCACCTCAATACATAAGGCAACTGCTAACAGCTGTAAAAGAGGAAATCGACAGTAACACAATAATAGTGGGGGACTTTAACACCTCACTTACACCAAAGGACAGATCATCCAAAATGAAAATAAATAAGGAAACAGAAGCTTTAAATGACACAATAGACTGGATAGATTTAATTGATATTTATAGGATATTCTATCCAAAAACAGCAGATTACACTTCCTTCTCAAGTGCACACAGAACATTTTCCAGGATAGATCACATCATGGGTCACAAATCAAGCCTCAGTAAATTTAAGAAAATTGAAATCATATTAAGCATCTTTTCTGACCACAACACTATGAGATTAGAAATGAATTACAGGGGAAAAAAACGTAAAAATCACAAACACATGGAGGTTAAACAATACATTACTAAATAACCAAGAGATCACTGAAGAAATCAAAGAGGAAATCAAAAAATACCTAGAGACAAATGACAATGAAAACATGACCATCCAAAACCTATGGGATGCAGCAAAAGCAGTTCTAAGAGGGAAGTTTAGAGTTATACAAGCCTACCTCAAGAAACAAGAAAAATCTCAAATAAATAATCTAACCTTACACCTAAAGGAACTAGAGAAAGAAGAACAAACAAAACCCAAAGTTAGCAGAAGGAAAGAAATAAAGATCAGAGCAGAAATAAATGAAATAGAAACAAAGGAAACATTAGCAAAGATCGATAAAACCAAAAGCTTATTCTTTGAGTGAGAAGATAAACAAAATTGATAAACCATTAGCCAGACTTATCAAGAAAATGGGCGAGAGGACTCAAATCAATAAAATTACAAATGGAAAAGGAGAAGTTACAACAGACACCGCAGAAATACAAAGCATCCTAAGAGATTACTACAAGCAAATCTATTCCAGTAAAATGGACAACCTGGAAGAAATGGACAAATGCTTAGAAAGGTATAACCTTCCAAGACTGAACCAGGAAGAAATAGAAAATATGAACAGACCAATCACAAGCAATGAAATTGAAACTGTGATTAAAAATCTTCCAACAAACGAAAATCCAGGATCATATGGCTTCACAGGTGAATTCTATCAAACATTTAGAGAAGAGCTAACATCCATCCTTCTCAAACTCTTCCAAAAAATTGTGGAGGAAGGAACACTCCCAAACTCTTTCTATGCGGCCACCATCACCCTGATACCAAAACCAGACAAAGATAGTACAAAAAAAGAAAATTACAGACCAATATCACTGATGAATATAGATGCAAAAATCCTCAACAAAATATAGCAAACAGAATCCAACAACACATTAAAAGGATCATACACTATAATCAAGTGGGATTTATCCCAGGGATGCAAGTATTCTTCAATATTTGCAAATCAATCAATGTGATACACCATATTAACAAATTGAAGAATAAAAACCATATGATCATCTCAATAGGTACAAAAAAGCTTTTGACAAAATTCAACACCCATTTATGATAAAAACTCTCCAGAAAGTGGGCATCAACATAATACATCAACATAATAAAGGCCATATATGACAAACCCACAGGAAATATCATCCTCAATGGTGAAAAACTGAAAGCATTTCCTCTAAGATCAGGAATGAGACAAGGATGTCCACTCTCACCACTATTATTCAGCATAGTTTTGGAAGTCCTAGCCATATCAATCAGAGAAGAAAAATAAATAAAAGGACTACAAATTGGAAAAGAAGAAGTAACACTGTCACTGTTTGCAGATGACATGATACTATACGTAGAGATTCCTAAAGATGCCACCAGAAAACCACAGAGCTAATCAATGAATTTGGTAAAGTTGCAGGACACAAAATTAATGCACACAAATCTCTTGCATTCCTATACACTAATGATGAAAAATCTGAAAGAGAAATAAAGGAAACACTCCCATTTACCATTGTAACAAAAGGAGTAAAATACCTAGGAATAAACCTGCCTAGGGAGACAAAATACCTCTATGCAGAAAACTGTAAGACACTGATGAAAGAAATTAAAGATAATACAAAGAGATGGAGAGATATATCATGTTTTTGGATTGGAAGAATCAATATTGTGAAAATGACTATACTACCCAAAGCAATCTACAGATTCAATGCAATCCCTATCAAATTACCAATGGTATTTTTTACAGAACTAGAACAAAAACTCTTAAAATTTGTATGGAGACACAAAAGACCCCGAATAGCCAAAGCAGTCTTGATGAAAAAAAAAACAGAGCTGGAGGAATCAGACTCCCTGACTTCAGATTATACTACGAAGCTATAGTAATCAAGACAATAAGGTACTGGCACAAAAACAGAAACACAGATCAATGGAACAAGATAGAAAGCCCAGAGATAAACCCACGCACCTATGGTCAACTAATCTATGACAAAGGAGGCAAGGATATACAATGGAGAAAAGACAGTCTCTTCAATACGTGGTGCTGGGAAAACTGGACAGCTACATGTAAAAGAATGAAATTAGAACACTCCCTTTCACCATACATAAAAATAAACTCAAAATGGATTAGAGACCTAAATGTAAGACCAGACAGTATAAACCTCTTAGAGGAAAACATAGGAAGAACACTTGTTGACATAAATCACAGGAAGATCTTTTTTGATCCACCACCTAGAGTAATGGGAATAAAAACAAAAATAAACAAATGGGACTTAATGAAACTTCAAAGCTTTTGCACAGCAAAGGAAACCACAAACAAGACGAAAAGACAACCCTCAGAATGGGAGAAAATATTTGCAAATGAATCAGCGGACAAAGGATTAATCTCCAAAATATAAAAATAGCTCATGCAGCTCAATATTAAAGAAACAAACAACCCAATCCAAAAATGGGCAGAAGACCTAAATAGACATTTCTCCAAAGAAGACATACAGATGGCCAAGAAGCACATGAAAAGCTGCTCAACATCACTAATTATTAGGGAAATGCAAATCAAAACTACAATGAGGTATCACCTCACACCAGTTAGAATGGGCATTCCTCAGAAAATCTACAAACAACAAATGTTGGAGAGGCTGTGGAGAAAAGGGAACCCTCTTGCAGTGTTGGTAGGAATGTAAATTGTTGCAGCCACTATGGAGAACAATATGGAGGTTCCTTAAAAAACTAAAAATAGAACTACCATATGACCCAGCAATCCCACTACTGGGCCTATACCCAGAGAAAACCATAATTCAAAAAGACACGTGCACCTCAATGTTCATTGCAGCACTATTTACAATAGCCAGGTCATGGAGGCAACCTAAATGCCCATTGACAGATGAATGGATAAAGAAGAAATGGTACATATATACAATGGAATATTACTCAGCCATAAAAAGGAACGAATTTGGGTCATTTGTTGAGATGTGGATGAATCTAGAGACTGTTATACAGAGTGAAGTAAGTCAGAAAGAGAAAAACAGATATCGTATATTAACGCATATATGTGAAACTTAGAAAAATGGTACAGACGAACTGGTTTGCAAGGCAGAAATTGAGACACAGATGTAGAGAACAAACGTACGGACACCAAGGGGGGAAAGCTGCAGGGTGGTGGTGGTGGTGGTGGGATGAATTGGGAGACTGGGATTGACATGTATACACTGATGTGTATAAAATTGATGACTAATAAGAACCTGCTGTATAAAAAAATAAATTAAATAAAATTTAAAAATTAAAAAGAAAAAAAACCTCTCAAAAACCTGGGAATGGGGGAAATGTCCCTCAATATATTAAATGTCATATATGACAAGCTGACAACTAACATCAAACTCAATGGTGAAAAGCTTAAATCTTTTCCTCAAAGATCAGGAAAAAGACAGGGATGTCCACTCTTGCTACTTTTAAATCAACGTAGTACTGGAAGTCCTAGCCCAAGCAATTAGGCAAGAAAAATAAATAAATGGCATTCAAATTGGAAAGGAAGGAGTAAAACTGACTCTTTTTGCAGATGACATGGTATTAAATATAGAAAGTCTTAAAGGCCCCACCAAAAAACTCTTAGCACTAATAAATGATATCAGTAAAGCTGTAGGATACAAACTCAATATACAAAAATCAGTTGCATTTCTATACACTAACAATGAAGTATTAGAAAAAGAAATTAAGAAAGCAGTCCCATTTACATGGGATTGTAAAAGTACCAAAAGGAATAAATACTTAGGAATAAATTTAAGAAGGTGAAAGGCCATATGAAAACTAAAAGACATTGGTAAAATACACTGAGAAAGACACAAGTAAATGGAAAGGTGTTCTATGCTAAAATGCCCATACTACCCAAAGTTATTTACAGATTCAGTGCAATCGCTATCAAAATTCTAATTATATTTTTCATTCAAATAGAAAAAAGATCCTAAAATTTGTATGGAACCACAAAAGACAATCTTGAGAAAGAATAAAATTGGAGGAATCATAGTCCTGATTTCAAACTATAGGACAAATGTATAGTAATCAAAACAATATGGTAATGGAAAAAATATAGACATATAGATCAGTGGAACAGTAAAGAGAGCCCAGAAATAAACCCATATTATATGGTAAATTAATTTTTGATAAAGGAATAAAAAATTTACAAAGGGGAAATCATGTAATTCACAGTTAAATGTTCATATGGTCACTTAAAGTAAAATTACTCAAATTAACTACTTAAATACAAAATCATCAAAATGATGACTCATCAAAGCCAAAAACCAAAGCCACCTATAAATTCAATGCAATCTCTATCAAAATTCCAATGGCATTTTTCATATAAATAGAAAATAAAACCCAAATTTGTGTGGAACCACAAAGACCCCTAATAGCGAAAGGAATCCTGAAAAAGAACAAACCGGAAGGTATCACACGTACTGATGTCAAATTATACTACAAAGATATAGTATTCAAAACAGTATGGAACTGACATAATAGACACATTGACCAATGGAACAAAACAGAGAACCCAGAAATAAACCCATACAAATATGGTCAACTAATAATAGACAAAGGAGCCAAGAATACTTAATGGGAAAAAGATAGTCTCTTCAATAAATGGTGCTGGGAAAACTGGATAACTACATGCAGGAGAATGAAATTGGATTCCTGTCTTATACCATTTAGAAAAATGAACTTGAAATGGATTAAAGACTTAAATGTAAGAACTAATACCATAAAACTCCTAAAAGAAAACATGGGGAAAGCTCCTTTGACATTGGAGTTGCCAATAATTTTTTGCATACAGTACCAAAAGCACAAGCATCAAAAAGCTTCTATACAGCAAAATAAACAGTCAATGAAATGAAAAGGCAATCTATGAAAGAGGAAAAATATTTGCAAATCATGTATCTGCTAAGGGGTTACTATATAAAGGATTCATACAAACCAATTGCAACCCCCCCAAAGAATCCAGTTAAAAAATGAGCAGACAGGTTTTCCTGGTGGTGCAGTGGTTAATAATCCACCTGCCAATGCAGGGGACATGGGTTCAAGCCCTGGGCTGGGAAGATCCCACGTGCTGCAGAGCAACTAAGCCCATGCACCGCAGCTACTGAGTTTGCACTCTAGAGCCCATGAGCCACAACTACTGAATCCACGTGCCACAACTACTGAAGCCCATGTGCCTAGAGCCCATGCTCCGCAACAAGAGAAGCCACTGCAACGAGAGGCCCATGCACCACAACAAAGAGTTGCCCCCACTCGCTGCAGCTAGAGAAAGCCTGCACACAGCAATGAAGGCCCAATGCAGCCAAAAATAAAAATAAATTAAAAAATAAAAATAAACAAAATGAGCAGAGGAACTGAATAGACATTTTTCCAAAGAAGACATCCAAATGGCCCACAGATACATGAAAAGATTCTTGACATCACTAGTCATTGGCGAAATGGAAATCAAAACCACAATGAGATATCACTTCACATCTGTTAGAATAGCTAACATCAAAAAGACTAGAGGCAAGTATTGGTGAGTTTGTGTAGAGAAAGAAACACTTGTGCACTGTTGGTGGGAATGTAAATTGGTACAGCCACTATGGAGGTTCTCCCTCAAATTGAAAACAGAACTACCGTATGATCCAGGAATCCTACCTCTGGGTATATATCCAAAGAAATGAAATCGAAATCTTGAAGAGATATCTGCATTTCTATGCTCATTGCAGGTTTATTCACAATAGCCAAGATGTGGAAACAAATGTCCATTAAGGGATGAATGGATAAAGAAGATGTGAGATATATATATTCAGTAGTCAAAAAGTAGAAGCAATGCAAGTTGCCACACACACACACACACACACACACACACACACACCCACACCACAGTGGAATATTATTCAGCAATGATAAAGAAGGAAATTCTGCCATTTGTGACAACATGGATGGACCTTGAGGGCATTATGCAAAGTGAAATAAGTTAGAGAGAGACAAATACTGTATGATATCACTTATGTTTGGAATCTAAAATTGACAAGTTCATAGTAACAGAGAGTATAATGGCGATTACCAGGGGCTGGGGGCTAGAGGAAACAGGGAAATGTTGGGCAAAGTATACAAACTTTCAGTTACAGGCTGAATAAGTTTGGGGGATCTAATATACAGTACAGTGATTATAATGAACAACATTGTATTATATACTTGAAAGTTGCTAAGAGAGTAGATCTTAAATATTCTCATCACAAAAATAAATGATAGGGCTTCCCTGGTGGCGCAGTGGTTGAGAGTCCGCCTGCCGATGCAGGGGACATGGGTTCATGCCCCGGTCTGGGAAGATCCCACATGCCGCAGAGCGGCTGGGCCCGTGAGCCATGGCCTCTGACCCTGCGCATCCAGAGACTGCTCTGTAACGGGAGAGGTCACAACAGTGAGAGGCCGGTGAACTGCCAAAAAAAAATTTTTTTTAAATAAAAAAAAAAATAATAAAAATAAATGATAATTATGTAAGTTGACGGAAGTATTAGTTAACACTACAGTGGTAATCATTTCACAATATGTAAGTGTATCATATCAACATGTACATCTTAAATGTACACAGTTTTATGTATCAATTATATCTCAATAAAGCTAGAATAAAAAGGAAAAGAATTTTATACAAGAATAATTTTAATAGATACTTTTATTGATCTAATTTAGCTATGTCCTATAAATAATGAAACGTTTATGCAGTGGGATACTGTATAGCCATTCACGCACACACACACACATTTAACAACACTTGTAAATGCTCACAATATAATGTGGAATAAAAGAAAAACATCATAATTGTATAGATAGTACTATCTAAATAATTCTGCTTGAAAAACACAAATAAAATCACCTGAAGCCCATAAGGGTAAAGTTGCAGAGAACAAAGATTAGACAGAAACATTTCAAAATGTAAACAAAGGTTATCTCTGAATGATGGTATTATGAGTAACTTTTATTTTCTTTTACAGTCATTTCCATATTTTCCAAATTGTTCATAAAGCATGTATACTATCCTTAAAATTAAGGAAAATATATTAAAACTATTTTTGCCACTATGAAAAACAGCATGGTACTTCCTCAAAAACTTAAATATAACATTACCATATGATTCAGTAATTTAATTCTAGGTGCATGCCCCAGAGAATTGAAAGCAAGGACTCAAACAGATGTTATCACCCCCATGTTCAGAGCATTATTTGACAATAGTCAAAAGTGGAAGCAACCCAAGTATCTATTGATGGATGAATGGATAAACAGAATGCAGTGTAAACATACACTGAACAGTATTCGCCTTCAAAGGAAGGAAATCTGCCGCCACATGTTACAACATGAATGAACCTTGAGGACATTATGCTAGGTGAAATAAGCCAGTCACAGAAGGACAAATACTGTATGTTTCCACTGATATGAGGAAACTGGGTTAGTCAAATTCACAGAGATAGAAATTAGAATGGTGATTAACGGGGAAGAGGGGAGAGGGCAATGGGGAGTCACTGTTTAATGGGCACAGAGTTTCAGTTTTGCAAGATGAAGAGAGTTCTGGAGTTGGATGGTGATGGTCCCACAGCCATGTGAATGTACTTAACATCACTGAATTGTACACTTAAAAAAAGTTAAAGTGGTAAATTTCCGATGTATATTTTACCATGACTTTATTATTTTTTAAAAATTATTATTATTATTATTTTTTTTGCGGTACGCGGGCCTCTCACTGTTGTGGCCTCTCCCGTTGCGGAGCACAGACTCCGGACGCGCAGGCTCAGCGGCCATGGCTCACGGGCCCAGCCGCTCCGCGGCATGTGGGATCTTCCCGGACCGGGGCACGAACCCGCGTCCCCTGCATTGTCAGGTGGACTCTCAACCACTGCGCCACCAGGGAAGCCCCTACCATGACTTTAAAAAGTTTATTTTCATCTGATTTGAATTAAAATCCAGATAATGCTAGGTCCTAGATAAAGTGATAAAGTTGGTGACAAAGCTGAAAGGCAGTGGGTCAAACGGTGGACCAGGGCCTTGACAGCCCAGCTGAGCTGTGACATAAGAGGAGCTATGGGAAAGAGACATGGAGAGAATGGGACTGCAGGAGAACCAGTCAGTCTCAGGATGAACTAAGCAGGAGGAGCAGGAGAGGAGAAGGAAGCCAAAAGTCCTCAAAAGCTTGTTATATCCTGGATGCCCTGCATATGCCTCCATACTGATGGATAAGGAGATAAAGCCTAAGAGAGACTTGCCCAGGGTCCCAGAGGTAGCAGGTGGAAGATCCCTGTCTTGAGCTCAGTTATCACAGATTCCACATCTCTGCTCTTTTCTTCACACCATGCTACTTCTCCCATATATTATAAGTGAAAGAAAGGAAGAAGAATGGTAGGAGAGGAGAAGACAGAGAGAATGGGAAGAAAGAAAAAGAGAGGAAAGAAAGGGGATGCCAGGAGAAAGGAAGAGGAACTTCAAAGCTGCAAACAAGAACAAACTGTTAAATAAGCCCCCAAGTCTGCATTGAACTTTTGACAATTATGGTTTGTCAGCATGGTAACTGATTCATAATTATTTCATGGGATTTTAGCGACTATCTATGTAACTGTCTTGGAGCAGTTGCAGAGCTGTTAATCCTGAATGTTTATTACCCACCATTCAATAAATAGCTTAATAAATCTAAAGAAGTCCAATTTATGGGGATGGTTATAGCATGCTATTAAAATTCCAAGCAATTACAATAAAACCACATCTATTGATGGTAATGCAGTTTTTTAAATTTGATACTGGAGGATGTTAGAACTTGATATCCCTTTGAGCTATTCTTTGTTCTGTGTGTAGGCCACAGGGGCCAGAGCAGGACAGAGGTCAGAGGCTGTCTCTGGGTTGCTGTTGGCCAAGGTGACAGAGTGAGATGGGACATATGTTCATCAATTTGAATGATGTTTAGGGATCTGGGTTCTGGGTAACAGTGACATTTCAAGGCTGTTTGGTTCTCCATTCAGGGCTCACCTCTGACCCTGGTGTGGTAAAGTATGCCATAGCCCAGGTTGGGTGGGCTTTAGGGCATCTTCTAGAAGGTGAGTGACTTGGGAAGCGCCAGGAGTGATGACTTTTCTCCTCACAGATCCTGTCAAGATCAGAGACTTCTCTGCTCATTTCCAGGAGCCCAGTGCAGCCACACAGAGGGCTGTATATAGCGTAGAAAGGAGGCAAACACACAGACACACAGACACACACACACACTCACATACACACTTGATGGACCCCATGGCCCATGGATTTCCTTTCACTCTTTGACACTTTTCCTTCCATTGTCTCCCATTAGCGTGACAAGTGGTTGAAGGTATTGCAAAGGGGGAGCAGAGAGGGAGAGTCAAGTGGGAAGATACTGTCCTAAAGTGCCCTGGCCTTGGCTCTTATCCTTGCCCTGTAGCCTTGGACAAGTCACTCCAACTGTGGGGCCTCAGTTTCCCCTTCCAGTTCTGACATTCTGTGGTTCTATACTTCAAGAAAAGAGAATGGCAGGTGAAGAAGAGAGGCAGGCAGAAGAAGTGCTCCACCGAAGAGGACCCCTGTCCAAACAGGAGATGAGATTTTACATCATCTATTACCCCACGCTGGTTAGAATGGCCAACACCAAAAAGACAAGAGAAAATAAATGCTGGCGAGGATGTGGAGAAAAGGAAACCCTTGTGTCCTGTGGGTGGGATTGTACACTGGTACAGCCACTGTGGAAAACAGCATGGAGAATCTCAAAAAATTAAAAATAGAACTACCCTAGGATCCAACAATTCCACTTCTGAGTATTTATCCAAAGGAAACAAAAAACACTAACTCAAAAAACTATCTGTACACCCACATTCATAGCAGCTTTATTTACAGTCACCAAGACATGCAAACAACCTAAGTGTCCACTGACAGATGAATGGATAAAGAAGATGTGGTGTATATATACAATGAAATACTATTCAGTCATAAAAAATGAGGAAATCCTGACATTTATGACAATATGGAAGGCATTATGCTAAGTGAAAGAAATCAGACAGAGAAAGATAAATCCTGTATGATCTCACTTATATGAGGACCCCCCCCCCAGAAAAAACCCCAAAAGCCAAATTCATAGAAAAAGAGATCAGATTTCTGGTTACCAGAGGCAGGGGTTAGGGGGAGAGAGAATAGGAGGAAGATGGTTAAAGGTACAAAGTTCCAGTTATAAGATAAATAAGTACTAAGGATGTGATGTATGCATGATGACTATAATTAACACGGTTGTGTCATACATAGGAAAGCTGTTAAGAGAGTAAACCCTAAGAATTCTCACAAAGACATTTTTTTTCCTTTTTTCAGTTATATCTATATGAGGTGATGGATGCTAACTAAACTTATTGTGATAATCATATCACAATATAAGTCAAACCATAATACTGTACACCTTAAACTTATACAGTGACATATGTCAATTATATCTCGATAAAACTGGAAAAATATAAAAAAAAAGAAGATACATTTTTAAAATAAAAAGGCTTAGAAGTGAAAAAAAAAAAACAAAACTCTACATCATCAAAAGGCAGACACCTTCTTTCTGCTCACTTACCGAGCACCTACCTCTTCAGTGTGAAGTTCAGTGTTTGAAACTGTACATGAGTGAGACACATTCCTCTCCCTCCAAAGAGTCCAAATTTACTGAAGTTGGAGAAACGTATTCAAATAATTGTAGTACAAGGAGGTAGATGCTAAAACGGCACTTTGTAGAAAATGTTACAGGAGCACAGAGAAGGAAAGTCACTCATTTTGAGTTGGGGAAGGTTGTGTTAGGTCAGACTTGATGGAGCAATTGATATTTGAGCTAGACCTTGAAGGATGAATGAATAGACATTCACCATGGAGAACAGAAGCAAAGAGCAGCCCAGGTGAAGGGAGCAGCAACGGTCCAGAAGCCTGGAAATATATCCATTCGCCTGTGAAATGCCAGGGATGTCTTCAGGGTACTTGGAATGTAATTGTTAATAAGACAGTCTCTGATTTCATGGAGCTCACAGTTAAGTGGGTAGGGACAGGTATTAAAAAGTGAAACATATCAATGAATAAGGTGGTCTTAGGAAATAAACAAGCCTGTGTGCCTGAAGTGTGGGGTGTGGTGGGAAAAAACTGTACATGAGCTTGAAAAGATACAAACTTCAAAGATTGTGGAGGGTCTTGAGCACATTGCTAAGGAGTTTGTACTTTGTCCTTTAGGTAGTGGGGAACCAACAAAGATTTTTGTAGTGGAGAAACATTACCAGATATATGTTTAGAATTAAAACCAAGTAGAGGGCTTCCCTGGTGGCGCAGTGGTTGAGAATCCGCCTGCCGATGCAGGAGACACGGGTTCGTGCCCTGGTCCGGGAAGATCCCACATACCGCGGAGCAACTAAGCCCGTGAGCCATGGCCGCTGAGCCTGCGCGTCCGGAGCCTGTGCTCCGCAACGGGAGAGGCCACAACAGTGAGAGGCCCGCATACCGCAAAAAAAAAAAAAAAAAAAAAAAACCAAGTAGAAACTACATTAGCAGGAAAGAGACTGGATGCTGAGAAAGCAATTAGAGTGTTATTACTATAATCTAGGAAAAAGAGGATGAGAATGGATGCAGGGCCATATCCATGGGAATGAAGACAAGGGGAGAGATTCGAAAGGCATTTCAGAGGCACAAACAAGATTTGGTGACATGAGCAATGATTGAGAAAGAGGCAAATATACAGATTACAGATTAAGTGACTTGGGAAATACATACGCAATTCTCGAAGATAAGGAATACAGAAGAAAAGAGAGGTTAAAGGAAAAACATGCAGTTGAAGCATAAGGTGCCCATGGAACAGCGTGTAAGTTGATGGAAGTGTCATCTTGGATCTCCTAAGTCCAGGTTGGAGCTAGTGACTAGAGAAGCTTCAATCTAAAAGTGTGAATTTATAAATAAAGAATACATGTCCCATCTTTCCCCAGGGGAATGCATGAAGCCGCTCAGAAAAGAATGAAGAAGAAGACTAAGCCACACTGATGAAACTCATGAAGAAGGAGGTAAGTGAAGAAATTTAAAATACATGCTTAGGGGGAATGCTGCCCTAGAATCAAGGGAGGGAAATAAAAAGATGAAGGGGCTTTACAAGAGAAATGCTCCCTGAAGGCCAAACCAAGCCAGGGAAAAAGGGGGTCACTGAATAATTCAGCAGCGAGAAGGCTAGTGGAGACTTTGGGTTAAGCCATTTTATTGAAATGATGGGAGCAGAATGCATTATGTAAAAGATTACGAGGAATCAGAACTCCAGAATGTAGAGAAAGCAAGCATATATAGAACACTCTGATAGAGTATTCCAGCAAAGAAGGACTTGGAATGACTGGATATTACGGTCATGGCATTCATTCACTCATTCAATAAACATTTTTCAAGCTGATAATACATTCCAGGTCCTGAACTGGGAGTCATTATAGAAGCCAGTAAGATATAATTACTGCCTTCAAGGTGCTCACAGTCTCGTAAGAGAGGCAGATGCAAACACTGCACTGAAATTAACAGTGGAGGTGTATAGAGGTGCAGGTGTAGCTCAGAAGAAGAAAAAATTGTTCCACCTGGTGGAGAAGTTGGGGATACTTCCTACAGAGATGCCATAAAGCTGGATTTTTTTTTGTTTGTTTTTGTAAAAAATCATCTATTGTGCTTTTTTTAAAAAACATCTTTGTTGGAGTATAATTGCTTAACAATGGTGTGTTACTTTCTGCTTTATAACATAGTGAATCAGCTATACATATACGTATATCCCCATATCTCCTCCCTCTTGTGTCTCCCTCCCTCCCATCCTCCCTATCCCATCCCTCTAGGTGGTCACAGAGCACCGAGCTGATCTCCCTGTGCTATGCGGCTGCTTCCCACTAGCTATCTATTTTACATTTGGTAGTGTATATATGTCCATGCCACTCTCTCACGTCGTCCCAGCTTGCCCTTCCCCCTCCCCGTGTCCTCAAGTCCATTCTCTACGTCTGCGTCTTTATTCCTGTCCTGCCCCTAGGTTCTTCAGAAACACTTTTTTTTTTTAAGATTCCATACATATGTGTTAGCATACGGTATTTGTTTTTCTCTTTCTGACTTACTTTACTCTGTATGACAGACTCTAGGTCCATCCACCTCACTACAAGTAACTCAATTTCGTTTCTTTTTATGGCTGAGTAATATTCCATTGTATCTATATGCCACATCTTCTTTATCCATTCATCTGTCGATGGACACTTAGGTTGCTTCCATGTCCTGGCTATTGTAAATAGAGCTGCAATGAATATTGTGGTACATGACTTTTTTTCATAATGCTGGATTTTGAACAATTAAAAGAAGCTTGCCAGGTGGAAGAAGAATGGAAATTCATTCCAGAGAATGGGAAGAGTACATGCAGTAAAATGAAGGCAAGGAAGAGAATGTAATGCATTTTGGGAATTCAAGCAATTAGGTATTATTGAAGCATGAACCGTGCTGGGGAGTGGCAACTGATGGGGCTAAAAGGCAAACAGGAACTAGATCCTAAATGGCTTCAGGTGCCATGCTTTAGGCTAAGAAGCTGGTCTTCACCTTGTAGGTGGAGATAAAACATATAAGCAAGGAAGACTTGGGGTTGAAAGAGCTCTTTGATTTTAATTTTTTCTTTACTGACTCTTTTTTTCCTGATTGTTTGGTTTATTTCACTGTTATAGTTAAAGTGAGCCCTTGGTTCCTTTATTTCTCAGTGTCCTTCTTTAAATAATTGCGTACTGCTTTTATAGTGTCTCATGTTATTTTTGTATAGAGTGTTATATTTTTCATTGGATGAAGCTAGTAAGTAATTTCTTTTTTAATTCCTTCTTTGAAATTGGTGAAATGGAAATTTTAAAAATAGAAAGGATAAATAAATACTAAATCTATTTTTTTTGAGAAAAGCAATAAAACAGATATACCTCTTGCAAGCCTCATTAAGGGGGGAAAAAAGAGAGCATAAACATAGACAAGATTGGAGAGGAAAAAGGAGACATGTCACTGTTACGTGCTTGAATTGTATACTAGCAAAATTTAAAACTTAGAGTAAATGTATTAATTCTAGGTAAAACATTCCCAATTAGAATTGATTTAAGAGGAAACTAAAATATTGACTTGATCAATTACTAGAGAAAAAATAGACAAACTGATTAGTGAATTATCACTGAAAATGTCATTAGACCTATAAGCTAAGATTTTATATAACATAAGAATAGGTAATTTCCATTTAAGTGTTTCAGATGATAGAAACTTGCCAAAACAACAAAGAGGAAAAACTATATCCCGATATCACTTATAAGTATAGGTAAAAAATTCAAATTGAAATATTAGCAAATAGAATCTGGCAATGATCTAAAGAAAAACATATTGTGATTAAGCAGATTTTATACTAAGGATGGTTCATTATGAAAGTATCTATTAAAACAATCCATTATATCATTATTTCAGTATACCATTATATAAATAAATTGAGTATATATGTGTGTTTACACACAAATATATATATGGTTTGTATGTATCATATACATGCATAATATTATACATTTATATTACATATAGGGTATTTATGCATTTCTATATATATTAACCTAGGAGACTACAATCTAAGGTTGAGCAGACTCTGCCAATGAACAGTGGACACCCAGAATGAATAAAATAAAGCAGAGACATATTTAACTGTATACAAATTAAAGCAAACCTTTACAAGAAAATAGAAATTAACTTTTACGTGAAAAAAAGATATAACAAAGACATCAATGAAAATGGCAGAGTAAGAACTTCCAAAAATTCTCTGCTCTGCAAAGGTAATAATAACACTAGTAAAAATGTTCAGAATCAACTTTTTCAGAACTCTGAAAATTAACAAAGGCTTGCAGAAATCCAAGGGGCATTTATACAAGAAAAATGGCTGAATTTTTGATAAGAACAGTTGACATACAGCATTTTAGCTTGTCCTATTTTCATCTCCTCTCACCAGCTCTGAAGCTGCCCTGAAGACCAATGGCTAGCTCACAATCTCAGTGAAAACCAGCAGCCTGGCAGCCACCAGGGCAACTACTTTGAAAATAACTAAAAAATATATAATAAAAGAAGTGACAAAGGACTTAAGATAAACTACTAGAAAATATTTAACACAATGACAGTATGGAGGACTGGAGTAACAAAAAAGACATAAGATATATAAAAACAAATAACATAATGGCAAATGTTAATAATATCTCATTAGTGATTGCATTAAATGCAAACACATTAAGCATTAAATGTAATCATTAAACTCCAATCAAAAGGCAGAGATTGGCAGAATCCATGAAAAATAATCCCACCCTATGCCGTCTGCAACAGACACACTTTAGATTCAAAGACATTCATAGGTTGAAAGTGTAAGGATGGAAAAGATATATCACACAAACAGTAACTAAAAGGGAGCTGGAGTGGCTATACAGACATACCTGTCTTATTGTGCTTCACTTTACTGTACTTTGTAGATGCTGTGATTTTTACAAATTGAAGGCTTGTGGCAACCCTGCTTCAAGCAAGTCTATTGGCATCATTTTTCCACCAGCATTTTCTCACTTTGTGTCTGTTTTACATTTTGGTAGTTCTTACAGTATTTTAAACTTTATTGATATTGTTATATTTGTTATGGTGACCTCTGATCAGTGATCTTCAATGTTACCATTGTAATTGTTTTGGGGTACCGTGAACTGTTCCCACATAAGATGGTAAACGTAATCATTTGCTGCAATGACAACAAAGGATTTAGAATATTACATAAATATAGTTGATAAAACAGCGGCAGGGTTTCAGAGGATTGACTCCAATTTTGAAAGAAGTTCTACTGTGGGCAAAATGCTGTTAAACAGAATTGCATGCTACAGAGAAGTCATTCCTGAAAGGAGAAGGTATTCATGAAAGCAAAAGTCAATCAATATGGCAAATTTCACCATTGTCTTATTTTAAGAAATTGTCACAGTCACCCAACCTTCAGCAACCACCACCCTGATCAGTCAGCAGCCATCAACACTGAAGCAAGACTTTCCATCAGCAAAAAGATTATGACTTACTGAAGGCTCAGATGATCATTAGCATTTTTTTGTTAAAAAAGTATTTTTAAATTAAGATATGTACATAAATTGTTTTTTTTAGACATAAATCTATTGCACACTTAATAGACTACAGTTAAACATAACTTTTATATGCAGTGGGAAACCAAAAAATTTGTGTGACTCATGTTATTTTGATCTTTGCTCTATTGTGGTGGTCAGGAACCAAGCCTGAAATATCTTCGAGGTATGCCTGTACTTTAAAAAAATTTTATTTTATTTTTTTTGGCCACACCACACGGCCTGTGGGATCTTCCCTGACCAGGGATTGAACGCAGGCCACAACAGAGAAAGCCCGGAATCCTAACCACTATGCCACCAGGGAAGTCCAAGGTATGCCTGTACTAATACCAGAAAATAGACTTTAAGACAAAAATTGTTACTTGAGACAAAGAAGGATATCAAGAAGATATAAAAAGTATAAACACATATGCACCTAACAACAGAGTTCCCAAATGCAAGAAGCAAAATATTATATGACAAACTGAAGGGAAAAATAGACATTTTAACAATAATAGATTGAGTCCGCAATATACCACTTTTAATAATGGATAGAACAACTAGACAGAAAATCAATAAAAAAATAGAATACTTCTATATGTAGAACAACAGCACTACAAGCCAACTAGACCCAATGGACATCTATAGAACACTCTACCCGACAAGAGCAGAAGAGACATTCTCAAGTGCATATGGACATTCTCCAGGATAGACCATATGTTAGGCCATAATACAAGCCTTAATAAATTTAAAAGGATTAAAATCAGACAGTATGTTCTTCATCCACAATGGAAAGAAATTGTAAATCAATACAGAAGGAAATTTGATAAATTCACAAATGTGTGAATGTTAAACAACAAACTCCTAAATAAGCAATGAGTCTAAGAAGAAATCATAAGGAAAATTAGAAAACAGTTTGAGAAGAATGAAAATGAAGACATGATTTTCTGAAACTTATGGGATACAGCAAAAGCGGTGATTGGTAGAAAATTTATAATTGTAAAGTTCTATATGAAATAAGAAGAAAGATTTCAAAACAAAATCCTGTCTACCCTAATTAAAAAACTAGACAAATAAAGTAAACTAAACTTCAAGCAAGGAGAAGGAAGGAAATTATATAGAATGGAAAGAAATAAAATATAAAATAGAAAATAATAGAGAAAATGAATACAATCAAAAGTTGCTTCTTTGAAAAACATCAACAAAATTGATAAATTTATAACCAGATTGATAAAAAAGAAAGAAGACTCAAATTACTAAAATTAGGAGGCATTGCTATTGACCATATAATAAACAGAATTATAAGGGAATAGTATGAACAATCGTGGGCCAACAAACAAAAAGACGTAGATAAAATGTTCGTGTCTAGAAAGTTACACATTAATTTCAGGAGAAACAAAAAAATGTGAATGACCTATAACAAGTAAACAGACTGAGTTAGTATTAAACAAATTCCCCACAGAGAAAAGCCCAGAACGTAGTTTCTTCACTGGTGAACTCTACCAAAGCTTGAGAGAAGAATTAGTGCTAATCCTTTTACAAATTCTTCCAAAAAATAGAAGAGGGGGCAAATTGAAAGCTTCATATGTTACTGGTGGAAATGTAAAACGATGCAGCTTCTTTGAAAAACAACTAGTTTGGCAGTTTCTCAGAGGTTAATCATGGAGTCACCATGTGACTCAGCAATTACACTCCTAAGTATGGACTGAAGAGAAATGAAAACACATTTGCACAAAAACTTGTATACGAGTGTTCATAGCAGCACTGTTCACAACAGGCCACAGGGAGAAGCAACCCAAATGTCCATTAACTGATGAATGGTTAAACAAAATATGGTATATCCATACAAGGGAATACTGAGCCATGATAAGGAATGAAGTTCTGATGCATGCTACAACATGGACGGACCTTGAGAACATTATGCTAAGCGAATGAAGCAGATACAAAAGGCCACATATTGTATGATTCCGTTTATATAAAATGTCAAGAATAGGCAAAGTCATAAAGACAGAAATCAGATTTGTGGTTGTCAAGGACTGGGGAAAGAGGGAAATGAGGAGTGATTGCTAACGGGTACAGGGTTTCTTCAGGGTGATGAATATGTCTCAGAATTAGATAGGAGTAATGGTTGCACAACCTGTAAATACACTAAAAGCCAATGAATTGTACACTTTTTAAAAAGGTACATTTTATGACATGCAAATGTTATCTCAATAAAAAATTTACTTTATGCATTCTGGCAAAAAAGAGAGAGCAAAGATACTATACATACAATACAGCCATAAAAATGTTTGTAATTCAGGTGGTAGATAAAGTGCCAATTCTACTACTACACAAAGAGAAATTATAAATTGACAAAAAGACTAAATCACAATAAACAGAACAAATTATTTCAAAATACAATTCAGAGAAGGGCATATGCAAATGGCACAAAATGTACTCAGTTCGCTGATAGTCACAGAAGTCTAAATTAAAATAACAATGAGGTATATTTTTGCACTTATCAGACTGGCGAAAATTAAAAAGAACTATCATATCTATTGCTGGCAGGGATGTGGAGAATAGTGTTCTCATCCATTGCTGGTTGGGACAGTGATATAGTTATAGCTATTCTGGAAGCTAGCAAGCAACAAGCATTAGTATTCAAAGTACATATATCCTTTGACCTAGCCGTCCCACTTCTGTGCATCTAGCCTATATAAATAAAAAGAATAGTTTCTAAGGACACAGACACAGGTGGAATATATATATATATATATATATATATATATATATATATATATATATATATATATTTGCTGAATTGGTTATTGATGTTTATAGTGGCCCCAAACTGAATAGACTGGTACATCTATACTGCAGATTATTATGTAACCAGAAAAAGTATGAATTGGAAAACTACCAGAAGACTTAGAGGAAATTCCACGGGTTTTACTGAATGAGAAAAGAAAGATACAGAAGGGTCTGTAATATAATCAATCCCCTTTTAATAAAATAATTACAAAGAAAAATATAGGTATATATGCATATATTAAATACATAAATCTATATATGATTATACTTTTAACATACCTATAAACACAGAGGGGAAAAGATAACTTTGGTGGTTCTAGTGGGGAAAATACTTGAAAGGAAGCAGAAATGGATGGTACAGAGACTAGGAGGGAGGCTCCTGCAATGGTCCAGGAAAGACACGATGAAGACCTTGACTAAATCAATATCAGAGCCTCGGGGATAGAGCACGTTTCCAAAGTTCTGGGGGGACATCCTCTCTGGGGCTGTCTTTTGGATACTGGAGGCCCTGTGTGCCTTTTCTCCTGCAGACCGAGTGACAGGCCTACTGGGTTTCTGCTCCATAGCCGCCACCCACTCCATCTTGGTTTTTCTTTTTTCCACAAGGCCAGTGAGAATGAAAGCATCTTCACAGCTTCTCCCTACACCCACCCCTGCCCCCTCATGGTCCTGAGCATGCCCTCATACCCTTCTGATACTCTCCACGAATTTGGACCATGGAATCCTCCCAAAACACACAGGGTCAACAATAAGACATCCAAGATGATATCCTAATGGCCTTTTCCCATATTTATCCTCCGTCTATGCGGATAATAACATCGAGCTGTGACCTTTCTTTACCTCTTCCCTGCCCTCTGCATGTTTTCTGTCTCCATTCTCCTGGGAGTCAGTTTCCCTTTCTTTTTTTTTTTTTTTTTTTTTTTTTTACTATCTAGAGCTTCTGAGTTCTCCTGGAACACCATGTACTCCTCCATTCCAACCCAATTCTCTTGCCTTCAGACCTAGACTAGAGATTCTCATGTTGGGGGTGGATGAGTTTATTAAATCCTGTGGGGAAAGATTTTCAAAATACACATGCCTACCACTCTCCATCCTGCTTCCCTCCCCCATGTGTCACAGGTTCCTGAAAAATGAGGTTTTTAAAAAATGATAGTAATAAGATGGTACCATCCACTATCTCCATTTTGCAGATTAGGAAACTAAGGACCAATGAGATTAAGTGATATCCTTAATACCTGACTCTAGAGCACATCCTATTTCTATTGCACTCCCAGCTTTTTAGGGGAATTCATCCAAGACTCGGAGGAGGTACCTTTACTTCTCAGAGGAACCCTTGGGAGTCGAATTCCCAATAATTTGTTTAGGTTTTCACTTTTCTGCAAAAAATTATTGAGCTTCTAATATACGCTAGGCATTATAGTAGGTCCCTGGTGTTAGAGGTGAGGAAGTTCGAGGAGAGATATGGAAACAGAAAGATGAACAAAACAGGGCATCTGCCTTTGATAAGCTCATATCCAGCGGGAGAGTAGATCAGTGTCTTATGAGAGGCACTTAAAGTAATGTGATTAGTGCTTTTACAGGCTAGAGAAATTTGGGATTTATTTAACCTGTGAGTGCTTGAGAAGCTTCCCAGTGAGCAGGTGTTAATCCACTTAATGTAAATGGACCTATTTAGACTTAGCTGTTTATAAAAGGGAGTAATCCTGTCCTCCCTTAACAGAGTCTACCATTTCCCATGATTTCCGAGGGCTGTTCATGAACCAGGATGTCACAAGAGTTTTTGTTTTGTTTTGTTTTTAAAGATTCTTTTTGATGTGGACGCTTTTTTACGTCTTTATTGAATTTGTTACAATATTGTTTCTGTTTTTGTGTTTTGGTTTTTTGGCTGCGAGGCATGTGGGATCTTAGGTCAAACCCACACCCCCGGCACTGGAAGGCGAACTCTTAACCACTGGACTGCCAGGTAAGTCCCATGTCATGAGGTTTTGACAACAAGGTCTTTGGATGCACCCCAGCCTCGGGCAGACAAAATAAATGCATGAAAAAACAGTAAAGTGAGTGGGTCTTTAAAGTGTTTTTTAAGAAGGGAGTGTGATCTTATAGGAAAGATTAGAGGTTCATCAGGTGAAGGAAAAGAAGAGATGAGAATTCTGAACAGATGGAGGAGTATGAGAAGAGGCAAAATGCTTTTGAAATTTTGCCTCTGTTCCATGGGCGTGTCCTTCATAGATCATGGACTATGGAGCTAGCCTGCCTGGCTGTGAACCGCAGCCCTGCCACTCTCTAGCTGTGTGGTCTTGGGCCACTTATTCAGAAGGAGAAGGACATTTCTGATTCTGAAATAGAGAGAAATTTGGGGGGAGGGTGTGGAGGTGGTGATGCTCAAAGTAGGTTGGTCCAGACTGTAAAGGGTCTGACTTGAGTTTGGGCCTTAGCTGGGGGAAATTGGGGGCTAGAGTAGATTTTAAAGTGAGCATTGCAAGGTCAAAAAAATTATTTTTGATCATTTCTTCATAACTCCCCAGTGGTTTTCCTACCTGGCAGGGATTTCTGTGAAGCATTTGAAGAATGCCTGTGAGTGAAATCAGCCACAGAGAGATGGCAAGAGAACACACATCTGACATGGGCTGAATCACATATCTCTTCAAAGCAGAGCAGAACCAAGGGAAGAAGGGAGGTATCCCAGGTGAGAGAGTGGGAGCAGGTCCGCAAAGCCAAATGCTTGTGCAGTTTCTGCCTCTGGGGCCCAAGAACTCCTGAAACCTTTGCTCTCCTTCTGTGCTTGCAACCTGTAAAAACTGCCTCTTTGATCTAAAAGAAAAAAATGGATTCAGCCTCTGGGTTAATGTTGTTGGCTACGTACTTCAGAGAGGCTGCATGACTTAAGCATGAACAGAGAACACGGCATCAGAAGCAGCAGCTGTGGAATAAAAGCGGTCCACTTAACCTCTATGAATCACAGTGTTCTCATTTATGAAATGGGGGATGTAACCCCTGTCCTACATTCCTTCCCAAGGAGGGGGACACAGGGGGTCATAAATGCAAGTCTCCTCATCAGATATCTGTTGCCACATTAGTGATGCTGAACAAAACCCTCAAAACCACAGTGGCGTACATCAGTAAACACTGAATTAGGACAGGAGTCTGTGGGGTTCAGCTGATCTGCGCTTGGCTGCTCCCGATTTGCTCGCTTGCCCATGTGCCTGTGGGCAGCTGCAGGTCACAGCTGAATGGCTCTGCTGATATGAATGGGCTGGGCTCATTCATGTTGCTGGGAATTGGCTAGCTATTGCTGATCTAGGATGGCCTTGGGACAGCTGGGATGCCTTGCCTCTGTTCCATGGGCATGTTCTTCTAAAGGCGATGGCAGAGGGCAAAGATAAATGTCACATCTTCTGACAACCCATTAGCCAAAGCAAATCACATGGTTAAGCCCCACATGCAAAGTTACAAAGGCATAAGGTGAGGAGGCAGGGAGTGGTGAAGAATTGGGGCCATTTCTTGCCATCTACCATGGCCTCTATAAACCATAAGCTATGCAAATCAATGTAAGGTAATATTACTATCCAAACATAATTTAATCAATGTGTTCCTGTTGAATTGATTTATATGGCCATTGGCCTGTCTCAAATCTGATTACTTCCACAAGTTTTTCCAATTGCACCATAGTTTTTCATAGCCAGAATAAAACTCCATTTAAAAACTACCTGTAAGTTTTTCTTGGACAGCTGAAGCTCTCTGCTTTCTCTCCGTCTGATACTACAGTGCGTGTATGTGTATGTGCCGGGGTGGTAGGTGTTAGTGGTGATTTTCTGTTTCTATTTAGCTTAACTCATCAGCGATAACTTTAACTTGGCAGTTTCATCGGGGCGCTTTCTAAATGTGCTGACATTTCAATTAAATGTCACTGGCATCATTCTGTTTACCAGCTGGAAGATTTGTAATGGGGAATACTGGTAGTGCCAGAGACTAAAGAGATTTCCATTTGGTGAAATGCCAGCCAAAGTCTTTGTCTCTGCTGTACCCCGAGGGTCCTCTGCATGTGTGTTCTGACAGACTGATTGTTCCTTCAGTATGTCCCTGGTGCTCTAGGTCAGGAATTTCAAACTGTTCCCCGAATCCTAATGGGGGTGCTTCAGGGGCGAGGTTATTTATTATTTTTTATTAGAACATGGAATAAGACTTCTCTGTCCTCCCAGTTTAATTAAAGAATAGCCTGAGTTTGCAGGGCAGGCAATTAAAAAGTTATTCTTTACAACTACGTATTTATATATACTAGGCTTTTCATTCAGAGCAGCAGAAGAAGACAGTTATTCCAATCCTGGACTGTGGAGCTAGGCTGCCTGGGTCTGAACCCCAGCTCTGGCCACTCCCCAGCTGTGTGGTTTTGGGCCACTTAACCCGGTCTCTAGGCCTCCATTTCCTCCCCTGGGAATGATAATATAATCTGTTAGAGTTCTGAGGCCTAAATGAGTTAAAATGTTTGAAGCACTCAGAGCAGTGCTGAAGTATTAGTTATTATGCATTATTAATACAATACAACCCCAATGAAATACAGATATAAATCAGATGCTGAAGCTGATATAAAAAATGCAACTGTCATTTGCAGTTTCTGATTTAATCTTATTTGTTAATCAAAACAACCTCAGTACTGTCACAGATTGACTTTGAAAAAAGTATTATTAATTAGAAATTATAAAATAAGCACATAAGTTCCAGACGAGATTTAATTTGGGGAAAAAAATCCTCTGCTGCTTAGAAATTTTTTTTTTTTTTTTTTTGCGGTACGCGGGCCTCTCACTGTTGTGGCCTCTCCCGTTGCAGAGCACAGGCTCCGGACGCGCAGGCTCAGCGGCCATGGCTCACGGGCCCAGCTGCTCCGCGGCATGCGGGATCTTCCCAGACCGGGACATGAACCCGCGTCCCCTGCATCGGCAAGCGGACTCTCAACCACTGCGCCACCAGGGAAACCCTGCTTAGAAATTTTGAAAGCCACTGTTCTTAGCTATCACATATGATTCTGAGTTAGGGGCTTAAAAAGCGATTCAGATAAGGAGCCAGCTCCCGACCTGTGAGGCCTTGGAAGACAGGTTCCAGGTCGAGTGCTTAAGTATAACAGTACAGAGCTGAAATCATTCCCGCATGGTTTCCACTAGCACACACAACTGAACCAAACAATTTGTAAGAACATGTGGCGACAATAATCTTCTATGAAAATATGTAGTAGCAATTGCCTTGTGCATTGACCAGAGTCTGGAAATGGTCCTCTAAATGGTTGCTAAAGCATGAGAAGTCCCGAGGGTATGTGTGGCTATTACCATCATTGCTGTTAGGCCCAGTTCTAATATTCTGGTTCAGCAGAACCCACAAATACAGCAGGGAGCCATGGTGGGTCCATGCCTCTCCACGCCTGTCACCGTGTGGACGGACTGCCGCACATCAACTTGATTCAGGTTATGGAAGCACCTGGTGGGCGGGCAAGTCCAGACAGCAGTGGTTGACCCCCTCTTCTGCCAGGGTGCCATGCTGAAGCTGCCCTCACTCTCCCCGTGCTTGGAGAAAGCCCTGAACGACGGAACAGCAGGGAGACACGCTCCTGGGAGTGCTCCCAGCTACCAGTTGTGCTCAACACAGCTCCCCAGTAGACGGAATCCTCCCCATTTTACAGATGAGCACCCTGAAGTCTCAGTGACCCAGGCAGGCCTTGAACTAATGGTTTCTGACTCCAAGTCCATTGTGGTTTCTATTCTCCCAGCTACCTCAGGCACTGCTCCAGGGAGAAGCTGGCAAGTGCTGGAAACTTTAACTTAGACATGAATACAAAGCTTGATTAACTCGCATTGTCACTGTTTTTGTTGTTATTATTATCCTGGGGCCCATGCCAGCCATTTCGCCCATATACAATATGTCCAGGACGCCTTAGGGAGATAGACTTGCTCTTCCTTTAGCTATGACCATTGTGGGGAGCCAAATGCTCCCCTGTCATGGGCTCCTACTTCCATTTCAATGGCTCTTTACTAATCTACAGAGTTGAAATAATTTATTCTTAACATTTCGGTTATGGTTGACCATGTATGTTGTTTTTACTTTTACTGTAATGTATATTGCTGTAATAAACATCTTTGTGTTTAATGCCCAAACATTGTGGCAAGAAAAACAGCTCAATTCTGAGAGTGTAGAAGGAATGCAAGTATTGGACTTGCTCAGACACTTCACTTGATTGAGTAGGGTTGGGGGATGGTGCACGGAAGGTTGACCAAATTGTGGGAGGAGCTTGGATGGCAAATGAAGGTATTGTGACTTTTTTATGGGGAAAAGGATACTGCTAAAGAGGAAAGGAGGGTGAAACATGGAGTGTGGGACTGTAAATCTGAGGTTGAAGGGTAGAACTAAATGGAGCACAAAAACACGAGGTCAGGCCCTGACTGCTGGAGTTCTTACAACTCTCTGGGTCTCCGTTTCCTTGTCCATGAAATGATTGGAAAGCTCAAGGTACAGAGCAAGAGTCCCAGCCTCAGAGCCAGACAGATCTTGATATAAATGCTAGCTTAGCTACTTACCCATCTGTAAAATGGGGAGAATTTTACATACCCCATACAATTATAATGGAGACAACACAGTCCAATGGTTGCACACGACTGGATAAGTAGTAACTGTTTCAGTTTTATGGACTGGAGGTTGCCTAAGCTGTTTTTTAGCTCAGATGTGTCATGGTTCTATTGTGTGATGAGAAAATAATTTAGAAGAATAAGGGCTTAGAAATTAAATCACTGGTTAATGGATACATACTTTAATCTATTTTAAAAAAATCCTCTCCTGGCAAGAACCCAAAGGAAAATAATAGGTAGTAAAGACCCAAACACTTCTCGGAGGAAAAACTAATGTTGACTAGGGAGGTTTTCTTTAAAGTGGGTTTAATTCACATCACTTGATGCCGTCCAGGCCTCACAGATCAGTACTCCCAGTTCCCAGGAGAGGAACGGCATGACATGAGGAATACACCTTGAAATTCTTGGATGATAAAAAAGGATTAAAAATCAATAGTCTTTCAGCTTCAGCTCTTCCAATTTTGTTTTCATCTCCCTTCTGTAGAAAGAAGCACAGCTACTGAAGAATAACTGGAGCATCTGGGGGACCTGGTGTGTTCTGCCAAGGATGTAGGAAAGTTTCTCCAAGTGTCATCACCAATGGCAAACTTCCACTGCATCACAATTTGGCAGAGGCTGTGGTGCTGGGCCTTGGGGAAGAGAACACGCTAGAGCTGTGCTGTTCCAGCATGGTAGCCGCTAGCCACGGGATTGAAAGTCTCTGCTCCTCATTCACACTAGCCACATGCCAAGTGCTCCACAGCCACATGTGGCTAGTGGCTATTGTATAAGACAGTGCGGTACAGAGCATTTCCATCACTGCAGAATGTTCTACTGCCTAGCACTGCCCTACAGACTAATTTGCTGATCCGGAATCCAAGTGTCCAGCTGTTGGAGAGCACAGAGGGCTAGTAGAGATTGTCCAGTCCTGCCCCAGACCAGACTAGGGGGCAGAAGACCTAGTTCCAGTCTCAGCTCTGCCGTAAGTCATATATAGCCTTGGTCTATCAACTAGGGATAACATGCCTTGGTTTACCCATCTATAAAATGGGTTTATGCACTCATTTAGTCTGTCAGTGAAGTATTTTTTTAACATCTACTAAGATGAGGCACTGTGCTATGCACCTGTTGAATTTCTAGCAGCACCCCTCAGAGCTGATTGAAACACCAGTGTGTCACAGCTCTGACAGCACGAACTGCCCAGATAAAGTGCATGGAGTGCCTTCCACTGGGCCTGGCACAGAGGAGGGCTCAGAGCGCTAACTGTGCTGTCAGAAACCACTGAGATCAAGTGGTCTTTTCAGAGAACTCCTTTCAGCTTCTCCCTTCACGTTCTGCTGGTCTTTTCTTATTTTTGCAAGCTGAAAAGGGAAGAGACAGAGCAGAGATACAGAAGCTGTGTGTCTGGCCAAGGTGTGGCTTTAATCTCAGGCCACCTCCCTACCTTCCTACTCCTGCCCAGCCAGGTTACAGCCTCCAGGAATCAGTGGAAAGAAGGAGCCCATGTGAACCCCCGCAGCTCAGATGAACCGGGAGTATCTGATCGAGAGGGAGAAGCTGGAGGAAATGTCTTCACCTTTCATCTTGGCCCTACAGCATCTTAGCCTACCAGCATCTCCTGTTTATAGGTGAGGAGCTGGATGGAAGAAGTGAAGCCCAGACAGGAGAGAAGACCCACCCACACTCAGAGTCCTCAGAATCGCTGGTACTCAGGCCTCCTGCGGTATCCAGCACGAGGACCACGCTTTAGGTGTCTGGCCCTCATGCCCGCCTCAGTACTGTCTCCATCACGTGTATACCCAGGTGAGGACACCTCAGCTCTGCAGCCCTGTGCTTCCAGAGGAGCATTCTGGGCTAGAGGAGAGGAGACCCAAGGTCCCATCTCAGCCCTACCATCAACCTAGCTGTGTGATCTTAGGTAAGGCAACCAACCTCTCAGGTGCGTGCATCAGTAAAATGACCTCAATGCCTATCTCGCGTGTGTGTGTCTTAATGAGAACCAGAATTTGGAAGCTAAAAGCAAAGACTGTGCACAAATTAAAGCCCCAGGCAAAGGTATTGCTATTTTGCGACTAAGATGGGTGCTCTGGAGAAGGACTGGTGATGCCTGGGGTAATATCCCGTGTAAGGAATATGAAGCTTCAGGACCACAGAGAAAAAGGAAAGAGCTAGGGCAGGCTCTCAAACCCTTCCTCTATTGCTAATCTCTAGCTTGTGCTAGTACCCCAGTTTCTTGCTGAGCCCTCTCTAATCACAGAATCTCAGGGACAATTGGATCCTGTGATCAGTTACCCATTACTGCATCTCTGCATGCAGATTACACGGCCTGTGCTTGAATACCACCAGTGACCGAGAGCTCACTACCTTCTCAGCCTGCCTATTCCATCTTTGGGCGGTCCAAACTGATAAAAGGGGTTCTCTTTGAGAGCTGTCTCTAATTAACTATTAATGACTGCCTGGACAGCCAAGTTAAGGAGGCTGCTGAGGCTGTCCAGGCTCAGTGGTAGGGTGATTTTAATTAACCACGTCTGCCACGGGTATGGAAGAGGGCAACTGTGGAATGGATGCAGCATATCTGCCCCCAGTACTAGAAGCTTTTCTTTCTATGAGTCATCTCTGCCTCTACCTATTATTGGTCCTTGTTTTCCCCTATAGCAAACAGTGTCCATGGCCTTGCCAAATATCAATCTCCTTTATTCCTTCCCAACAGAGCCCAATACTGCTCAGGTCGCCCCTGAGATCTGCCAGGAATTTCTCCCCTGACATCTCAGGGGAAGCTCAGCAGTTCCAGTGAGCCATGATTAGTCTTAACCAACCACAGTAATCCCATCCTCCCTACCACAATGAGTAATTTACAAATGAGCACGTGGCCCAGTCCCAGCCAGTGAGATCAGAGATATTTGCTGAAGGCTTCTAAGAGCTCTCCTCATTTTTCTGAGAGTTATGGGAAGTCAGCTCTTGCTTTCCTGTTGGAGAAGAACAAGAGCCCATGTAGCCCTTATTGCTACTGGTGGCCATCAAAAGCACACTGGAGTCACCAATTTATGGTAAGGCTGATAAAGTGAATAGCAGAGTGGAGGAATAAGAACCTGAGGCCTAGATTATATCATTGAGCCCCTGAATCAACCAACCCTGAAGCCCATCTACCTCTGGACCTCCAGTTATACAAACTAGTAAATGCCCTAGTTACTGAAACCTGTTAGAGTGGGGTGTTCTGTTGTCTGCACCAAATTCATCGTCCTTGGGCCATGGAGACGTTAACACATAGAATTCATCTTGGAATGTCAATAAATGGCCACCTTGTCTTCTTTCTTCCAGGTTCAACTTCTTTGGTTCCTTCAACCACTTGGCATATAGAATGGCTGGGAGTAATTCAGCATTTTGGAGACTCTCTTCCAAGAACGTTCACATCGTTTTGAGTAACTGTAACGCCTGATAATAGTTTTCATCTTCCACCTCTAGGCGTTTGTGAGGCCAGTAGAAAAGTGAACCCCAACTGTGTACTCTGACACTCTGCCTTCTGCCATGGCCCTCGGACTCTGTGTGCTGCTAGTGGTCACAGGGGGTTTCTCTTTGTTCAGCTTGGCGGAGGCAGCCAAGTTCTTCCTGGCTTCTGGGTAAATAACTCATGTTCTCATCACTGCGCGTCACAGATAGAGAGTTTTCAGTGGGGTTCAATGTAATTGCTACCATCTATCACTTTAATAGCCTAATGAAGGTGAGATGTAATTAGAAAGGGTGTCAGTGGAATATGGAGTTTGTTTTACAATTATCTATGCAGCCGGGGACCATCGGCACAGAACACTGCCTTTTAGAAGCCCAAGAAACATATGGCATAAATGTTCATCGTTGAATGAGTTAAAGGTACCTGTGGTCAAATTCCACCGGGTTTTCTTGCAGCTCCTTTGAATACTGATGCGGGTTTGTTTGCTTTGGACAATAGGTGGGCTCAGAGGAAAGTTGCATAAAAGCTGAGTCTTACTGAATCAAATCCTCATTTCCTCATTGAGTTACATTAACATTGCAAAGCTATTTCTCTTGTCCTGTCATCTCTTGAGTGTTTTTGGCTGCTCCTTCTTTGATGAGCAGTTAATGATTGCTAAACAAACATTATAATCATCCTGGACTCCCTATTGAAAGGCACTCTGGTAGCATAACATTCCTTTTCTTCAAATGAAGCATTTCTCCCTGAGGGCTTTTCTATTGTAGTAAAATATACATAACATAGGATTTACCATTTGAACCATTTCAAGTGGACAATTCAAAGGCATTAAGTATATTCACAACGTTGTACAACCATCAACATGATCAATTCCAGAAATTTTTCATCATCCCAAACAGAAACTCTGTATCCATGAAACAATAACTCCCATTTCGCCCTCCCCTCAGTCCTTGGTAACCTGCATTCTACTTTTTGTCTTTATGAATTTGACTGCTCTAGGTACTTCACAGAAGTGGAATCTATAGTATTTGTCCTTTTGTGTCTGGCTTGTTTCACTTAGCATAATGTCCTCTAAGTTCATCCTGTATAGCTGAGGCTGTACTAGCCTATGGGGATTTGAGAAGAATACGCGATTTAGTCTGTGCGCCCTCATGGGATTTACTAAGGTTCACTTTTGGACAAAATGAATCTAATAGAAGCCAAGGCACAATCATGAACTGCTCTGTAGGTGGGTCCTACTTGTTGAGGGCCTGATGTGTGCTAAACGGTGCCAGGTACTTCCACATCGTTATATTATTTAACACTCTCTACCTAATCTGAGAGGAAGGTGTCCTCATTTTACAGATGAAAAACTGATACTTGGAGAGGTTGAATGACCAACCCAAGACCAACCCAATGACAGGATGGTGGTGAGGGCTACATCTGTTTATTCTCAAGTCCAAGGCTTCTCTCCCCTATTCCAACTAGAGTATAATCTGGTGCTTCAACCTCTTATGGAGAAGTGAAAATCCCTGCCTTACATCCCTGGCAGCTGAGACTCTGGGAGGCTCCTATGCATTGATTCTGGTTGCTTCCAATTCTGAGGGCTTGCTAACATTGGGTACTAAGACAGGTAAGCTCCTCTTGAGGGACTTGAATATTTAAAACCCCAGGGAGAAATACAAGTCAAACTACATAAGATGCCACTTCACTCCCATTAGGGTGGTTACTATTTTTTTAAATGGAAAATAAGGCTTCCCTGGTGGCTCAGTGGTTAAGAATCTGCCTGCCAACGTAGGGGACACAGATTTGAGCCCTGGTCTGGGAAGATCCCACATGCCGCAGAGCAACTAAGTCCGTGAGCCACAACTACTGAAGCCCGTGCGCCTAGAGCCCGGGCTCCGCAACAAGAGAAGCCACCGCACTGAGAAGCCCGCGCAACACAACGAAGAGTAGCCCCTGCTCGCCACAACTAGAGAAAGCCCGCACACAGCTACGAAGACCCAACGCAGGCAATTAAAAAAAAAAAGAAAAATGGAAAATAAGAAGTGTAGGTGAAAATGTGGACAAATCAGAACTTTTGTGCATTGCTGGTGGGAATGTAAAATGGCAGAGCCACTGTGGAAGACAGTATGGCAGCTTCTCAAAAAGTTAAACATAGGGCTTCCCTGGTGGCGCAGTGCTTGAGAGTCCGCCTGCCGATGCAGGGGACACGGGTTCGTGCCCCGGTCCGGGAAGATCCCACGTGCCGCGGAGCGGCTGGGCCCGTGAGCCATGGCCGCTGAGCCTGCGCGTCCGGAGCCTGTGCTCCGCAACGGGAGAGGCCATGGCAGCGAGAGGCCTGCGTACCGCAAAAAAAAAAAAAAAAAAAGTTAAACAGAGTTATCATATGATCTAGCAATCCCACTTCTGGGTGTATACCCCAAAAAATTAAAAGCAGGAACTGAAACATATTTATATACGTTGTTCATAGTATCAATAGTATTATTCACAACAGTCAAAAGGTAGAAGCAACCCAAGTGTCCACTGATGGATGAATGGATAAACAAAAGCTGGTATATACTCACAGCAGAATACTATTCAGCCTTGAAAACAAAGGAAATAGGAACACATGCTACGCAGGACTCTCTGCTGATTGACAGGACTCATTACTTGGACCATAGCTCTCAACCTAAGACCAAAAGAGGTAAAATAACAGAAAGAAGGCCAGCCTCTCAGTCAGCAAGACGAGTTGTGAGGGACGGTGCAGGGCAAACAACCTCGACAACATCCACCAAACCCTAGACCTGAAGGCGAACAACGGTAGCTCACATGTGACCAGCACTCCATAGTCCACACGGCATTTCTTAGATACGGTATTGTTATCTCCCATAAGCCTCACAACAGCCCCTGAGAAAGGGGTAATTCCCATTCCCATTAGGCAGATGAGCAAATCAAAGCTCAGGGAAGTTTAGGGACTTGCCTGAGGTCCAGGATCCTGGAATCGGTGGGGTCTGGACTTGAACCTCAGTCCTCTGATGCAGGGGCCAGGACCAGTTGACGACAGTTCATTCTGAGCTCCTCACTCGAAACCCATTCCCGATTCCGGTCTGATGACAGGAAGACAAGCGACAGAGATCAAGAGCTACAAGAGCCTGTTCTTTCACCTTCCTCACATCCAGAACTTTGCTATCCAGGGACTTCCCTGGCTGGTCTGTTACATTTATGTATGAAAGTCTGCTGAAGTGGAAATGAGGGTTCTTCCTGGTGCTGTCTTCCGTCTTCTCCCAAACTTGTCAGAATCAAAGCTCAGGCCAGTTTCTCTGGCTCAGCTGTGGAACGACCTCCTCCTTCATCAGCTTCTCTCTCCCTGCCCCCACCCCAGTGCCCTCGCTTCCTTGGTTCCATCCCACAGGAATAAATCAGCAGCAGACAGAGCCCTGGATGGCTGACCCTTATTTAGAAGATACTCTCAGTGGGAAGAACTTTGCCACCAGACAACGATTGCTCGCTGCTAGATAAATGCCAGGGCTTGTCTCCTGAATGATGCTGTGCAAGAAAATAACAACCACTCACCCTAGCTTTGCTGTGGGCTCACCCTTGCCAAGGGGCACAGGCACCCTATTGGGACTGAGCCGCTGGGGACCAAGAGCAGCCTCCATTTGACACCCAGTGCCCAGACCAGGAGGCAGGAGAGGCAAGTGGGTAATGGGGAGGGAAAGAGAGTCTCCATCTCCAAACTGCTGTGCAACTTTGGGGTGCTTTCCTGATCTGACACTGCCTCAGTTTCTCCAGCCTGTACCATCATGGTTGTCACTTGCCACCCCAGGCTGCTTTAGGTGTTAGAGAAACACTTGAAACCAACATTAGGATGTCAAATGGCATCCCCAGCCCTGCTGAAGTACCTACATCAGCTCCATTTTCACAGCTGGCAGGTGGCAGGGGCAGGAGGGTTGGAAGGAGAGACGATGGGGTGGGAGAGAGGCATGAAATGGGCCGGGAGATAACCTCCCCCCCTCAAAGTGGGAGGACATTGGCCAATAAAGGAACTTTCAGGACAACACAAAGCCCAGTTTTCCTTCCTGGGCAAAAGAACACTGGATTTGGAGTCAGATGGCTCTGGATTCAAATCCTAGCTCAGCCACTCATTAGCTGTGTGACTTGTGAGACAGACAGTCCTGTTGGGTTTCAATTTCCTGATTTTAAAATGGGAATATGATCCTGCCCAAGCCTGAATTATTGCAATAGCCTCCTAACTGGCCTCCCGGTTTCCCCCGTACCTCTCTTCAATCAGTTTTTAAAAACTCAGATCAGATCATAACACTCTTGTATTTCACTCCCCCTGTGGTTATGGCTTCTGTTGCATAGAGAGTAAAATTTAGTCTTCACGATGACTTAAAAGGCCTCCCAGGGCTTCCCTGGTGGCGCAGTGGTTGAGAGTCCGCCTGCCGATGCAGGGGACGCGGGTTCGTGCCCCGGTCCGGGAGGATCCCGCATGCCGCGGAGCGGCTGGGCCCGTGAGCCATGGCCGCTGAGCCTGCGCGTCCGGAGCCTGTGCTCCGCAACGGCAGAGGCCACAGCAGTAAGAGGCCCGCGTACCGCAAAAGAAAAAAAAAAAAAAGGCCTCCCAAGACCGGGTCCCTTGTTCCCTGTCCGACCTCACCTCCTCCTACTCATTCAACGCAGCCTCCTTGGCCCCTCCCTGCAGTTCTGCGCCTTTGCACTGGCTGTTCTCTCTACTGGGAAAGCTGTTTGCCCAGATATTTGTCTGACTCACTTCCCTCATCTTCCTCAAGTGCTTGCTCAGACCTTTCCTTCTTAAGGAAACCTACCCTCATCATCCTTTTGAAAACTGGAAGCTCAACCCCCTCCAACTTTCCCAATTCGCCTTATCTCACTATATTTTTCTTTAGTATATACCACCTTCAATCATACTGTTAACTTCTTAGATTATTGGTTAGGTTTATAAGTCTTAGATTATTTTTCATAAGTTTATTGCCCGTCTCTTCTCACAGGAATGTTTGACTACAAAAGGTGCAGGGATTTTTGTCATTTTTATTCAATGTTGTAACTCCAGCATCTAGAAAAGTGCTTGGCACGTAGTAGATGATCAGTAAATATGTATTAAATAAAGTGAGTGTTGAATTATGCATGTTTTTCAGGGCTTTGTGGAGGACCAGAAATAATACATATAAGGCACCAAGCACAGGACTCAGTCCCCGGACAGTGTTCCATCAACGTTAGTACTAAATGTGCGTGCAAGGGGTATGGAGTGGTGTGTATGATGTGGTGTGATGGGTAGTGTGTGTGATGCTTCAAACTCTGCCTGCTTCACTGATCGACACACAAGACTTCCTGGGACTCAAATGAGAATATATATATCAGCACAGAAGGACTTAACAAATGCTCACAAGGACTGTTTGCAGGATGTATTATTATCATAATTCTCATTGGAGATAAGAGCCTCATCTTGTCAAAGTCACACAGTGGAGCTTCTAATGGAACCATTCCCCCCTACCCCCAGCTCCCAGTAAGGGGAATAATTGTACCTATTTTGCACAACTCGCGGCTCACATTTTAAAAAATGTTTCTTGTAGAAACATTTGAGAATAAGAGTGTAAAGAAAATTAAAATGTCCCAGATACCACCACAGAAAGCTAGGTATGATCAACATTTTAGTATGCATCCTTTCAGGCATTTATTTTATATATAACTTATAAATGAATAGCTTTATTTAATAAAAGTGTGTTTGGGGCTTCCCTGGTGGTGCAGTGGTTGAGAGCCTGCCTGCTGATGTAGGGGACACGGGTTCGTGCCCTGGTCCGGGAAGATCCCACATGCTGTGGAGCGGCTGGGCCCATGAGCCATGGCCGCTGAGCCTGTGCGTCCAGAGCCTGTGCTCCGCAATGGGAGAGGCCACAACAGTGAGAGGCCCGCGTACCACAAAAAAAAAAAAAAAAAAAAAATTGTGTTTGTATCAATACTATAAATATTATATATCAACTTGCTCTTTTTTAAAGAAAACTACATTATGGATATTTTTTCATGCCTTTGCATTCAGATCAATTTCATTCTTTTCACTGGCTATGTAGTATTCCATAAACTTAACCAATCTTTTATTGATAGAATTTAGTTTTTCTCTCGTTTTTCCCCATTACAGATAATGCTGCAACGATCATCCTTGTATATATTACTGTTTCTGTGGGCTAGAACCTAGAAGTGGAGGTTCTGGATTGAAGGACATGCACATTTTAAATTTTGATTAAGGGTCTCATTGTCTATAGTGGTTCCTGAAAAGTACCTGGACCAATGAACAATGTTTCTGTCCAAACTCATCATTCATGTGGAATTTTTCCATACCACATCTCTCTCTTCTGTTTGAAGAGGAGGCAAACACTTCAGCCTGAGAACATGTGTTTAGGACATTTTCCTTGCAGCCTCAAATAATAAACCAATAACTGCCCCATGGCCCACTAGGCTTCTACTGGAAAAGCTCCCTGCATAAGCAATAGACTATTGCTTAATAAGTATCCAATGTTCACAATTAAGTGTAATGAAAACCATAAGGTTCGCACCCATTTTTTTATCCAATTGAAGAAGTTCTTTCCCTAATTTACTGAGTATTTGCTGGGTATTACTGAATTTTCTCAAATTCTTTTTCAGCATCTGTTGAGATGATCATATTATTTTTCTCCTCTACTCTATTAATGTGATGAAATACACTGATTTTCAAATGTTGAAAAAACCTTGCATTCCTGGGATAAACTCCACTTAGTCAAGATGGATTATCTTTTTTTCTGGATGTGACTTGCTATATTTTGTCTATGATTTTTGTATCATGTTCAAGAGGCCTATCATCTGTAGTTTTCTTTTTCAGAAAAAATTCTGGCTTTGTCAGATTTTTGTATGAGGCATATGGTGACTTCATAAAATATAGTGGGGCATGTTCCTCCTCTATTTTCTGAAAGCATTTGTATAAGATTGTTGATAAAATTCAACAATAAAACCATCTGGATTTAGAGGGGGTTTTTTTGTGGGAGGGTTTTAGATAAATCTAATGTCTTTACTAGAGGGCTATTCAGATTTTCTAATTTGTTTGTGTCAGTTTTTGCAAATTTTGTTTTTCAAGGAATTTGTCCATTTCATCTAAGTTATCAAATTTATAGTCATAAACTTGTTTATAATATATCCTTATTATCATTTTAATGTTTGTGGGATCTGTAGTGAATAACAGACCCCTAATATAGGTTATTTGTGTTTTCTCTTTTTTTTTCTTGATCAGTATTGCTAGGGGTTTTATTGATTGTATTAATCTTTTCAAAGGACCAAATTTTGGCTCTGTTAGTTTTCTTTATTGTTTGTTTTATAGATCATTAATTTCTGCTCAAATTTTACTATTTTCTTTCTTCTATCTACTTAGGGTTTAATTTGCTCATTTTATAAATGGCAGAAATGTAGATAATTAATTTTAAACCTTTCTTCTTTTCTAATATAGATACTACAGCAATGAATTTTCCACTAAGTGCTGTCTTAGCTGTATCACCAATTTTGATATATTGTATTCTTATTACTATTTAGTATGAAATCTTTTCTAATTTTCCTGATTTCTTCACTGACTTATTTAGAAACATATAGTTTAATTTCTAAATATTTAAGGCTTTAATACATATCTTATATTAGATTTCTAATTTAATTCTGCTGTCATCAGAGAACATACTCTAAAAGAGTTCAGTCTTTTGAAATGTATTTAGATTTATTTTGTGGCCCAGCATATGTTTTATCTTGGTGACTGTTCTGGGTGCACTTGAAAAGAATATGTTTGTTGTACTTGTTGAGTGTAGTATTCTATAAATGTCAATTTGATCAAAATGGTTTATAGAGTGGTTCAGATCTTCTGTGTCCTTGATAACTTTTGTCTCCATTTTTATCAATTACTGAGAGGATGATATTGAATTTATCTAGTTCTCCCTTTAATTTAATTTTGGTATGTTGTATTTTTGTTCCATATACTTTGAAGATCTGTAATTACAAAAAGATTCTGTATTTGTGCATACAAGTTTATTATTGTTATGTTTTCTTGATGAATTAATCCTTTTATCATTATGAAATGTAATATTGCTTTACCCTGAACTCACCTTGTATGATATTAATAGAACGACTACAATGTTCTTTGATTAGTAGTTGCATGCTGTACTTTTTCTGGACTTTTACTTACAACCTGTCTCTTTTTGTATTTAAAATGTGTCCTCTGGTGGACAGCATACAATTGGGTGTTGACTTTTATCCATTCTTATAACCACTTTTAATTGAAGTGTTAAACCATATAATTTAACATAAAAATTGATATTGTTGAATACAGACTACGATTTTGATATTTATTTTCTGTTGTTTCAATTAGTTTTTTGTTTTTCTGTTTCTTCTTTCATATCTACTTTTGGGTTAATTGAGTATTTCTTACTACTTCATTTTAATATCTTTATTAATTTTTCACCTGTACCTTTTGGCATTAATTTTCTAGGGATTACAATGGAATCTTTAACTTCTCACAGAAATTAGAGTAAATATTGTACCATTGCACACTGAATGTAAAGACTTTGCAGCAGTGGTTTTGTTTAGCACCCTCCCTCCCGTTCTTTGACTATATTTATCATATAGCATCCTGGCACTGGGACAGTCAGTTCAGACACCATAGGTATTTGATTTGTTCCAAGATGCCAGCTCCTCCTGTTGAGTGGAAATCAAATAAGGCCTCTCCATGAACCAAGGTGTGCCCATAGGCCCGTGTTTCTTCAGGTAAAGAAAAAACATAGAGGGAACTGGAGATCATCTTGAGGATTCCCCAAAATATACAAATGGGGTAATGACCAAGTTCCTCAGGGTCTAACAATAACCTGTGCAGGGCTGAGGACACATGACATCCGAAAGCTCTGAAGAATGTGCACAGGCTTAGGACCAACCAGATCTAATTTATGAACATTCAAAATTAAAAACTAAAGGATATGAATAAAATACCTAGGAATAAACCTACCTAAGGAGACAAAAGACCTGTATGCAGAAAACTATAAGACACTGATGAAAGCAATTAAGATGATACAAACAGATAGAGAGATATACCATGTTCTTGGATTGGAAGAATCAACATTGTGAAAATGACTATACGGTCCAAAGCAAACTACAGATTCAATGTAATCCCTATCAAACTAGCAATGGCATTTTTCACAGAACTAGAATAAAAAATTTCACAACTTGTATGGAAACACAAAAGACCCCGAATAGCCAAAGCAATCTTGAGAAAGAAAAACGGAGCTGGAGGAATCAGGCTCCCAGACTTCAGACTATATTACAAAGGTATAGTAGTTAAGACAGTATGTTACTGGCACAAAAACAGAAACATAGATCAATGGAACAGGATAGAAAGCCCAGAGATAAACCTACATACATATGGTCACCTTATCTTTGATAAAGGAGACAAGAATATACAACAGGGAAAAGACAGGCTCTTCAATAAGTGGTGTTGGGAAAACTGGACAGCTACATGTAAAAGAATGAAGTTAGAACACTCCGTAACACTATACACAAAAATAAACTCAAAATGGATTAAAGACCTAAATGTAAGGCCAGACACTATAAAACTCTTAAGGGAAAACATAGGCAGAACACTCTATGACATAAATCACAGCAAGGTCCTTTTTGACCCACCTCCTAGGGAAATGGAAATAAAAACAAAAATAAACAAATGGGGGCTTCCCTGGTGGCGCAGTGGTTGAGAGTCCGCCTGCCGATGCAGGAGACACGGGTTCGTGCCCTGGTCCGGGAGGATCCCACATGCCGCGGAGCAACTGGGCCCGTGAGCCATGGCCGCTGAGCCTGCGCGTCCGGAGCCTGTGCTCCGCAACGGGAGAGGCCACAACAGTGAGAGGCCCGCATACCGCACAAAAAAAAAAAAAAAAAAAAAAAATAAAAAAAAAATAAACAAATGGGACCTAATGAGACTTAAAATCTTTTGCACAGCAAAGGAAACCATAAACAAGATGAAAAGTTAACCTTCAGAATGGGAGAAAATATTTGCAAATGAAGCAACTGATAAAGGATTAATCTCCAAAATTTACAAGCAGGTCACGCAGCTCAATATCAAAAAAACAAACAACCCAATCCAAAAATGGGCAGAAGACCTACATAGACATTTCTCCAAAGAAGATATACAGATTGCCAACAAACACATGAAAGAATGCTCAACATCACTAATCATTAGAGAAATGCAAATCAAAACTACAATGAGGTGTCACCTCATACCAGTCAGAATGGTCATCATCAAAAAAATCTAGAAACAATAATGCTGGAGAGGGTGTGGAGAAAAGGGAACCCTCTTGCACTGTTGGTGGGAATGTAAATTGATACAGCCACTCTGGAGAACAGTATGGAGGTTCCTTAAAAAATGAAAAATAGAACTACCATACGACCCAGCAATCCCACTACTGGGCATATACCCTGAGAAAACCATGATTCAAAAAAAATCATGTACCCCAATGTTCATTGCAGCACTATTTACAATAGCCAGGACATGGAAGCAACCTAAACATCCATTGGCAGATGAATGGATAAAGAAGATGTGGCACATATATACAATGCAATATTACTCAGCCATAAAGAGAAACAAAACTGAGTTATTTGTAGTGAGGTGGATGGACCTAGAGTCTGTCATACAGAGTGAAGTAAGTCAGAAAAAGAAAAGGAAATACTGTATGCTAACACATATATATGGAATCTAAAAAAAAAAAAAGTTTATGAAGAATCTAGGGGCAGGACGGGAATAACGATGCAGACATAGAGAATGGACTTGAGGACACGGGGAGGAGGAAGGGTAAGCGGGGACGAAGTGAGAGAGTGGCATGGACATATATACACTACCAAATGTAAAATAGCTAGTGGGAAGCAGCCACATAGCACAGGGTTATAAGCTCGGTGCTTTGTGACCACCTAGAGGGGTGGGATAGGGAGGGTGGGAGGGAGATGCAAGAGGGAGGAGATATGGGGTATATGTATACGTATAGCTGATTCACTTTGTTATAAAGCAGAAATTCACACACCATTGTTAAGCAGTTATACTCCAATAAAGATGTTAAAGAAAAACTACTAAAGGATAAATAAGGGGGTGATTCTCTCTCTACACTAGGATTCCCCATAGGGTTCCTTTAAGCAGTGAGCAATTCTACTGCCATTAAAATATTATTTGGGGCTTCCCTGGTGACGCAGTGGTTGAGAGTCCGCCTGCCGATGCAGGGGACACGGGTTTGTACCCCGGTCGGGGAAGATCCCACATGCCGCAGAGCGGCTGGGCCCGTGAGCCAAGGCCGCTGAGCCTGCGCATCCGGAGCCTGTGCTCCGCAACGGGAGAGGCCACAACAGTGAGAGGCCCGCGTACCGCAAAAAAAAAAAAAAAAAAAAAAAAATTATTTGATCTGCAAAATTTTAGACCTAACTTTTCCGGAACACATTTACTGTGCCCCTGGCTACCTTGGTTTGATGTAGATTTCACTTGCTCATATTTATTTGAGCATTTATTATCAGGTGCTGTGCTGGGCCTTGTGCTCAAGAACGTTGAGGTGAGTAAGACTCAGTCCCTGACCTCTAGGAGATCAGTGTTCCATGGAGGAGCTGGCTGTGTGCACATCTAGCTGGAAGGCAGCAACACAAATGTACACAAAGTGCTCTGAGGACACAGAGAATGAAGCAGTGACTTCTGTGGTGGCAATGGTGAGGACGTATACTGGGAGCCTTAACAGAAGAGGCAACACCTGAAAAGGAGTTTCATTCAACCATTCAGGTCACAAATATTTGAGTCCCTGCCTTGTGTCAGGTATCATGTAAGGGTCTGTCGTACCACAGGGATGACAGTCAGGGTTCCTGCCTTCATAGCACTTACATTCTATCTGTGGAGATAATGAACAGGTAAACAAGATAATTATAGATTGTAAAACATGTTATGGAAGAGGTAAAGAGGATGGTATGTGGGGGAGGCCTATTTAAAATCCAGTGGGTTGGGAAGTATTCTAGGAGGGGGCACTTGAGCTGAGACTTGAAGGATGACAATAAATCTCTTACAAGAAGAGCTGGTGGAAGCTCCAAATGGAGAAGTCGGCAGGTGCAAAGGTCCTGAGGTGGGAAAGAGATCATTGTGTCCTGGGAACAGAAGGAAGAGGCTGTGGCTAGAGCGTGCTGGGCAATGGGAGAGGCTGCACCCACAGGGTAAAGAGCTGCCTTGCTGCTTTGGGGAACAGGGGAGGTGTTTAAGCAGGAGGAGGAAGTTCAGTTGGCTTTTATGGTTAGAAAGAGGTGCATCCCCTGCAAACAACCTCAGCACTTCCCATCTAGCTTGGGGCAACTCCACTGTCTGATTGATCCTGTTGATACTACCTTTACTTAAATTATAAATTTAAGTTCATTATAAATTTTTGCGTTAGTTTTGATTTTTTTATAATATTGCATTAGAACAAGATTTATCTTGATTACTGAATTCTTGGCACCCCCCACATTTTGTGCCTGAGGTGGGTGACTCACTGTCATCATCCCAGTTGCAGCACTGCTTCCTAGGCTTTTACCCTCTTCCTCAGATGCAGCTCAAAGGGAAGGAAGTTGGCTCAGCTTTTGTTTCCTGCCAAGAATTTTAACACCTCCCGCCTCTACCCCTGCATCTTTCTCTGGCACATTTATCATGTGAGCCCAGAGACATGGCTCTTCTCCACCATCTAATCTTTCTTGAATGCAGGGGAGCTGGAAAACCATCAGCCATCCTCAGAAACTGGTAACCAAGGAAGGTTTCAAAGCAGACAGACTCTCAGATGCTTGGGGGCAGAGCCCCCCACTCTGTGGACCCAAAGAATCTGGCTGTCCCACATGGGGACCACCAGTAGTCTTAAAGGGGGGCTTGCTTTCTACTTGGAAGAGACAAAGGAACCAACAGAGTCTGGGCACGGGTAGAGATCAATGAAAAATTTTAATAAAGGGCCTTCGGTAAGCTCTTAACTCCAGGCCAGGTAGCCACTGGCATGTGAGCCAGGTGCAGATTTTGATGTCTTTATCTGGCTTCCTCTGAAGCCCTGGCACACTTCCTGATGCTGGGCTAAGTAAGATGCCCTGTGAAATCAGAGCGTGTATTTGAGAGGCTTTGTGGGAGGAGCCCCGGGCAGGTAAGGGGATAGGGGCTCAGCTCTGTGTAACCTCCACTGCCACGTCTGTTTCATAACTCTGAGCCTCTGTGATAAAAGCCCCGTAGGGACTTCCTAATTCCTTACTGGACACTGAATCCTCCATGGCTGGGATTTGTCTTAATGCATTTTTAAAAATCTTATTTGCAGCATATAGTGTGTGCCTGGCACATAGTACATCCTTAATAAATTTTGGTTAAATGAAATAGTGAATGATGCCTAAGATTAAAAAAGAAAATTGGCAATGGTGACGTGAAGTCCTATGCCAAGGAAGGAGGGGCTGAAAGCACCCTGGAGCCTCCTTAAGTTTTCCTTAACTCATCGAGCCTTGTCTTCTACTCTGCATTCTCAACTGGATTTATTCTTCCTAATAAAGTCTTCCTCTCATCAGAGGCTATATTGGAAAATTCTTCATTGTTCTTGAAGAACTTTGAATAATGTCTCAAGTATATTTAATATACTAGACGGAAGGTTGGATTTAAGGAAGAATATAGATTTTATGCATAACAGACCTAGGCTTAGAAATTTATTTTTTTTTAAAAATGACGTCTTAAGTATTATGTGAACTTTGAGTGCAAGGGATAGGCATTCACATAAATTCCTCAAACTCTTGCCATGGTCAATGGTGAGCTCTTTGTGGGAAATCCAGTGGGTAAGACTTTGTGTGAAATCTTTTTGTGCTACTGATTTTATGAGTCCTCTCTGCAGCATGTGGCATCAGTAAATGCTCTTCCTGGAATTCTCTCCTCTCCTGGCTTCCATGATTATATCTCCTTTCTTTTCCCCTCTCAATCAGTCTTTGCTGTTTCCATTCCCTCCTCCTGCCCCTTAAACGTTGGAATTCCCTGGGGTTCTCTCCCAGGATGGTCCCACTGCCCTCATGCACTGTGTCACTTACATGTCTATGGCTTCCACATCTTTCTCTCTGGCTCTCACCTCATCCTGGGGCTCCAGGTTTAAATACCCATCCTCCTTGAATAACTCCACTTGGGTTCTTATTGTGCCTGAAATTAAATTTGTCTGAGAAGAAACCACTTGCCTTTCCTCTCAAATCCCCTCACCTTCTCCCTGACCTGTATTCTTTGTCTCCATTAATGACTTCACCACCCACTTAGATGTGCTGGAGCAACCTTCGAAGCTTCCTGCCTGCTCGTCTCCCGTACACATAAACGTAAATGCTATGGGTTGTCCTTGGGAATGTTTCTCACCTGCACCTCCCTCTCCATATCCATGAGCCCTGCTCTATTCAAACCCCCACTTTTATGGTCTCTTGCACAAACATTGCAAAACCCCCTAATGGGTCTTCCTCCCCTTAGCCTCCTTTTCCAATCTGTCCTCCACCCCCTGGTCCATTTTACTGCTGTTTTACTGTCTGGAACCTGCCGCTAGGATCGTTGTCCTTCCCTTGGCCAAATGAATGGACCTGGGGAGCCACAGGACCGGAAGGTGGCTGGGACAACGCCCCCCCACCATGCCCCTGTGACCTGCAGATTGCCCCTCCCTCACCCTGCCTGAGGAGGTGGGATGAGGGTGTATGTAGCCTTCATCCTCAGTCCTGGTGTGGCAAGAGCTGACAATAAATCCTCCTTTCGTTTTTATCATTCCCTCTGTAAGCTCCCACTCAGTGGGAAGCAGAAAGCCAGCTCTTGGATCCAGCTTCAGAACTAAAACTGAAGATTCCAAACATGTATGGAAATAGAAAAGCATAATAAATCCCAACGAACCATCATCCACCTTCAACCATGTTTAGCTCATGGCCAATCTTGCTTCTTCTGTACTCCCTGCGACCCACCTCCCCACCCCCAGCCTGGGTTATTCAGAAGCAAATCCAAACATTGTGTTTAAACAGAGGAGTAGCACCAGGGGTACAAGTCCTTCGGTGAGTCACAGCCTTGGTGCGTAGCAGCTCTTGAGGGCAGGGCTCTACCAGGGACCCTGGGACTCAGTTGCGGCTAATCAAGGCTCGTGACCCTCGCTCCGCTGTCATCCATGGGCGACACCACCCCATCTCCGAGGGAGCTGAGAGAACTCCTCGGGGCCTCACGCCAGGATTCCCTGCACTGTGGCCGGCTCCCCAGCCGAGCCCTCCAAGCACTGCCCTCTGCCGGAGGGATCTGGGGCGGCCAGCAAAGCACTACTTTCCACCTCCCCAAGCGGAATGGCTCACCACCAGGGTGCTCAGCCGACTTCTCTGCAAAAGTTCGAATCCGTTCCTGAGCTTAAATGAGGGGCTGAGGGGAAGCAGCAGCTTAACAAAGGGAAGGAATCCAGATTCTGGGGAATTAAGGTAGAAAAGACCATATTCAGGTTCCTAGGGACGCCTGGAGGGACCCAAGAGTATAGTGTGGGCCAGGAACAAGGGTGCCCAAGCCACTGGTGCCCGGCAAGGCTTTTGGAAGAGAGGAGCGTCAGGCCAGAAACTGCAGTGGTGCGTTTCCCTGAGGCCTCAGCATAGCCTTTGATTTTATTTTATTTTTTTGTAATCAAAAACATTTGCAGGGCTCTGGGCTCAAGATACAAATTTGCATATTGCTTTACATAAGTCAGCATAGGGAGTTCGTTCACCCCTGACACCAAGAAAGAGAAATTAAATTCAATTAGATTAATTAGTGCAACTGATTGCAAATTGTTTTCAGACCTTATATTAAGGGCTCTACACGCAGGAAATACAGAATGGATTATTTAATTGGGAGAGCGGGGAGGGTGTGAGGGAGCCAGCCTGGGCAGCCCAGCCAGGTTTGCTAGAGAAGACTGAGGGAGAGAAAGAGCCGGGGTGGGCGGAGGGCGCGTGCCTCTACTTCCATGGGACATTTTGGCACCCACCCCACCCCTGTAGACATCACTCCAGGTTGGGCAGAGGCTGACTGCCCTGGAAGATGAAACTTAAGCTTAGGGCCATTTTCTGGCACGACAACTTCCAAAACCCAATGTTGCATTTTCATGTTTTAAGAGAACCCCCCCAAATTGTATGAGTTTTAGGTCCCTGAAAACCTGCATCTGTCTCTGGTACTTTCCTATTAATTCCCCTCCTCCTTCCTTCGTTGGTTGGCTTCTCTCCTTTCCTGCCTTGTTTCTTGGAATTCAGAGTAGGAGAAAAGGGCTCAAGGGAAGAGAGGTCTTGAGGGGTGGGTGCTGGGGGCCGCCCCTGCCTTGGCCAGCCCTGCAGATCTGCAGCCCTGTGAGCCGGTCCTGACTCTCAGCCAGGCTCACCCCAGCAGTCTCTAGCTCCCACAGGGTTAGGAGGTAACTGGCCCACCCTTCCCAGGTGTCTGCCTGGGACCAGTCTGTTTGAGGCTTGCCCCTCCCTGACCTGCTGGGCTTGCCCAGTTCACGGGGGGCTGGGGGGTGGGGATGAGCAGGTGCTTTATGTCCTGGGCTGAGAGAGAACCTGTCAAGACGCCCAGCTCACATGGCTGGGGCGCTGACATCGTGTAAGCCCTTTCACTGCCCCCTGGACCGCCAGAGCTACCTGGCATCCTCCTGCTAATCTGGCAAATGACACAACTCTCCCCTTCCCTAGTGGCCTATGTTCCTGAGGTCCCAGCATGCCTAGGGCTGAGTCGGTCTCAGTTTTGACAAAAAGGGACTTGCTTTATTTTTGCTCTCCAGGCCTGGTCCCTTTGATGAAATACCAGAAGGCCAGGGCACTTCCCAGAGCCTCTGCCCTACTTCCTTTTCATTCACTTTCTTAACAAGATGCCATAGATGGGCTTTCTGCACGAGAAGTCACAGTTGGTGGCACAGGGACTCCTGGATGGCTGAGCAGTGTCCTGGAGACTCTTCCAGATCATTCAGGTTGGAAAAGTTCGTTCGTTCATTGATTCATTCATTCACTCAACAAACACATATCGTTTTACATGTACAAACACCCTGCACTGGCGTGAGACAGTTCAGAGGTAAACGCATACAACCTAGTAAGGCGCGTTAAGACAAGTCCAGAAATAACCATGATTTGAGACGGAATAGGATACACCGTCAAGAGAGGCACAAACAGGTCCTAGTTTGTTTAGGTAAGGAGGGCATATCTGGGTGGGCAATCAAGAAAAACCTTGAAATGGAGACTGTGTAAAGTGGCCTTCCTGGTGGGGTAAGGTGACAACAGGTGGGGCTGGAGGGTAGGGCCCACCATGGGGGGAGCTGAAGCTGACACAGGAAGAAGTAGCAGGAGTCTCACCCCTGGAACAGCAGCCATTCAGCTTGGCCTTAGAGTTTGGGTAGGGAAGACATTGACAAGTTTGGAGAGCTTTGTGGGCAAAAGGCAGCCTAAGGGGAAATGAGAAGAAGCCCAGGAAAGAAGAGGGGGACGGTGGGCACATGGGGTGGAGGCATCAAAGGCCTCTTGTTCCTTTTCACAAACTCCTTTCCTTTCCTGCTGGTCCCAGCTGATGGCACAGAAGGAGGTTGGAAGACCTCAGCTCAAGGCCCCCAAAGCTTGGCTCTGCTGGGTCTGGGCTGAGGACTCCATGCATATTTCGTGCTGCAGCTGGGGGTTCCTGGGAGAGCCCCAGAGGTTCTGCACTGGGCCTCAGGCTTTCTGAACCCACTGCCTTGGGCATCTGACTGGGGGCAGCATTTCTCCACACCGACCTCCGCCTGTTCTGCGTAATGATGCGCTCCCCCGATACTGCTAACAGCTGGCTCCTAATAAACCCCATGCTGGTGGGTGCAGTGCACGAGGTAATGATCACTCTTCCCGGCTCCCACAAAGTGTAGGCAGATTTATAAAGACGCATGAATCAGAGATGGCAGCCTGTAACAAAAGCTTTACCTCCAGCTGTTTTCTTCATTTTCTGAACAACAACAGAACATTCCCTCCGTCTCTACCCCCCCCCCCCACCCGCCGCCTGTTCATTTGTGATTGGGATCCATTATCAGCCAAATGAATTCGTCTAAAGCTCCAGGCTCACCCAAGTGGAGGGAGGGAGGCCAGAAACAGCTGAATCACAGGAGCTGACCTGTGTCCCATGGTTTCTTGCTTTTGCCTCTCCTTGCTAATAACTTCCCACCTGGAAGGAGGATCCCAGGTTCCTCCGTGCCCAGTTAAACACAGTCCATCTCCCCTGCTGGCTCTGCCTTGACCGTCTTCCAGGGCTACACCTGCTTGGGGAGCCCTGGCCCTATATGCTGAGGCTTCGCACCAGACCCCCTGGCTAATAACTGGCCTACTGCCTTGTACTGAAGACTTGGTCCACATCGTTGATACCCCTGTTCAAGTACCCGGGAACCTGCCTTGGTCCCTGCCTGGCACCAACGTTGTTCTAAGCTCCTGACTTATTGTTTTTAATTGAGGTCAACTTCACATGACATAAACTTCACCATTTTAAAGTGACCAGTTCCGCGGTCACTTTATGTATGTACATTCATACATCTGTAATGTTGTGTAACCACTACTATCTTGTTCCAAAACATTTCATCACCCCAAAAAAACAAAAACAAAAACCCCACACTCATGAAGCAGTTACATTTCAGTTTCTTCTCCCCACCAGTCCCTGGAAAGCACCAATCTGCTGTCTCTATGGATTTACCTATTCTCGATATTGCATATAAATGGAATCACACAATATGGGACCTTTTGTGCCTGGCTTCTTTCATTTACCGTAATATTTTTGAGGTTCATCCACATTGTAGCACATATTAGTACTTCATTCTTTTTATGTCTGAATAATATCCCATTGTATGTATACACCACAATTTGTTTATCCATTCTACATTTGGCGAACATTTGTACTGTTTCCACTTTTGGCTATTATGAATAGTGCTGCTATGAATACGCATGTGCATGTATTTGTTTGAGTAGCTGTTTTCATTTCTTTGGGGCATATATTTAGGAGTAAAATGGCTGGTGCATGTGATAAACTCTGTGCTTAACTTTTTCAGGAACCACCGACCTGTTTTCCATAGTGGCCAAACCATTTACATTTCCCATGTGTTATATTTATATAACACAATGTACAAGTTTTCAATTTCTCCACATCCTTGTCTACACTTGTAGTCTCTCTTTTTTTTTTGTATTATTATTATAGCCATCCTAGTGGGTATTAAGTGGTATCTCATTGTGGTTTTGATTTGAATTTTTCTAATGACGAATGACATTGAGCATCTTTTCATGTGCTTGCTGGTCATTTGTGTATCTCCTTTGGAGAAATGTCTATTTTATTCCTTCATTCATTTTTTAGTTAGGTTGTTTGTCCTTTTACTGTTGAGTTGTAAGAGTTCTTTATATATTCCAGATACTAGACCCTTATTAGATGTATGATTTTCAAATATTTTCTCCCATTCTATAGGCTGTCTTCTCACTTGTTTGATAATGTCCTTTGATGTACAAAAGTTTTTAATTCTCAAGAAGTATTATTTATGCACTTTTTTCTTGTGTTGCCTGTGCTTTTGGTGTCATATTCAAGAAATCACTGCCAAATCTGAGGTCATAAAGATTTACCCCTATGTTTTCTTTGAAGAGTTTTATGGTTTTAGCTCTTATATTTAGGTCATTGATTCATTTTGAGTTAATTTTTTTTTTTTTTTTTTTTTTTTTTTTGTGGTACGCGGGCCTCTCACTGTTGTGGCCTCTCCTGTTGCAGAGCAGAGGCTCCGAACGCGCAGGCTCAGTGGCCACGGCTCACGGGCCCAGCCGCTCCGCGGCATGTGAGATCTTCCCAGACCCGGGCACGAACCCGTGTCCCCTGCATCGGCAGGCGGATTCTCAACCACTGCGCCACCAGGGAAGCTCTTGAGTTAATTTTTTTATATGATGTGAGGTAGGGATTACTAACTCTTAATTCCTGCTCCCGAGCCCACCTCAGCTTGGGGTCCAACCTGGGTCCCATAGCCTGCTGGCAGTTACCCCCGATGCCTGCCCTGCTGAGTGTTTCTTGCCTGAATTAACTGTTGGTCTGGGACACCCCTCCATCCTATGTCAGCTTCCATGAGGTGCATTGCTTGTCTGGACTGTTACTCTTGCCTTCGATTGGATTCCATCAGACAGGACTTCGTCTCAGCTGACCAGCTAGGTCTGTTCCTCCAGCTCTAGCCCATCCCTGTCATTGGTCTAACCCAGGCTCTCTCTCTCCCCTGAGACTGAGCTATCCTGCTATTGCATCAAGCCACTCCCAGCAATATCTTGTGACAAAATCAAGTTTCATCAATAGAGTGCAACTGTTAAGGGCACGGACTCTGGAACTGGGGACCAAATTCCAGCCCTGCCACTTACTACATGGGTGAGTACAGAGAGAGCTGTTTGCCATTTTTATGCCTCAGTTCCCTCATCTACGAAATGGGGATACTGATTACACCTACCTCACAGGGTTGATGGAGCAGTTACGTGAGTTAATACATAAAAAGGGTTAAGAAGAGCGTCCAGCATATTCTAAGTCCTCCATGGGTGTCGGCTCTTCTTAAGAATTTCTGAAAAGACCACCGGTCCCCTGGGAAGAGTATTACAACTGACCAGAACAACATTTTAGTTTGAATGAGCTCATCCTTTTCCTAGGTCTAAGGTTGGAAGGGGTTACCTACCAGACCAAGGAGGACAATAAACCTACTCATGCCAATGGCCAGGGCAAGCAACTAGACACAAGGAGGGAAGGAAAGGAGAGAGAGGTGCAGGACCCCAAACCAATCTTGCTGGTTGCAAAATTCTGTTGGTAGCTCTAGGTTAGATAAATCTACAGCAAATTCAGTGGCATGATACCTGTGATCTAATAAAAGTGGCAGAAAGCAGGAACAGATTTTGCCGAGTTGTCCTTGGAAGTTCTATTCCCCCCCTCCCCCCCATTTGCCTGCTATTGAGCTCTGAGGTAATCTTGTTGTATCTGATGTAATCACAACCGGCAGGTTTGTGCCCCAGGGCCAGAATCACAAAGGTCCCCCAGAGTCACCTATAAAGAAGCCTGAGAGGAGGCCCCCTCCCTGTTGCCACCCCTGTGGCTGTGTCCTTTGCAGAGTTTCGGATGATTCATCCTCTGAAGGGAGGTTAGCCACCAGATTTATTGTCTGTCTGAATAGGCTGTGTGCAGCACGACCAAAATAAAAGGGAAAAAAGAGAGCTGTCTCAGCAAAATCCGCTGAATCAGAATTAACAAGACAATCTTGTAACTAATGATCAGAAATTGAAATGTACTCAGGAGTTGCGGTGTTTAAGTGAATAGCAGGGCTGCAGGGAGATGATGAGGATAATGGGACTTGGAACAGCTCACATCCTGCAGTGGCAACCGAGGGTAGCCTGTTCACAAGCTAATCCAGGTGGGAGGCTGGTCTCCTAGCAACCTGGGGTAACCCCCACCCCGACAGGATTGCCTTCTCCCCTCACCCCAGCCCTCTACTCCTCTCATCAAAGGGGCCTCATCTTTCTAAAGCACATCTTGGTTTACAATCTATAGCCCACTAGATTCTCATGACAGCCTCATGGGACAGCTTAGTCTGACATCTCTCCATTGTACAGAGATGAACACTGAGGTGCAGAGAGGCTATGCCAGTAAGTGGTAGGGCCTGATCTAGGATTCAGGTTTTCGAATTATTGGAATTCCTGTACAAAGGCATCCTGGTAAACAAATGAATAATCTCCTCTAGTTTAACTTTTTGGTAAAGTTAGATTTTCACGGATTGTGTACTTACAGGGCCATGCATGCTGGCAAATATTGGTGTCTGAAGTGCAAAAGTGGGGTTGTTTTCTATATTTTAAATGTTAAAACTTGCTTTCGTTAGAACAAAAGTCAAATATTTTCTCGCTTGACTAACTCTAAAAGCACTTAACAAGTTTTACAAAGTAATTCAGATCTGGGGCTGCATTGATCCATGAATGTTTTTAGTCTCTGAGTAAATGTCTCAGAAAGCTATGAGGAATGAAAAAGAAGGGTGCAGAGGAGAACAGGTTTGCAGCCAGGCTGTGCCACCCCACCTTGCAGACAACTCTCACGGCTGCCGAATTACCAAGATCACGGTCGGCTACACTTCACCTACCACCATAATGGACGCCGGTGGGGGAGGAACCTGGTGATCTACGTGCTGGTGGGGAGACACAGTGTGATTTGATTTGAGTTTCATTTGCAGATGTCTCCCTGGGAAGAAAGAGAGGAGGCTGCTGCTCCCAGAGGGGAGAGCTGCTTGCTTTAATTACAGGGAAGCAGCAGGAGCAAACCGCAAGGAGAAAAGAAACCAGTCAGCAGACAGGGCTGCCGGTCTTCCTCTTAGCACTTAGTATTCTTGAGGTCTTGAGAGGACAATTCTCCTCTGTGCCTCATTTTCCACATCTCTAAAATGGGGATAACCGTGCTTCCCTTGAGGGTTGTTGAAAGTCTCAAATTATATATATATATATACAGACACATATGCAGTGCTTATCCTAGAGTAGCGATTCAATGATAATATATATGAATATTAGTAGGAGGCATTTGGTAAGTATTTCCTAGACTTCAGTTCACCCTCCTCTATGAATATGCAAAAATACTCTTCCACTAAAAGTCCAGCTGGAATCCCATTTCAGTGTGACACCTCCGAGATGCCAGCCCGAGGTCATCACTTCCTTCTCAGCGTTCTTTGCCTGCATTGCTCATTAGACCAAACATCATAACACCCAGTAGCATCCTTTCTAGTTATGGGGCTCACAGCACAGGCAGATCCAGATGGGTCAAGGCAGAATGAGGCAAGATATCAGACTTGGGTGTGTGTGTTGGGGGGGGCGTGGGGGGGCAGGGAGGACATGAGTTCTGGCAAGGGCAAGTAAGCCCTCCTGAGTCCAGGAGACCAGTGTGAGGACAGAGAGGAGCCATGTGGGAGGACCATAGCTGAGTGAGGATGCAAAGTTTAAGGTCCGGGGTTTCGGCCCTGTCCGACCAGGGCAGTGGGTGGGCAGAGACTGGAGTGGGCAGGTAGTCTGACCCAGGGGCATGTGGTCCAGGACATCAGAGCTCCAAATTCAGGCATTAGGCATGAAAGGCAAGGGTGTGGCAGACCCCTGTCAACTAGGAGGTGACCAGAATCACTTAGGTGATTTTCTCAAAATACAGATTCCCAGGCTCTGAAGCCAGTGAGATTCTGATAGAGTAAATCAGACGCACTGTCAGAAGAGACGATGGGCTTTCCTGCTCTGTGACTGAACGAGCTTACCCAGTGATGACTAAAGAAGGCCTTCTCACAGCTGTGACCTTGAAACTCAAAGACTTAAAGAAGGTTTACCAAGAGACAGGAGGACTTCAAGGCACATGACCCAGATGCTCAGAAAATGAGTGTGATGAGCTTACAAACACTCCATGAAGAAAAGTTTTAAAAAAGAAGGGTCCCAAGAAACCAGGATCAAATTACATAAAGAGAAATAGGAAAGCAGTCATTTTCTGAAGAAAGCTCCATGAGGAAATATCACCACCTGGACCCCAGGTTCTCTCCTTAGGATGTCCTACATCAGGTGTCCCCCTTCAAAAAGACCCGTAAAGAATGACAATGTCTGCACGAGAGAGCACAGTATGAATCAGGAAGTATTTGAATCACATATCCTGTTGATTGGATCAATTTATAGGTAATTTCCTCTACAAGAGAAGAGGAGTCTCAGGTTCTAAGCTAGGGCCCAACCCACTCAGAGGCTGGGGATGAGGGCAGGACCACCATGAGGATAACTGGGTCGAGTGCATTGGTTAACCAAATGTATTTATTTCTTCTCCTTCATAAAAACATGCTTGGTGAAGTGTGGCGGCCTCGGCTCTCTTCCCTTGCCTTATTTCCAGAAAGCCAAGCCTGGCATAAATCTCCCAGGTAGGAAACCCATAGTTTTCTGGAGAAACTAGAAGAGCCAAGGGCAAACACCTACTGATTTTGACAACTGGGAGCTCCCACCCCAACAATGAAAAGGCCAAATCATGCTTGATCACCCTATGGCTCAGCTTACCAGGTGGCATGCCCTGGCCAAACACACAGAACTTCCAGCTGTTTTAGTCTCTCATTCTTTTAAAAAAATTTTTTTTTAAATTTATTTTTGGCTGCATTGGGTCTTCATTGCTGTGCACGGGCTTTCTATAGTTGCGGTGAGCGGGGGCTACTCTGTTGCGGTGCATGGGCTTCTCAGTGCGGTGGCTTCTCCTGCTGCGGAGCACGGGCTCTAGGCGCACGGGCTTCAGTAGTTGTGGCTCACAGGCTCTAGAGCGCAGGCTCAGGAGTTGTGGTGCATGGGCTTAGTGGCTCCACGGCATGTGGGATCTTCCCAGACCAGGACTCAAACCCATGTCTCCTTCATTGGCAGGTGGATTCTTAACCACTGTGCCACCAGGGAAGCCCTAGTCTCTCATTCTTAAATATACTCTGACAACCATAGGTAATGGGAAACGAGGAAAATCCTCCAACCTGAATGACAAAGCAAATAAATCTAAAGAAAACTAGAGAATTCCATGAGGGGGTACATGGGAGAAAGAGACCATCTAATTATCAAAGAAATGGTGTAAGAAAAAAATTCTCTAGAAATGCAGGATATAAGAGTCTCCAAGTTGATACATGGAAATTTCAGAAGACCAGGTATAGAGATGGTCCAAAGGCTTTCAAGGGAGGAAAAAAGGCAACAAACTATAGAAAACAGCTGCACAGATACCAGTGGAAGCTCAGGAGCAGTGGGAGAAGTCAGGAGGCAAGGAGACACTTTTTGGCAGACACTCTGCCATGAGTCTCTTGCATTTCTGAGTGTCTTACAAGAGAGGCCCTGACTCCCTTTTGGTTTGGATGGACTATACTTTCAAGCATGTTCATAGAGTGAACAGCTTTGGAAGACAGAGATAGTGTTTCCGTCCAGAGCAAAAGGCAGGCATGCCCATTATAAAAGATTTGGGTTCCCTAAGCACAGGGTTCCTCTCTTGTAACACAACCCATTGTGTGTGTGCAGGTGGCATTTGGTCCTCTTTACATCCTCTATGAGAACTGGGGTTAGGGGCATAGGTGCAAAGAATGCTGATAGTCTGGCTTCTCCCACAGCTGTGAGTAATAAGATGTCCTAAGTCTGACCCAGGAGCCTCAGGCCTTCTGTCTCCATGAAGCTGACAGCCAGTTGGTTAGCTTGCAAGGAGGGTAAAATCTGACCCTTCATAGTTGTGGACAGCAATGCATTCAGAATTCTGAAGGAAAGTGACTTCCACCTTAGGATTTCTTTGTTTCTTTTTTTAAAATAATTTATTTATTTTTGGCTGCATTGGGTCTTCGTTGCTGTGCACAGGCTTTCTCTAGTTGCAGTGAGCAGGGGCTACTCTTTGTTGCAGCGCACAGGCTTCTCATTGCAGTGGCTTCTCTTGTTGCAGAGCATGGGCTCTAGGTGTGCGGGCTTCAGTAGTTGCGGCGTGCGGGCTCAGTAGTTGTGGCTCGCAGGCTCTAGAGTGCAGGCTCAGTAGTTGTGGTGCACGGACTTTGTCGCTCCGTGGCATGTGGGCTCTTCCCAGACCAGGGCTCGAACCCGTGTCCCCTGCTTGGCAGGCAGATTCTTAACCACTGCGCCACCAGGGAAGTCCCCACCTTAGGATTTCTTTTTTTTTTTTTTTAGGATTTCTTATACAACCAGAGTAGAAAACAAATGTGGAGTAGAATAAAGACATTTTCGCAATTCAAAAATTTTGCTTGTACAAATTCAAGTTCAAAAAATACATTGTGCTCATTCTTAGGAATGCACTCTAAGATGTTGTTCAGCAAAAAAAAAAAAAGTAAATCGAGAAAGAAGAAGATATCTGATCCAGGAAAGAGGGGAACCAAAATTAGAGACTGGAGGGAAAAGTTCCCAGCATGTCTGCTAAGCAGCATGCACTGAAAACAACCAATAATGTTGGGACAAAGGGACATTTGAAACGAGAGCCTCTTGTGTGAGGACTCAAGGAAAACAAAATAAAACACAACGAAAAAGGAAATGAGGACTTGTTTGAAATTATGGAAAGTATTATTATGACATAGAAAAATTTGGAGAGAAGTGTGAAAGATTCACAGAAAACCAGGTAAATTTTTTTAAAAAGGAAGCAATTATTAATTCTAGGCAGAACAAAAGATTATACGAGAAAAGAGGTTTGGTTGTATTTCACCATTTGACTCAGTGTGTCAGTGCTGAGTATTGATTTTTGCCAAAAATTATTTTATAAATATGTCACAGGGATAAAAGGAGAGAAATGTGGCCAATGGTATGAAAAAAGGAAATCCTTATCTACCATGGACCAAAGTGAATAGATAATGTCTAAAGTTGATATTTCAAGAAATAGCAGTATGATTTTAAAGGACAGAGGTAAATGCTAGGGGGAAGCGCTGGAAATGTGAGGGGTGCTCTCTCCGGCGAGAGGGAGATGTGTGGAATGGGGGATTTCTGTACGTAAATATTACTTCAAACAAGTATTACTTTTATAAAAATAATTAACAAATATGAATTTGAGTTTTAAAAAACGACATAGACAGCTGCCACAGCCTTTTAGTGCGCTGGATCTTCTTTCAACCAAACTAGTCATCAAACCTCAGCTTTTCTCACCGTGAACAAAAAAGACAACTTTTAAAACGTGTTACATTTTGAACTCCTTAGTTACACTATATACAGTATCAGTTTCATGTTTTTCTTGATTAGACTTTTAAAGTTAGACTTTCTTGAAAGAAAAGGAAAGAGGACAGGAGCCTGGGCTCTGGAGCTGAAAGAAGTGGGTTTCAGCCCTGCCTGTCCCCCGTGCCCCCTTATTTGCTGTGTGTCCTCGGAGAAGTTACTGCACTGCTCTGAAACACAGTTTCCTAATCTGCAGATGAGGCAAACACTACCTTCCTCACAGGGCAGTTACAGGTGGGGCCAGGGCACTTCATTTCACTGTAGCCTTAGGAGACCCCGACTGCTTACACAGAGTAGGCGTTGCCAAGTATTGATCTGATTTGAGCAAATTAAGAGTGATTTCTAAAGGCACTTAAAAAGAGAAGCAAATGGCTGCTACGACTTGGGGACAGGTCTGCCAAGAAGCTGGAGTTGGGCTAGAAATGCTCTTTCAAAGTTCTCTTTGTGCTCACTATTCTAGATTTTTCTTTCATTCTACCATAGGAATACAGAATCCAAGGGAACGCAGGCGCGCTGTTACAATTAGAGAGACTGGGTAGAGCAGAGGTAGAGATAATCGAGCCTGTTTTCCCCGGAATGACTTTGCTTCATACTGGGGAATTGCTGTTGGGCCGAGCTGGGTGCCCAGCAGATGATTCCGCATGGGACCTTCTGGTTCTAGAATCTGGACTATGGAGCGTGACTGCTGGTACCCGCCTTGTCTTCCTACAGGGCCCCCTCCCCAGGCACCACTTCACAGGCTGGCTGTTACCCTGAAGCTGACTGAGTCTGGGTGTCCCAAACCCAACTGTGGCAGGGGAGGGCGGTCAGTGGTCAGCCCTCTGGGCTCTTGGCCTACTGCCCTGCCATCCTCGGAAGGGCCGGTCCTGCTCAGGACGGCTGAATAGCCCCCGAGGACAACGGGAGCTCCCGAAGGCAGTTCTGAATGGTGCAAAGTCCCTGCTAAGTTTGTGCTGTCAGACCCCAGGGCCGCAGGCAGAGGCACCAGACTATCCATCAGCAGAGGTCAGGTTTGCGAGGTTTTCATCACTTTTATAATCCAACAGAAAGAACTCTTGGCAGTTAGAATGAACTATGGCCTGTCTTTGCTGCTTAAGTTGCAAGGGCCTGTTCTGGACAGAAATATGTCTATGACCCTGGCCTGGCTGGTTGGATGTGGGACCAAAGCAGGGAGCAGCTTCACCTGGAAAATCTGGTTCGGTCCACGCAGGGTGGTTCAGTTCAACATGCACCCTCTGAGGGCCAGACGCTACCAGATGCAGGTGGGTCCCCTCCTGTGAGGTGCGTCCAAACAAAGGAGGGTGGGCGGACAGACACATGAACAGAGGAGGTACAGGCCACGGAGTAAGTGCTCTGTTAGCTGTGCAGAGGGTGCTGTTCCCACAGAAGGACCCAGAGACAGAGCCTTCCATGGGGACACAGGTTACCACGGGGATACAGGGGGGATAGCCAGCCTCCGCACCCTTCCTCCTGGGGGGGCCCAGAAAGAGGTTCCTAGGAGATGGCTCAGCCTTCCTCCAACCTCTCGATGAATCGTCGCAAGTGTGCAAAGAAAATGCCACCCTTACATTATCGCCAGGGTTGAACCAGGGGCCCCAAGACAGTTTGGAGACGCAAACTTGGGTTCCCGTGTCTGGGATTCTGCCTTCTCTTCCTCTAGTCCTGTCAGCCTTACAACTCAGCCATCCTATCCTCTGCGAAGCCTGCCCATCCCTCCTCTGTGCCCCCTGCATTCAAGTGACCTCTTACAGCTGTGGTCATGCTGAGCACCCCCTTCCCCCCCCCCCCGCTCTTCACACCCGCCCCTGGCCCCCACTCTCTCTAAAATAGAACCCGGTTCTCTCCTCCGCTCGTTTTCCTTGAGGGCACGGTCGGCGGCCAGCTCCTGGCATGGTGCCCGTCATATGACAGGTGCCCAGGAAATATTTATGGCTTAGTGAGTGCCATATGCATTGGGGGGCTGAATCCCCATATGCTCGTGAGGCAGCGTGGTCACCAAGAAGAGGCACGTGGCTCTGCCACATATCAGCTGGGTAACCTTGACCGGTTCTTTCATTTCTCTGAGACTCAAGTTCCTCATCTGTAAAATCCGAAGGATAACCTACGTCATGGGATGCTGTCGGCGTTCCACAAAATCGTGACTGCAGAGCCCATAAGCACACAGTTAGCACATGACTATAGCTCCCTCCCTTCACCCTTCCTACCTCATGCAGGACGACTGATGGATGGGTGAACGGAAGCTCAGCATGGCTCGCCATTGTTAAAGATGTAGAACTACTTAATTTGACAGGGGAGCCCACTAGGGAGCTGTGCATGAGGGACTTCCCTGCATTTGCAGCCTTTTCTTTCCGGTGAGGACATGAGCATCTGTTATTCTGTCCTCCGAGTGAGAAGCAGCAGAGCCTAGTGGTTAGGAACCCAGCACCCTGGAGTGGACTTCTTGAACTTGAATCTCACTTCTACAACTTATTAACCTTCTTGGCTCTCAAGCTACTCACTTGTAACATGGAGACAGTAATAGCTGTTATTATATGATATCGCTACTATTTTCAAGAGGACTGACTAAGTTAAAGTCTTTAAAGCTCTTAGAGCAATGCCGAGCACAGAGGAAGCACTGTGTAAGCAGTTGCTATGCTACCAGTCTTCTTCTGTGTGTTGGAAATGTATTATAATTAAATAATTAAGCCTGGTTATCAGATACTCAGTGAAATGTAGGCCCACCAAGGCACTTGCTCAGCCGCAGAGCAGAATCCATCCGACACTAAGGCCCTTCTCCTGCTTTGCTCCATCTCCTCTTCCACCTCCTCCCCTCCCATGTCCGCCGCCAGGACCTCCCATAACTGTGGTCTGTTTTCCCCCCTGACTGATGGTGACATAGCACAGGCCTCATACTACTTCTGGGGTCTCCATCAGGCCCCTCTTCACGGAATCTCACCTCCAAACCACCTTACTCTCTGCTACCCCATCCGTCTTCCTCCTCTTCCACCCTGGCCGGTGTCACTCCCTTGCTCCAACACCTTCTGTAGCTCAAAAGTACTTACCCAATTAAGTTCAGCATCTCCTGCCTGGCATTTGAGGCCCCCTCTCTTGCCTTACCTGACACCCCCCGACCCCCACCGCTCTCTTCCATGTCTTCTACACCTGCAGCTAGCTGAGCTGCTCCACATTCTCTGAAAAAGGTCCATCCTTTCCTGCTTCTGTGCCTTTGTTCAGGCTGTTCTTATCCCCTAGCATGTGTCTCTGTGTCCACCTTTGTGAAGTCTCATGTATGTTTCAAGTTCATATCACTTGGGGTCTTTTCTTCCTTTGGACCTCATAGTTCTTTACTGGAATCTCTCTTCTGGTGCAACATTCTGTCTGCACTTCTTTGGGCCCTTAACATCCTATCTGCCTGCTCAGGACCAAGTGTCCTGTAAAGCCGGTTTGGTGAGATAGATCAGACCCTACTCCCGGAGCAGGGGACCCCACCGGAAGGCAGGCGGGAGTCTGGGGCACTAAGCGCCGGCACCCGAGCCGGACCCGGTGTCCAACAGCATCTGGGGGTAACACCAAAACTGAAAAATCACGCACGGGCCAGGCTGATGAGGGAACAGAGGCAGAGTTCAGGTGTGAGAGATGAACTCTTAGGTTAGACTGAAGAGCCAAACAGAGGGTTGGAAGCAGAGCTGGAGACGTTTCCTGGGTGTTGGGGTGTGGTGTGACCATCGTGTGAGAGTAGAGGGGGGTTCTGGGGGTGCGGGGCCGGGCTGGACTTCTCTGCTAGGCCTCACTCGCATGCCTGTCCTCTGTCCTTGTCTATGACACCATTGGCGCTGTGCACGATGTGGCCTCCCACGGGGCTCTGCACGGATCATGGCACACACAGGGCCTAGCACACAGGCGACAGACCCGTCAGTGTGAACCCACGAGCAATGAACACACAGGCTGAGGCAGCACCAGGAAAGGCAAATGGTGACTTGCAGGCAACAAAGGGCCAAGGCCAGTGAGGGGCACTGCCATTCCCTCACTGTCCTCAATGTCCCTCTTTGCTTCCTCCCCCCCTGGCCTAACACCAATTCCGAATCAAAGAGCAGGGCTGCTGGGGGTTCTCCTGGCAACCCCACAGAGAGTCTCAGGCCCCAGCCTGACCTCTAAGTGACTGCTGAGGACTGAGGCTCAGCCCTCCCCACTCCCAGGTCCTGCCCTCTGCTCTGGAAACTGATGTTTAATTCTCACAATAAACCTACAACAATGACCAACATTTTTAGACATAATACGTGCCTGGCACTGTGCTGAGAACATCACATGAGTCATTTCATTTAATTTCACAATAAACATATGAGATAGGTACAATTATTATTCCTGTTTAGAGAGGAGAAAATTGAGTTCAGAGAAGTTAAGTAATTTGCCCCTAGTCACACAGCTAGGAACTGGAAGAGCCAGGATCTGGACTTAAGTCCATGGGAGCAGCTACTGTGCTTTAGAGGAGCGTGTTGGCCAAAGAAAAAGGGGAGACCAGGTTCAAGGGAAGGCTTTTTTCTTTATGTCAGGGTAGGAGAAACCGGGACCCTGTTCAGTTAATGGGGAGGGGGTAGCAGAGGGGGACTCATCACTGCAGGAGCAAGAAGGGAGGAAGATGAAGGCGCAGGTGAGGGGTCAAGAACGAGGAGGGGGAGGGGAAAGAAGGAGAGGGGAAGGAAGTGGTGATTACTAGGGGAAAGAGGAGGGAGCTCGTTCCTCAAGGCCCCAAACCCCTCCACTAACCGAGGAGAAAGTTATTTTCAGTACAAGGCAAGGCAGGAACTTGGGCCTGGGTGCAATCAAGTTCAGTCTCCTGGCTGTGGGGAGAGGCCTGGGGCATTGCCTCAAGCTCTGGACAGGTCTGCACCCAGCTGAGCTGGCTGCCCGCCCTGATCTTACCCCTCAGTGCTATAAATGAGAACAGCTTTGGAAAGAGCTTTGTCTCTCCGTTGACTCCTATTTAGCCCCTGGCTTTCAGCTCATACGGAGGAAGGGACCTATTCTTTCCTCCGACCTGGGGACGAATGAAGGCCCACTGGTGAAGCCACTGTGTCTTCTGGAGGGAAGGGAGGTGCAGTGCACACCAACACCCCAAGACCTTGCCCGGTCATCACCAGTGGCAGCCCTCTGCCCTAGCGCTGTGGCCAGCCCAGGGAGGGCTGAGCTCTTGGAAGCTGGAATTTCTCAGAAGGCCATCCAGTGAGCCTTTTGCAGGGGTGCTCAGGGCTCCTTGCTGTGCTGGGCAGTGAGTTATTGCAGCCTGTTAGCTTCAGCAGCAGGTGGAGGCATCTTAGGCTGTGCTCCTTCCTGAGAGTGAAGCCGGGTAATATCTACTGGCTCCAATGAATAAGGTAACCAGCCCTTTCATGGCACAGAGGATGCATCTCTCACCCAAGGTTTTTTTTTTCCCCCTCCTTTCTTTCTTCATTATGTTTGTAATTTTGTTTTATTATTTCCCATTGGAAAGCTGTGAAATGAAAATGATGCAATCTACTGCTGTGAAATAATGTCGTGCTCGAGTCCGTTTCCAATAAGCCCTGAGGTTTGCTCTGTGACGGCTTCATTAAATTAGTCAGCTCCGTGGCAAATGGAAAAGCGCTCGGAGCCTTGGATTTTGCTAATCCGAATTGGGCTGCCTGAGACCTCAGACCACCAGGGAGCTCGAGAGGTTGGCTCTGCATGCTGGGCAGAAGAGGCTCCCGCCTACCGTGGGTGATGTCCCAGAGGCCACCACATGGGCACGGCTGCCAGACCTCCCATGCAACCCTTCGCCGCGCTCCTCTGCATGCCAGATGCTGCCCCAGGTGCTGTCATGTGCCAAGGGACCCGATAGGTCAGGGCACTGTCTCTCCAGGAGCACAACGTGTGGGGTGGGGGAATGGAGGAGGCGTAACTGCGCTGCAGGTAAACTATGATGGAGCACAGGTAAGAGGGGAGCCTCTCCTTGAAGGCTGGCCAGGACTCAGATTACCAGATGCCGGTGAATATGCCTGAGATACTTGCAGAGGAGATGTGAGTGCTCCCCACTTACCCTCCCATCTCCATCCCCCAGAGTTTATGAGAACAGGCTCTCTCTTGCCAGGCTCTATTGTAGTATTAAAGATTTCCATTACTGATAGTTCTTTCTAGTTAGTGCTTTCAGTATTAATCTCTGTCATTATGAAGTAAAATGTGCACGATCCCTAAATCTTTGTGTATTATAACGAGATTTCATTGTTATAAATTTACCTTCTCGGTGCTCCATTTTTGCCTTTGCTATCTTTTAAAAACTCTAATGTCTGGTAGCTTTAGCCAGGAGGTAATTAGGAAGTAGTACTAAAGAATCACAGGCTTATTCTCTCACTCACTCACAGAAATTTATTGAGGGTCTACATTAAGATATGGTCCCAGAGCCAGTGGGAAAGACAGTGGTGACGGCTAATTAGAGCACTAAGGAATTTTGGTCTGAGCTGACACAGGAAAGCCCCCTTCCACAAACACCTATAAATAATGGATCAAGTACAATAAAACAATTTGAAATCACAGATGCATTAGAAAGGAAGAAAAGAGAAATTCCAGATTCCAAAAATGAGTGGGAATTCAAAGCCAGCATGGTGAATGAGAGCTGAAAGGGAGTGGAAGCCAGATATCTATGCAATCAGGACCGGGGTTTCAACACCCCAGTGGAGGCAGATATGAAGACCACAGCTTCATGAGTGGCTGGGGCCAGAAATGGGACCCTACACTTAAGTGGGCGCTCAGAAGGGCTAAACAAACCCCACCTACCAACTGGCATGGGAGCAGGACAACAATTTGGGTAGAGGAAAGATAATCTGCAAAGGATCAAAATCCAAGATTGTGCCAAGCAGAGATGTGGGGTCCAAATTCACTGAACTTTCACAGCGTGGTAACTACAGTTGGAAAAATCAGTGTACATACTGCTTTGAACTCAATGGAACCCAACAGAGGCAAACTTGAACCTTCCCTGAGGCATGCTTCCACAGCCCAGAGGAAATAACTCCTGCTGAAGATGAGCTCACACAGAGAAATTACACAGTACATAAGAAAAGAAACTGCCAAGAGAGTGAGTCTCAGATTCAATATGGCACCCAGCATGGCCACCTATGCTGACTCCAGAACTACTGAAAAACTCGTTTCTGCCCATCCACTCAACACCATCATCCCTCCAACTCTAATCCAGGTACTGGAGAGTGCCCGAAGCCCCTGTCTCTCTTCTTTCCAGTTCATAAATGTATACGACGTATGTGTAAATTCCCTCTCATTTAATTCGCACACCACACCATTTAGATACTTAGGAGCCCATATTGCACTAGCCAGAGGCAACCCCTGGTGAGGCGTTTCTGCCACACCTGGCCACCTTCTCATCCGGCAGTGTGATGAGACTGCTCCAGAGTGCTGACTCCCCAAGCTGGGTTTGGGGTCTCTATCTTGCTAGCCAGTAAGATATGGAGAGAGTAGGTCCTTTTCTGCTTTCATATGCTGATGTCATTGACAAACTTTCACTTTCCCGAACAGTACTGCTGGCCTACAAAGTGAGCCGTTCCAGGTTCCTGAAATCTGGCATTCAAACTCAACGATCAGAGTTGACCAAGGACTCATTCAGCCCCCACTAAAAGACCTCACTGCCCGGCAAAGCTTGGCCACACTTGCTCTGCTGCATAACTGCAGGACACAGGAATCTCAGACTGGGGCAGGCTGCCGTCCCATCCAGGTATCATCAGCTTTGTCTTGAATCGGTGGAGCTTTGGAACTGCTGCTATTCTTGCTTTTATTTTTTTATTAAAAAAATTTTTTTAAAAATTATATTTATTTATTTATTTTTGAGGTACGCGGGCCTCTCACTGTTGCGGCCTCTCCCGTTGCGGAGCACAGGCTCCGGACGCGCAGGCTCGGTGGCCATGGCTCACGGGCCCAGCCGCTCCGCGGCACGTGGGATCTTCCCGGACCGGGGCACGAACCCGTGTCCCCCGTATCGGCAGGCGGACTCTCAACCACTGCGCCACCAGGGAAGCCTTATTCTTGCTTTTAAATCATGAATTACTCTTGCTTGGGCTCCATCACCATCAACTAAGTGAAGAGAGGGTATTTGGATAACCCTACACAGTTATAGTGACCCCTGTTCGCATCAGTTTTTAAGTTCTGCTTTCCACTGAGGTCGTAAGATGCACACCCTGCAGCTCAAATGTGAACCTTTGGTGTCTCCGTTGGCAAACTACCCCCACGTCCTTCACAGAGTCTTTGTTACTGTCCCAAGTTCTTTCACTAGTAAGAGGGAGGTTAGTGGGATCCCCGAGCCTTAGCTTTTCTGCCGCATCTAAGCAGCTGAGATTAAAAAATAAAATGTTTGGGCTTCCCTGGTGGCGCAGTGGTTGAGAGTCTGCCTGCCGATGCAAGGGACACGGGTTTGTGCCCCGGTCCGGGAAGATCCCACATGCCGCGGAGCAGCTGGGCCCGTGCACCATGGCCACTGAGCCTGCGTGTCCGGCGCCTGTGCTCCGCAACGGGAGAGGCCCGTGTACTGCAAAAATAATAATAATAATAAAATAAAATAAAGTAATAAAATAAAATAAAATGTTTGTCCTTCTGGGGCAGAGGCCTCCATTCCTGTTTGCCCATCTCCATGGGTATTCAACAGAGACCTATGGCCACCTACACTCTGTGACTTTACAGGGGGAGTAAAATAGGAGTAATGTCCCTTCCTCTTGGACAAGGAATAGTGTTTCCAATCACCCATGTAGGAAAATATTCACTGAGAACTTGATGTACCTCACTCAGTGCTGGGGCTAAAGTAAGTCACAAGCCAGCTCTCCTGCCACTGGGGAACTCCCAGACAGGCACAGATGGGGACAATACCAGCTCCTTTATTTATTTTAGTGCAGAAGCTGTTTCCCCTATTTAGGGGAGAGGGCGCTGGTGAAACTGTCTGTTCTTTCTTCTCTGCAAAACTGGTTTAAACCCAGTGGCCCTGTAGCTTGAGGAGCAAACAGAACATCTTCTTCTGTAGGCTTCTTTATCACGTGGCCTCCTCTCCTTTCCACAGTGGGCAGTGAGCCAGCCCCACAAAAGCACCAAATCGTAACTAAAGAAGGCAATAGGAGGATTGCATAAACAAATCCAACCACCAGAGGACATGCAGGATCTGTACACTCAGCCCTTCACTTTCCATGTCTGCAGTAGTCCACAGTCATGGATTTTTTAATGATGAGCTTGAACAACGGCCATCACGGAAGGCTTTCTGGATGAAGGGGAGACAGACACCTGTTCAGGGTATAAGATGGGAGATGGATTCCGAAGTGGATCCAAATGACCCCCACCTCCTGGTACCAGCTCTCTTGTGTAATCCTCTCCCCTTGAGTGTGGCTGGGCCTAGCGGCTCACTTCTCTCGAATAGAATGTGGCAAAAGTGATGGGAGGTAACTTGTGAGATGAGGTTGGAAAGGACTGTGGCTTCCGTCTTGCTGGTACTCTTGCCTTCCTGGCTTGCTTGGCTTGGTGGCTGGGTTAGAGAGGCCGACATGGCAAGGAACTGAAGGCAGCTTCTGGCCAACAGCAAAGAGCCAGATCCTACCAACCACCACTCAACACCTTGATTGCAACCTTTTAAGTCACCCTGAAGCAGGGGACCCAGGGAGGCTGTGCAATCAGAGATGTGTGTTGCTTTAAGCTGCTAAGTTTTGGGGTCATTTGTTTCTCGGCGATAGATAGCTAAAACCACTACTAATCAGCACGTGGTGAACTTACCTCGGCCGAGAATGTACAGGCAATTCCAGGAACTTTTAAACAACCTGGGTCGGTTCTTTTCTCAAAGCCTAGTTACTAAGAATGAACAACCAGCATACCCAATTCCCAGAACACACTGGGGATTTGTTAGAGGAAGAAACTCCCACACCGATGGCCACAGACTATAAAGCCATCAGGGCCCCCAGAGACGCCTAGAGCCGTGATTCCAACCAGGGAGGAGCCTGGACCCTGCCCTGGACCTACTGCAGTGGGATCCCCACAGGTAGACCCCGGGGCTGCTGAATAGATGCAGTTTCCCCAGATGAGACAGACTGTGTATCCCTAGGTAGGAAACACTGCCGTCCTTCGCCTCCCCCGCTTGATGTAACAGGAGATGAAGGGCCAGAGAAGTTATGTGTCTTCTCCAGGCTGCACTGCCGGCCCGCGGCAGCTCAGGGTCAGAGGGCGGGCTTCCCATCTCCTCGTCCTTGTTGCCCACCCCGACTCGAAGGAGAACTCAGCCTAGCTCTGAGCTAACCTAAGTGGAAGCAGAGGAGGAGAGACACAGACAGAACTTCCACGGTTCCTTTATTTGTTTTGAAAACCACCTCCGCCCCTTCATCTCTCAGTCGAGTCCTGGCCTAGTGACGACGAAGGCTGTTCTCTCTGGCCTCTTTCGTTAAGACAGTGAACGACATCAACACTTCCCTTCAGATCTCTGCCTCTAGATACCGTGCAGGGGCAGACCCAGCCAGGACTGGAACTTAACGGCCTTGAGAACACGGGGATCTGTCTGTCTCTGAGTTGCTCTTGGCTTGCAATCCCTTCCAGCATCCTCCCTGACAGCCGCTCCTGTCCTGGGGGGCTCTGCCTTCGTCTTCCCATTCAGGGCTTCTGCAGTAGTTCGGGGCTGCCTGCAGCCTGGTTTCCAGTCCGATTCTCATCCGGGGAAGCGCCACCCCACGGCCCCTGCCGGCTCTGACATGGATCTTCAAGAGCTCACCAGGTCCCAGTGCTGGCTCATAAGTGAGGACTCACACGGATTGACAACGATCTCCCTGCCGTTCTCAGTGCCATCGCCGAACATGTCCGTGTCTAGGCAGAGGTGGGATGCCACGTGCTCGATGCGGGAACCAGTCTTGGTCCATTGCTGGGAAGATGGAGAGGGGAGAGGATGAACCAGAATTCTCCGGCTAAGGTCCTGGGTCCTAGCAATAGTATTGGGAGTTCCAGCGTAATCAGAAATGTTGACACCACATGGCTAGGATCATCCAGAGACTTGACTTCACGGTCTCATGGAGGAAGAAAACTGCAACTAATTGCCTTGCCAGGTATCGTTGTTGGTTTTCTTTTTTTTTTTTTTTTTTTTATCGGATTATAAAAAGTAAAAGCGAAATCAATATGTTTGCTAGGATAACTCATTAGAAGGCAATAATTTTCCAAGCAATAGGCCAGAAAATGCGAAGCGAGTTAGTCACAGGAGCAGCTAAAGAAATGATCCACGCTCGGTATCTGCACCGTCATGAAGAAGTGGGTGAGGATGAGGAGGGGGGGTGGCGAGGCAGGAGGGGTGAAGGGGCTCCCGGGCAGCACTGGAAGCCGAACCTCTGCTCCTCCAAAGTGCTGCAGCACACGAGGGGCCCAAGCAGAGAGGGGGTCTGACGCTGCTGCTTCCCAGACTTCACCTCACTGGACAAGGAGGGGGGTGATGGACACGTATTGGGAAACTACCACTGACCGGGTATCATGGATCATCTCAGCGAACTGCTCTAAACAGCTACCCTTTGTGCTGGGCACCATCAACCTCATTTCATAGAGGAGGAAACGGAAGCTCAGAGAGGTGCAGTAACCTGCCAAGGGTCACACAGCAAGTGAGTCATAAAAACGGGTATTTGAATCTCGGTCTCTCTAACACCAGGACCCCGTTGACAGGAAACTGAGTGGAGCCAACACCGTGCCGCCAGAGAAACTAGGCACAAGGTACATCCAGAGCGCTATGAACTTTGCTGGATGTCCTGCCAGAGCCCAAGGCCCCCAAAGGCAGAGGTTCGAGTCTTGTTCATCCTTGTGGGCCTGCAGGCGCTGTCCCAGTATGCTCCTGCTCTGGGATCCTGGGTGGGCGTCGGAGCAAGACAGGGCAGTACAAGATACACATGCAAGCTGAGGTCCAGCGCGGTCAATAGGCTATCACACGGCAGCTGATCGCTGCTGCGGGCACCACGGATGGTATCAGAGGCCCCTCCCTCCCTCTCCTAACCAGAAGGACCTCTTCCTTATCAACCCTTCCTCCTCTGAAGCCTCTCTCTTTTCCTGCACACGAGACAGACCTACACCGGCGGCCACGCCCCAGGGCAGACGCGCTGACCACTTACCTGTCTGTCATCTCCATTCTTGCAAAGGACAAGAACCACCGGGGCGCCAGGGAACAAGGTGATGACTGACAGGCACAGCTCCTCCTGGAGGATCTGCTGGGTGTATGTGAAGGCCCAGATCTGGAGGGGAAGAGGCCAGAAAGGGTCACCTCAGGATGCTTGGAAGCCACCCCTGCTGGGATAGTACTGTGCCTACGAGTGACAATTAGCACAGCTTGGTACGAAGCACTGCGGGGGTCCTAGCGGGAATCGACTGTCAACAGGTCACCCGGGAAAATGCTACTCAAGAGCCAGAGATTCTTGGGTCACACCCTCTGTGAAGTCCCCACCCCACTCCCAAGAAGGGGACTGGCCTGGGGCATGCAGGCTGCCTCTGAGAGGCAAGGACCAATTCTGGGCTTTGAGCAGGAGACTGAACGACACCCCGGCCGAGCTGCATGGTCTCCAGTTTCTCCTTTTGGATTGGTGTCTGTTCCCCACACTTGACATTTCACACAGCTACCCGGCAGGTCACACACACCCCACCCTACCCCGTCCTCCCAGCTGTCTTTAGAATGTCCCTTCTTTGGAAAGGAGTCCAAATCGGTGCCCTGAGAACATGAGAGCCGTGAGAAGAGGCAGGTGGAGGGGCAAAGGGAATGAGGAGGGGGTGGGAGAGGAGCAGGAGGGAGAGAAGGAAGTGGTGAGAAACAAAATCATTCCAAGAGGGCGCACGCATGCCAGCACTCCAGGAGAACAGAGCACTTGGCCCCGGAGCTCCTGCAGGGGGAGCAGCTAAGGAATCGGATGGACATGCAGTGTTCTGACGGAGGCGAAGGGAAAGGGGCATTGGGCGAGGTTCATTACTAGGAAGGAGGAACGTTTCCTTCAAGTGCCAGAGACCAGAGAGCAACCAACTGCTGAAGCAGCCTGGGCCACCGCCCAGCTCTTCGATCAGGGGCGGAAATGCTGGCATAATAGCTGTCAAACCTGAACCTTCAAGAGGTTTTTCCTAGGTTGTAAAACAGGGATAACATCTGTCCTTTGCTTTCATCAGGGGGCAGAGAAGACTTGTGAATTGGATGCCCCGAGGGGAGCTGCAGAGAGGACCCCTTTAAGGGCTGTACCCCTCCTCTTCCACAATACCCTTACCATCCAGTGGACCTTCTGTCCCTGCACCAGGCCACCTGGTGTCGAGAGATGACCTAGACCAGAAAGTACTCCCTGGGGAGTGGATGGAAATAGAGACAAACAAGGACTGGCTATGAGTTGAGAATTCCTGAAGCCTAGGGATGGGTACACGGGGGTTCTTCACAACTCTTCCACTGAGTTCGATTTCTGTACCTATTCAGTATTTTTTTGTGTTTTTTTTATAATAAAACATTAGGAAAGGTACTCTTCTGGCCTTGTGAACATCACCATGCTACACAAACCATTTGCCTTCCTCCAGGGTAAGCTGCAACAGAAGACGCCTGTATGCATGGAGGTAACGTCGGAACCATGACAAGATGGCTAACAGCGGCTCACTTCTTGAGCACCTACTATGTGCCAGGCACCGTTCTGGGAGCCTTACACATGTTAACTTAATCACAAGACTCCAATTAGGTAGGTGTTGTCATTATTCCCCTTTTACAGATGAGGAAGGTAAGGCTCAGAGAGGTTATCCTAAGTCAGGTACAGTAAGTGGCCCCTGAACCCACTCTCCCCAACAGCTCTGCTTGAGCTACTGCTGCCGCTGTCATGGCTCGTTCCGGGCCCTTTGATTCAATTTAATCTCTGGAGACCCCTCCTCCAGGTCATAAATATTAAAATGATAGATCAGCTCCTCCACACAGCTTGCAGTGAACCATGAATTAGCATTTAAAAAATAAACCCTGTAATTATCTTATGATCACTACAATACACTGGCTTTGTTTTTTATGTTAAAAGAATTAATTGATTAAATATAAAAACTTAAAAAATACCACAATTTCTGGTAGCCCATTTTGGCATTTTTTTTTTTGAATATCCTAGGGGCTTCGAAAACCAGAAGTGCTGAGGATGGCATGGGGTAGGGTGGGGAGTGGTGGTCCTTTTAACTCTGAGACACCCCATCCACAAATGCCTTTCGGGAAGGAATGTATATGGTACCCTGGCGGCTCTGAGGAAACCACCTCGAGACGCCTGGGGGAGAACGTGCGCAGGCACAGACAGGTATTGAAGCCCTCACACTAGGTGGACTTTCCATTAGCTGGTGCTTTACTGGCATCGAAGTAATTCAGCCTTGCAATTCCCCAGAGGAATGCAGCTCTGTGGCCACACATGCAAGAGAAGAGAGTTAAGGGGGAAGCAGAACACGGGAGCAGGTGGGGCCGGAAGCAAGGAGAGGTTTTCCGATTCCTATTCTGCGGCCTGTCAGGCTTTGCAGAATGGTCGGTGATGAATGGGTTTCTTCAATGAATCTCAGAGTCAGAAATGAATTCAAGAACGCAGCACTGGTTGCTCAGGCTGGCCTGGCCTCGATCGGTGAGCACTGACGGCTCCATTTTGGGGACTGGCAAAGTCACAGCCTTCAACCCAATGCACACAGACACGGCCATATCCATGGAAGCTAACCCAGAGGCCATCCTGGCGGTGGTGTGGGATGCCTCACCCCTCTGGGACGGGCTGGTAAAGGGCTGAGGAGGAGGCAGTCCATTCCTGGCCCTCAAGCCTCTTTGCTGCTGCCCTGGAAGAGGGGAACTGATGATGGGGAGGGGATGGTCCAGGCCTGACAGCCTGAAGGCTTTCTGTGCTCAGAGGAAGTCTCTGGAGGTGCCAGTGTGGGTGGGAGACAGGAGTGACCCATCACTGGGGGAGGAGACTTCTCGCTAGTAAATGCTCACCTGGCCACAGCAGCCAGCCTGGGGCTTACTGTCCTGCACTGGCTGGAGAGGCAGAGAGGAAAGATTTTCTTCAGAGGAGATACCTGAAGGAGTAAAGTTCTGAAGGGAGCAGGCATGAAGCTAAGTTGGGGCCCAAGCCCAGGGGCTGATCTTAGAATGGTCCAGAGCCACCACTAGTAGGCAAGGGCACTGCTTTTCAGCTGGGGTGCTTTTGCCCCTAGCCACCTACCCAGGGGACAGCTGGCAGTGTCTGGAGGCATTTTTTTTTTTTTTTTTCTGTATGCGGGCCTCTCACTGTTGTGGCCTCTCCCTTTGCGGAGCGCAGGCTCCAGATGTGCAGGCTCAGCGGCCATGGCTCACGGGCCCAGCCGCTCCGCGGTATGTGGGATCTTCCCGGACCGGGGCACGAACCCGTGTCCCCTGCATCGGCAGGCGGATTCTCAACCACTGCGCCACCAGGGAAGCCCTGGAGGCATTTTTTGACTATTATGACCAGGTCGGGGCTGTTACTGGCACCTAGTGGGTGTGGTCAGGGATGTTGCTAAACATTCTACAATGCACAGTCTCTGCAACAAAGAATTATCTGGTACTAATACCAACTGTGCTGAGGTTGAGAAACCCTAGCCTAGCCTTTTTTTTTTTTTTTAGTTTTTGTTGGATATAGTTGCTTTACAATGTTGTGTTAGTTTCTGCTGTACAGCAAAGTGAATCAGCTATCTGTATACACATATCCCCTCTTTTTTGGGTTTCCTTCCCATTTAGGTCACCACAGAGCACTGAGTAGAGTTCCCTGTGCTATGCAATAAATTCTCATTACCTAGCCTAGCCTTAAGAGCTTGGTATCTGGAGGCGGCAGGCCCGTGTCTGAACCCTGCTCTGGTGCTACTAGCATATGACCTGGGTAGCTTTGGTCAACTCCTCTAAGCCTCGCTTCCTCCATCTGTGAAATGGGGGTTATTGCGAAGATGAAACAAGCAGATGCACGCGGGCCACTCAGCCCGTTGCCCAGCCCCTGGGGGAGAGTCTCTGTGAACCATCTTTTTCCAACACATGGGAAGGAGGAGTGGTTAGATGAGGACAGAGAAACATTGCCATGTGGACAGACGTTAGGGGGCTGTGTTCTCCTTAAGGCAGAAGCACACATCATTTTCTGCTGGGGGTGAGTTCCCTGTTCAAAAAATCCTCCCGTGTGGGGAAGAGTAAACAACGGAGAAGAAACAGTGGATGGGAGGCAGCCCTGCTGGCTGTGCTGTGGTTAGACGGCCAAAATAACTCGGTGCCGAGGGACGCTTCTGCTCTAGATTGTTCACCTTCCACTGTCTACGTGACCCTCACAGGAAGGCGCACTGAGGTCAGTGGTTGCTCTGGGCAATGCCAGGGGCAAACCCTGGGGTTGACTGTGACGGTGGGACCTCCCTGGTGAGACGGGATCTGAGCCAGTGCATCCAGGGCCACGGGCTGGCCTCAAACCTCGTAGGCCACGCTGGGCATTGCCCTCGTCCATCGAACACGCCCGGAAGCCTGCTTCAGACAAGATGCTGGGAATGAACGAGTGGGTTCAAGCGAACCTTCAGTTCAGCCAACCTCTTGATGCACCCGTAGGGCTGCGGGATCCCCCAGATGCACTGACTGGCTGCGCGGGGGACCTTCATCCCCCGCAGGGACAGAGCTCAGCCGTGCCCTGGTGCAGGCCCTCTGACCAGGGGAAGCTCTGAGACACGCTCCTCTCCTTCAACTGGGACTAGACTCACTTTGGCGATCTGTTTCTAGTGCATCGTGTCCTTTCCTCCCAAGTTGTAAGAATACACCCAGTACGTATTGCGTTGGGCCAGGCTGTTGGACTCTGGAGTGACTGCCGGGGCTAAGACCCTGGGCTCGCTTGTTTTTTAACCCCATAAACTTGGGTGAGTTACTGACTCTGCGCCTCAGTCCCCTCAGCTGTGAAATGAAGATAACAGCAGCCCCGTACTCGGAGGGTAATACGTATACGTGTCCAGAATGGTGCTGAACACGGAGCAAGTGCTCAGTTACTCTCCGTCTGTTGGCTGTGATGGTGGAGGATGCCAACAGGAGAGACGGCCCTGGAGATCCTCCCCTGGAAAACTGCCTTTGCTTTTCCTCCCAGGACAGATGCTGGAGAGGCAGTCGTGATGGGGCCATTCCCAAGGGTGCGCTGAGAAAGCCAGGGAGGAAGGGTGGTATCAGGCAGGGCAGGTGACTGCTGGCAACCTGTCCCACTGGCAGACTCACCGAGAGGTGCCAATGTGAGTCCGGGTTTGGGGGAAGAGCTTTGATCTTCACCTCACCCACGCAGGCTACCTAGTGGCCTGCATGCATCCTTCACAAGCCAGTAGGCTGAACTGCTGGGGATCCAGGTGGGAGGACACACTAAAAAGTTTTTCATTTATGTTTTTTCCCTTTCTTTAAATTGGGGTACAGTGAGATTGGTGCATGTGTCTTCTTTCTATCTTTCACAAATATTTTTCTAGGGAATCCAATAAAATTGAGGAAACTTACTACCCAGAAGGCTTCTGGGGCTTCACACATTTACAAACTGATGATGTATTTCTCTTTCTACCCAAGGCATCAGGTTGCTGCCATCTTGACACACTCAGGTTAGACATTTTGTTCCCAAGGTTGACAAACCAGCCAAGAAAGGGAAGGGAGGGAGGGTGAGGGATGGATGGGGCTGCGGTGGAGGAGGGTCATGAACTAGCATTGGAGCCAGAGGACAGCCATGGTCAGATGGTCTCCTTTCAACAATGAGGACAGCCACGTGCACGGGGACACAGCACCTGGAGAGTCAGTGGCTGAAAGCAGAGCTCAGGGCCCCCAAGCCCTATCCTCTGCTGCTCTTTCATCCCACATGTTGAAGACCCCGGAATCCACCACCCAAATAACCTTGATTTCAGGACTTGTGTGGACCTCTCTCCCCTGGGTCCGTTCCAGAGGATGGACTGTATCCCTGGTCCCCACACCCAGGCCCTAGGGGGACCCTTGAGAGGGGAGTGACCAAGAAGGGAGATGCAGGCTGGGAGTTCACAGTGGGGGACAGAGGTGGGGTGGGAAGTAAAGGGGGGCAGCCCAGGCTGGAAGCCATACTCTTGCCCAGTTCCCATCAGTGTCAGGGGAGGGGCCTACTCTGTGGTCTGCCCCCTCCCCGGCCCCCTGACACGGGGTGTGACCTTGGTTTCCCTTCTCACAGGGGCTGCCACTGGGAACTGGCCAGGAGGAGGAAGCTCCTGCCAGCTATCTCCTGTCAAGGAGGAGCTGATCTATCATTTTAATATTTATGACCTGGAGGAGGGGTCTCCAGAGATTAAATTGAATCAAAGGGCCCGGAACGAGCGATGACCCCAGCGGCAGCAGTAGCTCGAGCAGAGCTGTGGAGCCAGGTTTCCAAATCCTGCCTTCCTCACTTACTAGTGTATGACCTTGGATAATTCTCTCCAGGTCTCAGGTTCATCATCTGCAAAACGAGGATAATAGTAACACCTACTTAATCGGCTTGATAGGGCCTCTCGGAGACAGAGAGGTAGGGGCAGGAGAGGAGGTGAACGAGTCACATGAAGGGGTCTGAGGGGCAGATGCAACTTCTCTGGACAGGCCAAGAGGCAGGACAAGCAGAGAGATGCAAGAGGGGAGAAGAGGCAAAGGAGGGTTATCACATTAGCAGGAGGCGCTGGGAAGCAGGACGACGGGAAGGGTAGTTTATGTAGGAAGGAGAAGCAGACACCGAAAGCACGAGAAAGTCAGTCAGTCCTGCAAGGGTATATACTGCACGCACGCACGTGCACACACCCAGAAACACATGCACACGCCCACACACTTGGGGGAGGAGTCTAGCTGAAATTGCTATGCGGATTTCTATCAGTGGGTTCAACACCTTCAGAATACTTGGACAGGCATCCCAGGCCTGCTGTCGGCCGCGGGTCCCACTAGGAGCGGGCTGTGTCTAACCCGGCGTCCCAGCATGCAGCCTGGTGCCCGGGGCACCGTGTACACTCGGGGGGTGTCATCTGTTGAAGGGGACTGAACATCGTCCCATCTCCTGAGTTCTTCCCATCTCCTGAATTCGCACTGCTGCCACACACACACCCAACCGTTCTCTCCAAAGCAGAGAGGAGTGACAGCTTGGCACGATTTTCTATAAAAGAACTCTGCTCACTTGAACACTGTTACTGTGCTACACCTTAGTTTCCCACAGTGACAGCTTTTTCCTCTCCCCTTTCTCACTCCGCTGGAACGTCAGCCAGAACAGGTGCCATCCTCCTCTAGTCAAATAAAGGCCTGGGAGCTTCTCCCTGGGCCAGGCTATTGGGTGGCCCCTCCCTGAGATCCAATGGCTCCCCCCACCACCTTCCTTATGCAGCCAAAGACAGTAAGTACCAGAAAAAACCCTACTTTGCTAGAAACAGATGAGGCAAACTTCTGTCTCGGGCAAAGGGGGATGATAACATTTTGGCTGTTTGCGATCCCCCAGGAGCAGGGCCCACACATAGATTCAGAAGAGAGGGATGTGCGTTATCTACTCACATTCTACAAAATGCCACTGACAAGCGGTATCATTCTCAGCCAGGCTGCCACACCTAAAGCAAAACTGACACCTCTATTTCCTTCCCCTTTTCCTGTCTGACTCAGGCATCCCCCTTCCGCGTCTTGCTGGAGCACAGATTATTTTTGGAAAAAATCTCAGCAAGCTGGAGGCTGGTGGTGCAATGCCTCAAATGCCAGGCTGAGAGTGTGGGCTTTTGTGGGAGCCATTGAAGGCTGTATGGAGATGGGGAACAATGGTTTGGTGATCACATGTTACTGGGGGCTGTGGCCATCATCTAACACAGTGGTTCCCAAGCAGGGTGGTTTTGTCCCCCAGGGGCATTCGGTAAAGCCTGGAGACAGCTTTGACTGGCATGACTGATCTGTAGGGGGTGCTCCTGGCATCTGGTGGGCAGAGATCAGCCTAGATGCTGCTAGACAGCCTACAGTACACAGGACGGTCCCTACCACAAAGAGTGATCCAGCCCCAGATGTCAATAGTGCCAAGGCTGAGGGCCGCTGATATGATATGAAGAAGTGAATGTTGGGGCCAAGAGCAGCTATTCTGAGGGGAGAAGGGACGGGATTTGCAGGAACGGGGGATGTGGGAGAAAGAGGAGCCATGGAAGATGGACAGGGCTGTAACCATCTAGAGAGAATTAGTGGGATGATGAGATGGCCGGGGGGCCTGACAGGTGCTTGGAGCCATCTGTTGGCTTGAGTTTCAGAGGCGTTTGTTATGGCTGTGGACTCACTAGATCACCCCGTGTTTGAGAGGGAGGGTCCGGCAGGGATGTCTAAGTGTAAAGCCGCCATCCTGGAGCCATCTCCTGGGCTCTCACAGCCTCCTACTCCGGAGGATAAAAGTCAATCTCCTCAGCTGGGAAAAGTGGCCATGACGTGCCTCTTCCCTCCTCTCCAGTCTTACCTCTGCTGCTCCCTCACCGTTCTAGCCCTCTGACCACAATCTCCCTGCAGCCTTTCAAAGGCATCCTGGCTCCCAGCCCCGGGCCTTGGTACATGCTGGATTTGCCCACCTGCCCTTTCTTCCCTTTGTGACCTGGCCTATTTCTACTCCTCTCTCAGGATACAGCTCATTTTCAGGTCCTCTGGGAAGACTTCCCCAATCCTTGTGTAGAAGTTGCATATCATCTCTCTGCACTGCTATAGCACCATGGACCAAACTCTCTCCAGGACAGAGATTATATCAAAATGGCTGCCGACTTGCTTCTTTTTTGCATTAGAGCCCTCGAGGGGCCACGGTGGCCTGCAACCTAGCCTTTCACCTGTGCAGCTCCACAGTCAACAGAGGACATAGACGTTTGTTGAGTGAATGAATGAATAAATGAATGAATTCATGGATGGATGAAGATATAGAATTTGTGAAACAAAAAAAACAGAGGAGGTTGCCAGAGCTGGAAGCATGGATAAAATCTCCAAGGAACCAGTTACAGAGAAAAGAACAGTGAATTGAGAACTTGGGTGATTACTCAACATAAGGGTAAGAGAGTAGGGAGAGGAGCCAGCCAAGAAAAAAACCAAAGGGGCGGAAAGGACAGGAATGCAGGACAATCAGGATCATGCAGTGTCTCCAGAGCCAGGAGGGAAGTTATAAGATGGATGTGCTTTCATGCATCCAGCAGGCCAAGTGTTACAGAGGTTGAGACAGGCTGTGAATTTGTCAGTGACTTTTTAAAAGAGTTCTCTCCTCAGAGGGGAGTACGCTGACCCACAGTGCTGATGAAACAGCTAAGGCACAAGGAAACCTTTCTGAGAAGGGGCGACGATGGTCCCTCCAGACCTGGGGGAAGCAGGAGACAGCAGAGGTGGAGCCACTGGCCTGCTGAGGGCAGAAAGGGGCTGATCGACAGCTCTGCCCAGAGATGGGGGCGGTGGATGATGGAGAAGGCTGTACCACATCTGTCGTGACTGTCTGGAAGTCAGGGTTAAATCAGCGGGAGATTCACAGAGCAGGCATTTCACCTGGAGACAGTGTCACCCAGCAGGATGCTTTTCTGTCTGCATCTCATATTTTTGAGGTAGCTGTGCTGCCCACCCTGCCTGATCCAGCCCACATTTACTGCCAGCAGCTTGGACACGAATGACATCCTCATTAAACTCCTGCTAATTTAATGGTTAATTCCTAGAGGCGCTAAGTTGCCTGGTGAGGCGTCTTTCAGAGAAAGTCTGTGCATTTGGAAACCAAGCGGAGTGAACCCAGTCCCAGAGCGAGGGGGACCGGGCTTCTTGCTCTGCTCTTGAGCTCCGGGTATAACTAGACGCCTGATTCATGTAAAAGCGGGAAATAGAGGGCAAGTCCATTCACATGTTCAAGTATCCCCAGCCAGTTACTTTACCTGGGACTTTGCATCCTTGTCTTCAGTCTTGACACAGGGGCTTAACTTGAGGTTGGAGATCTCTTGGTCTTTCTGCTTTTGAGACTCTAGGCACTTCTGCCTCTGTCGGATGCTGCCCTTCTGGATGGAGGAGTCCTTGGGTACTCTAGAGGGAAAGCAACGGGAGGGATGAGAAACCACTACTCTTTGGATTAGTAGTAACACCAGCAGTTGGAGAGGTCGGGCAGTGTTTGGAGGATGGCAGGGGCATTTCGCCCAGCTGTGTTACAATGACTTGCACTGCTCAGGGCCTGGAGATGGGGGAGGTGCCACTAGGAGCACGGCAGCAGGGAACAACCCAGGAGACTGGAGCCTGGAATGGAATCAGTGAGTCCATGCCCTGAGGTCACATCCCAGAGTTCAAACCCCAGTAGTAGAGAAATACTGCTATAGCTAACCTCAATCCCTCATGCTACTGATTAATAGAATTCTCTTTCTGGTTTCAGGGATAAGCGGAAGCCAACTGGCCTTCTCAGACCTCCATATATTTAAAAACCCTCATCCAGATGGCCACAGGTGGTCCCTTCTCCAGACTGAGTCAGTGGAGGGTCTCTCCCTGCAGCTAGCAAAGGCTCAAACCACAGGGCGGATACCTGAGTTCTGGATAGACGTTCTCCAGGTACCACTTGAAGCTCCGGCACTGCAGGTTCTTCCTCAGGTTCAATCTGCTCTCAATGCTGGGGGCGAAGGGGGAGGGCAGACACAGAGACAAAATACAGCTGTGTCAGAGACAGGTACCAGCAACATGGACCCAGGAGGTAGCAGCCCTCCAGGCTGGGAGGCGTACAGCACTACCCGTGCCCATGCTCTGCACCCACGTCTCCCTGGAGGGTGCTGGAGAAAATAACCGAGAGAGATTTTGAGAGCTCCAGACAGAGCTATGGAAACACTTAGCAATATCTCACAGTGGAGCGGTAATGACACCAAAGATTTGTGCTTTACTTGAAAACAGAATTTGGGGGTGTTTTTACTTTTCATTAAAAACAAGGCTATGAGAACATTCAGCGTGTTGTTAATAATTCACTGCCGGGGCTCCGGGTCCACTTACAAATCTCTCTTTGGATTCTGCTGCTGAACTGCCATCCCCCCGATGCCCTGCCCCAACCAGCCCAGCCTCAAAGAATCCTCTTCGTTAGCTGGTTCTGGGTTTTGGTCATGTATGTGTTCATCACATATTTCCTGAGTACCTAGTATGTGCCAGGCATTGTGCCCAACGTGGGACGTGACGGTGAACTTTCGAGCAAGAGACAGACAGGTAACGAACCGGGTGCTCACAGTCCGACGTGGATGTGGGTGGGAGCACCTCAGAGGTGGCCCCATGCTTGTCGGGTCAGTGGTGGTCGAGTGGTAATGTGGAAGCTGGTATCTGGAAGGAGGGTGGACGTTGTCCAGACAAACCAGAAAGTGGGTGAGGTGGGGGCCCCTGGTAGTGCCAGGGGAATAGCAAAGAGAGATTAGTGCACATGGAGAGGGAAGGGGTCTGTTGGCAGGAACAGTGGTGCAGGTTAGAATATGTGTGTGCGAACAGATGTATGTGGGCGGATGGGAGAGGGGAGGTGGGTGGGAGGAGAGATGAAGATGCAGACCATCTTCCCTGGTCTGCGGGGCTTCCCTGGTGGCGCAGTGGTTGGGAGTCCGCCTGCCGATGCAGGGGACGTGGGTTCGTGCCCCGGTCCGGGAGGATCCCACGTGCCGCGGAGTGGCGGGGCCCGTGAGCCGTGGCCGCTGGGCCTGCGCACCCGGAGCCTGTGCTCCGCAACGGGAGAGGCCGCAACAGTGAGAGGCCCGCGTACCGCAAAAAAAAAAAAAAAAGGTCCTGTGAAATACTGTGGAGGAGCTTGGACTTCATTTTCAGGACAATGGGATGCCATGGATGGGTTCTAAGCAGAGAACGATGTGGCGGTGTTACTGATAATGAATGCATCTGATATGCAAAGCTGGGAGAGCAGTTGGGGGCGGGGCAGCTGAAGAAACCCAGGTGCTGCTCATGATTGCTGGCAGGGAAGTGGGGTGGGAACAGAGAGAAGGGACAGGTTTAATTCTCTCCACTGCACCACCGGCACCCACCCGACTTCCATGTACACCTTGTCTCTCCTGGGTGACCACACAGAACTGGCCCTGCTCTCTCCAGCCTTGCCTCCTTGCACCCCAAAGACTGGACCCGGCGCCCTCACGGCACTGGCACTTCTTAAACAGCACTAGCCACCATTCCTCACCAGACTCTAAGCAACATGAGGACAGGAATGACATTGTCTGAAAAGGGCTGAATGTTCAGTATTTGCAAGAACCCGGAAGTTCAGTGCATGAGTGAGGCAGGATCTCTGGGACTCGGTGATTGTCTAGGTGTGGGAGGAGAGGGGGAGGAAAAAGTCAAGGATGACACTCAGATTTCTGGTTTGGAAACAGGATGCAAGGAAGAGCTTTCACTGAGATGGGGAATATGGGGTAAGGAGCAAGTTGAGGAGTGAAGAGGATGAGTTCAGTTAGGTCTGGCGGAGTTGGAGGAGCCTGGGAGGCATCCAGACAGAGATGTCCAGTTGCTACTTGGACATAAGGGATGGAGCTCAGAGGAAAGGTGCAAGACAGAGATGGAAACGTGAGTACCAGCAGAGCACTGGTGGTGGATGCCAGGGAAAATGGGGAGTCAGAGGGCTTATGACAGATCCTCGGGGAACACCAACATATAAGGGTGGGGAGAGGAGCCTGAGCCTGCAAAGGGCGCGGAGAGGGTGCAGCCTGCACCGCAGGACAAGAGCCAAGACTGCAGCTCTGGAAACCGAGATCAGACGTGTGCCTGAAGGGGGCTGGGTGGGAGAAGTCTCATACCAATGGGGTAACACAGAGAAAGGTAAGGGGTCCCCGGGAGTCATGGGTGGGCCAGGTGGGAGTGATCGCAGGGGATAGGGACGCGGCCTCAGGTCACAGTCAGGAGAAGGGGGACGGGGAGCCGCAGACAGCGGTGCAGGCAGCTCTTGCATGAAGCTTGGCTCTGAAGGAGCAGAAGACCGGGTGTAGGTGATGAGCAAAGCTGGACTGAGGGAGAGTTCTTATAGTTTGTTTTCTTTCCTTCTCTTCCTCTTCTGTTTTTAAAAACTATGTAAGATACTGAATAAATTTAAATGCCAATGCGGACCATGCCATAGAGAAGAGAGATGGGTGTTCAGGGAGAGCAAAGGCACACAGAGGGCAAAGTCTCCTAGAACAGGGGCTCCCACACTGTCTGTGCATGAGAATCACCTGATGGTGGGGGGGATGGTTCTTTTACAAATTCTACAGCCCAGGCCACAGCCCGGGGGAAATCCACTCTCTGGGGATGGAGTAGAGGCAGCAGAGCTTTTGAAGCTCCCCAGGTGACTGTGATGTACAGACAGTTTGGCAACCATCACCCTGAAACCTCCCTCCTTCAGCTGAGGTCCTCAGACCAGCAGCACGGCACCACCTGGGGCTTACAGAACTGCAGACCTACCGAACCAAAATCCACACTTTAATAAGATCCCCGGGAGATCTGTGTGCACATTAAAGTGCGAGAAGCCGACGGGCAGGAGAAGATGAATCCAGGCAGTGGGCCCTCGATAAATGATGATTTATGAATGAATGCAGGGGGGAAGAGTGTGTCTGGAGAACAGGAGGCACACCTTCTCCTTCAAGATGAAAGAGACAGAAGGATGGTACAGATACAGGTTCGTCTGTCTTGGGAAGTTGGTGCTATTTCATCTACAAAGCAGAGATGTCATCTTCTGTGAGTGAAAGGAGTGGGGTGGACTCAGCAGCTGGGGAGAGTGGAAAAGGTACAAATGGAGATTGAGGGAGAACGCTGGCCAGGCAAGATGGCAGGATCAAGAGGTCCACCAAGGGCCTCCCTGAGCCCGATGGCCACGGAGTGGTAGCAGCACCAGTGGATAGTCCCAGAACTGTTCAGCAGCCTATGAACAGGGGAGGAAAAGGTACAAAGTTGGGTTCATCCAGGGTTAAGAGAACTTCACCAGGGAGGGTTGATAGATGCCCAACAGAGCAAGAGATCTGAGGGCAACATCTTTTAAGCATTCTCTTTAAGCAAGACGGTGGAACCCAAGTTGGAGAGGGGAGGGCAATGAAGAAAGGAGGGGTGGACCCACATGGCCAAAAGACCGGAAGTCGGCTGAGGACACAGAATAAACGCCATGGGAGGCTCTGAGTAGGAGAAGTGGAGAACAGGGTGGGTTCATGGTTTCAGAAATACAAATCACTTTAGCAGCCTCTGATTTAATCCTCCTGGCCAGTGATGGGCTCGACCTATGGAGAGGAGGCTGCAAAAATCCCATCTGTCAACAGCCTTAGAATGACTGAGGGACATTAGATGACAAAAGCCACCAGCTGCCCCCCGCAAAAGACGAATGATAACATCAGTGAAGTTGCCATTTTTCTCTACTCATATCAACCCTGGGTTGGGGAATGCAACATCACAGAGTTTTGGAATACGACAGGTGTGATTTGAGCCTTCTCCCCCTCCTGTAATGGTGTGATCCAGGGCAAGTACCTGAAACTGTAGAAGACTCAGTCTCCTCATCTGTAAAACAGGGGTAATTATACCCATTTCTCAGTTTGCCGAGGACTAATGGGATATCTCATGTAATGGTATCTGGCCCTTAATTTCTCTCTCTATCCTCTTCGACCCCCATGAAGCTGGAGCCTGGCTCTAGAGGAGATCTGCATGGTACCATTCCTCCTAGGAAGGCAGAAGATTTAGGCTTGGGCAGCTGAGAACGAGGAGGAAGGAACTCCAAACTGGAGGGATCAGGGCTGCTTAGCCCAGCACCCCACCTTTCTATAAAAAGATGGAAACACCAGTCCACTGCACAAGGCACAGCTCTGCCCACTGAGTAGATGGCCCGGGTTGTCCGGTGGTCATTCCACAAGAGCTGTCCAAGGCCCTGCAGCCAGAACTAGGCAGGAGCAAGAAGGCACATGAAGGGAGAAGAGCCCCAGCCTGGGCCCTGGAGGGGCCTGGGGGCTCGGGAGACCAGCTGAGCACACAGGCCTGTTGGGACCCGCTCTCCTCAGACCCGTGAGCCGAGGCTCTTGGCCCTTTGCACAAATAAACCAGGAGGGACACTTACTTTCCAAAGGGTCTCTCCAGGGCGAACGGCCGGGAAGCATAATAGTACTGCTTGTATTCATCCATCCACACTTCAGCTGTCCGCTTGGTGTTCCTGAGGAGACACGGGGTGTCGGGGAGGGTCAGAGAGGACCTGGGACGTGTCCAGGTAAAATATACACAAGCGGCAAGCTGGCAGCGTCACCCCCGTGGGGCCCACCGTGGTCCAGTAACATTACTGTCCCCGCATTGCTCAGCCCAGCCACTACCACCGATCTCCAAAGGGAAACGGGATTTTAGTAGTCACTACGTACTCTTTTCCCAGAAGGCACGGGCCAGAGAAATTGCACCAGAAACTGAACTTCTGTCGCCCTCAAAAAAGAAAAAAATCCGGGAGAAAAGAGCCGGGAGAATCTGGTACATTCCTTTGGTGCCAGTACAAGAGGAGCAAGTGCTGACCATCTCACCTCTGGCCGTGGGCAGGCTCCTGCTTCAGAACTCTCCCCTTCAGCCCCGGGGCCCAGCTCTCCAAGGGGAGAGCCAGTCAGGCACGGGTTTCCCACAGGCCACGTGATTAGCTTGGCCGCAGGTGTAAAGAATTAAGTAATCGCGCCATCTCGGTCAAACGTTCGCCAGGACTCTGAAGTTTTTTAAAAAATCAGCTATTCGCTCTGAGTTTGACATCCAAGGTCACAGAAAAAGAGACAGACACGGAGGATGTCATTGCTCAGCTGTCCAGGAGGCAGGGGTACCAGGAAGAGAGGATGTGGGCAAACAATCAGAAGCAGGGAGCAGGGCTGGAGCCCTTCCAGATTTCTGGTTCTGTGTGAAACAGAGGCTTTCAGCCGCGGAGCGAGGCGCGCCCTTCAAGCCCGTGAACCTGGAAGGAGTTACGCACACGCAGCCCGGCGCTTGGTGCTCAGAAGGCAGCTAACAGAGTCTTGCCACCTCCCTTCACTGGCCTAACCACTGGCAAACGGGAAGCTGCCGAGGAGACACCGCCCCACATTTCCCTCCCCTCCAGTGACCCGCTGGTGGCACGCAAGATGCCCGCTGGCCAGGGCCCAGTCTCAAACACAAGGAATGTTCTAGAGCCCAAGGCTCTGCCCCCTTACTCCCAGGCTGGCCCCTTTCCTCATCACAGCCCCACCGCTTTCCTGTGCCAGGTGCCCCCAGATCACCTTTCCCTGTAAAAGCCCAGAGCCCAGGCAGCCCTGCCTTTGTTCCTGTCCCTGCTGACTGGGTTCTCACTGCCCCCGCCCTGCTCAGCATGGGGTCAGCTTTCTCCCTGTTCAAGCCCATCACGCCTCCACACCTGTCCACACCCACAGGTGTCCATAAGTGTGAGAAACCGAGGACGAGGACGGGAGAACCCAGACAAGGAGAACAATACCGCAGGGGAAGCAAAACAGCAAAAGAGGCGCTTCCCCCAAATGGACCAAATGAGAGAAAAAAAGGGCAAAGTGGAAATCAGTGGGGAGGGAGCTGTCAAGTGACAAGAGACAAGGGGAGACGAAGCTGGAGGACCAGAAGAACAAAAGGAGAAAGAGGTGTAAGGAATTATTTTTAAAGAAAAGGAGAAAGGTTGAAGAAAAAAAATCACGGAAAGCAGAAGGGCGTATGGAAGGAGGGAGGAGGAATAGGTAAGTGGGCACCACTGGGTCACTGAGACCCCAGGATCTTCGTCCTGTCCCCAGGCAGGAGATGACAAGTCCCAGGAAAGGAGCCCAGGGCCGCAGGGCCTACGCCAGCCTGGCAGCTTCTGTGCACCCTCGAGGCCCTGGAGCAGTCAGGTGGGTTGTATCTACTTGTGCCTCCCCGTTCCCGAATCTTCCCAAGGGCGTTTCCCCTGGTGACCCAGCCTGAAGGTGGGAGCAGCGGATCTTCTAGAACTCAGGGGCAAAACGGTCACCCTTCCCCCACCCCAAACAACCCAAAACACCCAGGGCCCTGAGCCCTGCAGGATGGCGCTGCCCAGTGACTTGAAGCCCCCAAGGGGGCTTCAAGCCTGGGGAAAGCCAACAGTGGAGAACAGCCTTGAGGCTTCCAGCCTGAAGCTGGATGGGCAGGCCTGACCTCTCCTGCTCAGGCAGCAGCCCAGCGAGCAGGACCCGCAGGCCCTGTCCATCCAGAACACTCGGGCGAGCTACCAGAGAACCCAGGGCAGCAGCAACCCATCACCAGGAAAGCCCTCGGCCACTGCAGCGCACACTTACTTGATGTACGTGTTGGCATTTCCATCTGGGAAAACATACGGGTGCTTCTTCCGGAAGACGTGGCCCACCCGGCTGCAGGGGACGATCTCCAGGCTGCCCCCGCACATCCACACCCTGAAGGAGATTTCTGCAAGACAGCCACGCCCCCCATCGCTGCTCTGCCTCCTGGACGGAGGGGCACAGGATGGCGGCGTTGAGACTCCGGGCGCCAGGGAGTCCCAGGTCCCAGGGAGCGGGGAGGGCCGGCCGCACCCAGCCTCGGGATCGGCGGCCACCAGCGTGCTCCACTGGCCCGGCAACCTCGGCTTCCCCGCCCACAACAAGGATGATAACAACTCACAGCTGGGAGGGTGGTTCGAGTTAACAGGGAAACGGTGGCCGGCAGGGAGGAGCACACAAAAATCAACCCCCGTTCCCTGCCCTCATGGAGGCCTCTGGAACACACTCAGGGGCCTGCAAGGCAGGGGCCACTGCTGTGATGCTTTAGCCTGGAAAGAGAAGCCTGGGGGCTATGACAGAGCTGCTTTTGAGCACGTGGAAGATGGATTCGACGGGCTCATATGATCCCAGAGGGTTAGAGCCAGGACCGACGAGAAAGAATTCCCATTCGAGACTATGGGAGAATTTTCTGATGGTCAAGGTCCAGATAGAAGGGGCTGTCATGGAGTAAGTGTGTTTGCCACTCTGACAGGCTAGCAAGACACATGGCCTGGAGGCGACAGAGAGGACCAGTTCCCAGGAGGCACCTGGACAAGGTGTCCAGGACAGAGCCTCCCAACCCTGAGACAGCAATTCTACCCGCTGCAGGGCCCCTGAATCTTAGCCCGGAGGAGGAAGTCTGAGCCGTAGTCGAGAGCTGGGAGCAGCCATAGAACGTGCTGGAAACCTCGAAGCTCTTGTTGGAGGTGCTCCCCTGGGTGGGAATTTGCACACAAACCCCTTTGTCCCCCTTCGGCTGCTGCCGCAGGGATCTCCAGGAGGGGGGAGGGGTGGAGTTAGCAGAGGCGCTGAGACTAGGCTGGCGGGTGCATTTCTCCCTCAGGGCTGCTTCCTGCAGGCTTGGAGCAGCGGTTCTACCCCAGAAGGAAGCAGCGGAATTCAGGGGTGGTGGGGGAGTATCTCTCATCACTGCCCTGGTTTGGAATTGCTGAACACCGTGAGGGGTTTTATTATCGCTGTTAACTCCTCTACAGATGGTGCATCCCCTTACGGACTGCACCCAGGGCAGCCTCCTCACTGCACGCCACTGGCTTCCCATCTGAAATGCTTGCCTGGCCCATGCTTCTGCAGTCGAGCTCAAGCAAGAGGAGGACAGGATGTCTCAGGAAAATCCCGTGCCCATGGGCAACTGCCCCTGGAAGCGGCCCGGGTGTTCACGAGCAGGAAATGAAGAGGCGGGTATTCCAGTGCTGTCCCACCATGTACGACGTGCCCTGCACCCTCCAGCACCTTGAGCCCCACTTCCCTGAGTTTCTTCACCACGGGGTCCTCTCCTTCATCCTCTGTCCCTCCCATGTCCTGCTCTCCTTCTCCCTTCTTTCCAACTCTCCAAGCAAGTGCTTGGACACAAATTCTTCACCCTGATCCTTACCTGCTCTCATACTCGCCTGTCCTCGGTCACCCTTTACCTGTCCCCGCCTGCCTCCTGCCCTGTGTCCCTGGAAAAGGTGCAGGCCAGGCTGCCTTGACAACGGTCGCCCCTTGCCCAAGTACCCTCCCAGACAGGCTACAGCTCATCTCCAGCAAGCTTGGATTTCCCTCAGCGTGGGGGGAACGTGGACACTAGGATGAAGAAAGGACGTCTCAAGATTGCTGTCAAATGATGGCAAGAACACAGGGTCGGGGAGAGACGGGAAGAACTTGGCTTTGGGGTCAGTGGCCCCAGGTCTGCAGTAACCCACCAGCAGTGTCCCTGGGAAACCTGCTTGACCTCGCTGAGGCCGGGTTTCTTCACACGTAAAATGAAGATCATCAAAGTACTCCACAGGACTGACATCAAATGAAATGGAATTTCAAGAATAACTGAAAACTCTTAAGTGTGCTGGAAAGCTCAGTAACAGTTATAAGACATTCCTCTGCAGGCCGTCTCTTTAAGACGTGGACGCCAATGGCATCGCCCACCTGTGCCCACTTCCAACTTCCTAGATGATTTACAGCTTCCTGCTTTTGCCACAGCAGGCAGTTGAAATCTGTGGTACTTAACACCTGAGATTTTGACTCACCATAGAAATCCATGATACACGGCGCCCTGGCGTTTGCCTGGTTGGAATCGGGGGCAGCAGCCTGGCGTTTGCGGGGGATGATGAGTGAGCTTAGCTGGCGGCCAACATCCAGCTCTCCACCTTGCAGTGATGCACGAAGGGGCGGAGGGCTCGGTGCAGGGAATTGTGATGGTACCTGTGTGAATTTAGCCTCCAGGGCTAAGGCCTACTGGGCTCCAATCAGCTCCTCTCCAGGATCTCAAAACAGGGTTTCCAGTTCCCAAAAAGGAAAACCCTCTCATCCCTCAAAACCAGAGATGGAGGCCTTGCTTACTGGATATAACCTACCAATTCTGTGCCAGCTTTACTTCCAAAAATATGCATACGTTTCAGCTATGGTCTCTTCCTTACATGCATTCAAATGAGACATAGTCCCTCCTCATTTGCAAAGCAAATCCCTCCAACCTGTGCCACCTCCCCGCTCCTGAAGCCTGTTCCTCTCCCTGTGCTTCCTTCACCCAGCATTCCGCTTCTCTCTGAATCTATTGCCCCCCCCCCCCTCTGCCACCATCATGCACAGACCCCACCTCAGACAGTACCGTTCCCCCTCTCCACCTTCCTTTTGGGCTTCTGGCATTCTCCACCCCGAGGCTCTGTCTGTGAGTGCCTTGCTGACACTGCTTCCTCATCTGACCCCAACATTCGCTTGACACTGAGGACTCACCCCTATCCCACCAGCCCAGCTCTACTCCGGGATCCAGCACTGACCTCCGTGGCTGCCTGACGCTCTGTCGAGGTGCACTGGATGCCGTCAGATGCAGTACATCTTCTACCCCGTCAACATCCTCTAATAGCCCTCTGCAGGCTACCTCCTCTCCTCCGCCTCTAAAACCATCCTTCCTCCTCGTTTTCCTGTATCTGTGCTTCTTTAAAACATCAGAGTATCTCAGTTCTGCATGGGAGGAAAGGACTCTTTCATTTATTCCTGGGCTGGGCTTTGTTTGGTCCTCCTTCAGGCAGTAACTTATCAGTCATCCTAACAACCCCACACGCGGTTGTGAATGTTATTTTACGATGCAGAAGCAGTCCTGATAGGACAACTGACAGCGGGTAGCTGGCATCTGAAGCCCATCTCCCCAGCTCCCAAACTCCTGCCCTTGCCCTGACCCCCATCTCCCTCAGTGTGAACACACACCATCAGCCAATGCGGTTGTGGACACGAAGATCCTGACTTCAGGGCACTCACAGACGAACCAGAGAGACCAATCTATAACCAGCTACCTTATCCACTCCCTCATCCAGTCCTGACACCTGCCTGTCTCAGCTCTGCTTCCGGCCAGCTGATGTTGCCCACGGAAGTTGCAGCCTGAGATGCAGTAAGAGCTTCTCTGCTCTGGAGTCCAGACTGTCGTAACCAAGGTGACCTGAGGCACATGCCTTGCCGTGCCTCGGCCGGAGTCAAGGCAGTCTGGGTGATGAAGCTTGGAGTGTTCAGATCAGTGTAATGACTTTCAGGTACCATAGTGTGGAGTATTTAAAAAACCTAGGACACGTAGTTGTCCTATCCTTAACTACACCACTGATTTCAGGATAACAATGTGTATCCTCCCAGGACTGCAAGCCAGGTCCGGTGATTCACAGATTTGTGCTGAAGCCTCTGGGAAAGGCTTGTGATCCTGAGGTCCAAGCAGTGGGGCCGTAGACCGAGGTGTAAAGTAGTGGGCCTTCCAGGTATAGCCCAGACCCTCCACTTGCCATGCCTGCAGTTCCTGCAAAGTCATCACTTTCTTAAGTGAAGGAGCCAAAAGATGATGTAGGGAGTTTGTGGGGAGTTCTCACTGAGTCAGCACCCGCATAATCTCCCTGGTGATAGATGTCACGCAGCCCCAAATCTGCTCTGAATTCCAGGCAGGGAGATGTGTAACTATTCCATCCTCATTGGGGGGCACTGTTGCCTTCTTCTTTTCTTTAAACTTCAGATTAATATTTGGGAATAAACTGCCTTCCCCCAGCCTCTGTTCTCAGCTCTTTCCTTCTATCTCCTCATCAGCTCATCAGTAGTTTTACCAGCGCTCATAAGCCCCCAACCCTTAACCAGAGCCAGCGTCTACCTGACGAGCTGTGATGGTGGACAGGAGTTCAGGGGAAAGGGGTCAGCTTCCTCTCCAGGAACCGAATCACAGCTATTCCTATGCCACTCCTGGGCCATATAGGTCAAGTTGGAAACTCCTCCAATAGCCCGGTTTCTAGACAAAGGCAAAGGCAGCATTAGACACGGGCTCCCCCGAAGGCAGTGGGCCTGTTTTAAATGGAACCTCATGGCCTGTATACAGACACATTTATTGTCTGCATAGCATTATCCACTCTCCCTCTGGCCGAGGTGAAATCTAGTGAGGACAAAGGGATTGGAGTGAGCAGTAAGAGACGTCCACACAGATATATGTGGTGACAGGGACATTTCCTTTCAAGAATCTTCACGTTCTCGGGGCCACCTGGGCTAGAAAGCTCTGTTCTTATTTTTTAATGTGTATACGGACTCGAGTAGAGGCAATCTTATTGGGTCACAAAGGATAACCTTGAACCTACGAGCAAAATTATGCTTCACACCATCCGGGACAATCAAGGTTGCATCCAGGTCCCTGACTTCTGAACAAGCAGTAACCACAGGCCCACCCTGGTCACCACGGGCTGTCCAGCTGCGAATGTCATGGCAGCACCCTTTACCTCTCCACAGTCCCTCTGGAAAAGCATGGCCTTGAGGGACCGCACCTGGGCCTGGGGCTTACTTAGCCAGCAGCCCCAGCTTGGGGGCGGGGGAAGATGACTTTACATCAGACTTGGATGCTCTTCTCAGATGAGGCCACTTCTCTCATCTTGAGGCCCTGAACCCAGAAAGGGCGAGGCCGAAAGAGAAAGAGACAGGGACCCACTGTTCCCGCGGGTGTGACACAGGGCTCCTCTGACACACCTGCTGGCCCGCAGCCCGAAGGCGAGGCAAGGCCACTGCTTGGGGCCTCATTCGTCTTCACGGTGGCCCTGGGAGCGTGTTTCTACTGCTGCTGTAACAGATTACCACACCAACCTAGCGTGGGTTTGGCCGGGCCCTCTGCTGAGGGTCTCTCCAGGCCGCGATCAAGATGTCAGCAGGATCAGGTTCCTTTCTGGGGGCTCTGAAGCTTTCGAGTTGATTCAGGTTGTTGGCAGAAGCCAGTTCCTGGCGGTCGCAGGACTGCGGTTCCCTTCTCCTCGCTGGCTGTAGGTCAGGGGCCCCTGCTACACCCACGCTGCCCCTCCCTCTTCACACCAGTGGCAGCCAGGCCAGTTCCTCCCAGGCTGCGAACCTGGGAGGTTCGCCTCCTGGGAACCTCTCCATCTCCTCTGACTCCAGCCAGAGAAAGTTCTCTGCTGCAAAGGGCCCACGTGATTGCACTGGGCCCACCTGGACACTCCAGTCTACTCTCCCAGCTTCAGATTCAGGAGCCTTAATCACATCTGCAAACTCCCTTTGGCCGTGTAAGGTAACCTCCTGACAAGTTCTAGGTGAGGAGATGCCCTCCGTGACCAAACGTTACTCAGGCTCGCCCTCTCTCGGACTAGGCGTGAACTGTTGTTGTTCTCTACCCTCGTCAGGCCTGCATCCCGTTTTAGCAAGAATCCTGCTAAGCCGGTTTAGAGAATCCATCCCCCCAGCCTGCCCCAGCCAGCATATCTAATTACCCTGGTAAGAACCCTGGTAAGAACCCTTAGGTCAGTATAGCAGAATTCCCCCCATTTTGTTTTTAAATTCAACTTTTAATGTTGAGATAATTGTACATTCACAAACAATTATAAGAAATAAAATAGAGACCCTGTGTACCCTTCATGGTTTTCTCTCATGGCACCGTCTTTCAAAATTATAGTACATGAATTTAACAAAGATATTCACATTGATACAATCCATCAATCATATTCAGGTTTCCAAGTTTCATGTATATGAATTTGTGTGGGTGCGTGTGTGTATTTACCTCATGCAATTTTATCACATACATATGTGCTTGTATTCACCAGTAAAGACACAGAAGAGTTTCATTACCACAAAGATCCCTCATGCTGCCCTTTTAATCACACCACCTCTCTCCTCTCCCGTCAACCTCACCTTTAACCCATGTTAACCATTACTATTTCCTTCATAATGTTGTCACTTCAAGAATATTATCCCCCCCATTTTTGATGTTGCCTCTTAGTAATTTCCATCCACTGCCCCCCTGCCCCGCTCCTTGGATCCAAATCCCCACCTGTTCTTGTTGTATTTGGAGCTGAGCCCCATACCCCCCAGCCCTGCCATTGCGATAGCCTTGACACCCACTGTGAGAGTCCTGAATAAAGTCTTTCTTACCATTTTAACAAGTGTCCAAATAATTCTTTCTCTAACACGGGGATTAGGGCGGGGATGTATTTTGGCGGAGGCCTTTCCCCTTCCGTGGGGATCACTGTCTCCACTTTAAAGACTTAGAAACAGTGAGGTAAAGCAACTTTCCCAAGGACACACAGCTAGTGATGACTGCAGGATTCTAACGTAGGCCTGTCTGATTCCACAGCCCATGCTGACACATAGGAGTGTGCCTGCCAAACCTGACACAGCCTGATGTCCTTGACTGTGTTCTGGGGATGGGGGAGCTGGTGGTGGCAGCTCCTCTCTGGGACCCTCATCTCCTCTCTCTCTTTTGTATCTGCTATGCTTTAGAAACCCCCCCATTTTAAATCCAGAAATCCCATCCTCTCCCTTCATATATGTGCCAAGGCCTCCATTTTGGAAAGGCACACCTCCTACCCCACCACTTACACACACACACACACTTTTACTAGGCAACAGGTTCCTTTCACCTCTAAAGACCTAAAGTGAGTATTTTCCATGTCTCCTGTGTTATGAAAATTGGAGTTTAAACATCTAATTTTGATGCAAAACAACTTCTGAAAAATAAAAGGCTAAAAGCCACATTTCCCTAAAGCCTGTTCCTACGCTGAACTGCGGATGTAATTATCAACACTTCAGCTCCTCTTAGAAACGCTTTGTGGGAAAGATTGCACCAGGGTCGGCCTGCTCGAGTGCATAGCAGGGGCTGGCTTTCACGTGGCCGCTTGGGGCCGCTCCCAGCAGATGAAAGGGAGATGGGCGGGCCAGGCACCGTGACACTGAGGATGGTCCCGGTCACCCTGGCCAGAGCCTTGTCCAGTGATCTCATGGACTTCTGTGCTGTGAAATCAAGTCAATGCAACGTAAGGCAAATCCCACGTCTTGGGAAAGGAAAGACATCTCTACCTGCCGTTGTTATTCTCCACAGGCTCTGTTTAATGCATGGAGACTGATTTTAAATGGAGCCTCAGAGTTGTGTACATGTGGTCCTTCTCACCCCGAACCCCCTTCCTGGTCAGTCTCCCGCTTTGAACACACATTCAGCAAGCAGTTTCCACCGCTCCAGGCATCGAGGTCGAGAAGTTGGGTGAATGTTCTTGTAGGTGGAGGGCACAGAAGAAAAAACAGACAAATACACGAGAGGGCCCAGTACCAGAGTGGAGAGGAGAGCAGGGTGCTGAGGGGAGTGGGCAGAGGGTGGGCAGGGAGGGTGTCCTAGTCCTGGGGGAGGCCAGGCAGCCCCAGAGCTGTGATCTGTGGCCATTTGGCACTTGGTGGAGGGTGGAGGCTGGGTTTCTGGAGATGGCTAGGCGTGTCCGGGCAGTGCAGGAGGGTCTGTCAGTGCCTCTGGACTGAAGGCTGGGGAGGTGGGCAAGGTCAAGGAATGGTGTGGGCCTTGTCTTTAGGACAAGAAGGGGCCACAGGGGGTGCCAAACCCGGGTGGGTGGGAGAGATTGGCATTTCCAAGAGCACTTTGGCGGGAGTGTGTGGGGATGGCTTTGAGGGGAGCAGACTGGAGGTGGAGAATCATTTAAGAGAGTAAGAGGGGGATGGACATGAGTGATGCTGAGGGGAGAGGATCTTCAGGACTTGGAAGCAAGGGGCCCTCTTGCCATACACTGGAGCTGGGATTTTTTACTCTGACATGCAGATTCCTTTACCCCTCTTCACCATCTGTCCTTTGCAGGTGGACAAATGGGACCTAATCAGACTTATAAGCTTTTGCACAGCAAAGGAAACCATAATAAGATGAAAAGACAACCTATGGACTGGGAGAAGTATTTGCAAACGATGAAACTGACAAGGGCTTAATTTCCAAAACATACAAAAAGCTCACACAGCTCAATATCAAAATAACCCCAAACAACTCAATCAAAAGAGGGGCAGAAGACCTAAATAGACTTTTCTCCAAAGAAGACATACAGATGGCCAAGAAGCCCATGAAAAGATGCTCAACATCACTGATTATTAGAGAAATGCTAATCCAAACTACAATGAGGTACCACCTCACACTGGTCAGAATGGCCATCATCAAAAAGTCTACAGATAATAAATGTTGGAGAGGGTGTGGAGAAAGGGAACCCTCCTACACTGTTGGTGGGATTGTCAGTTGGTGCAGCCACTGTGGAGAACAGTATGGAGGCTTCTTAAGAAACTAAATATAGAACTACCACACGACCCAGCAATCCCACTGTTGGGCATATATCTGAAAAAGATGAAAACTCTAATTCAAAAAGATACATGCACCCCAATGTTCATAGCAGCACTATTCACAATATCCAAGACATGGAAACAACCTAAATGTCCATCAACAGATGAATGGATAAAGATGTGGTATATATATATACGATGCAATATTACTCAGCCATAAAAAAGAATGAAATAATGCCATTTGCAGCAACATGAATGGACCTAGAGATGATCACACTAGGTGAAGTAAGTCAGACAGAGGAAGACAAATATCATATGATATCACTTGTTTGTGGAATCTAAAAAACATATATAAATGAACTTATTTACGCAACAGAAATTGATTCACTGACATAGAAAACAAACTTATGGTTACCAAAGAGGAAAGCAGAGGGTGGGGGAGGGATAAATTAGGAGTTTGGGATTAACATCTACACACTACTATATATTAAATAGATAACCAACAAGGACCTACTGTATAGCACAGGGAACTATATTCAATATCTTGTAATAACCTATAATGGAAAAGAATCTGGACAAGAATATGTATGTATATGTATAACTGAACCACTTTGCTATACACCTGAAACTAACACAGCATTGTAAATCAACTATACTTCAATTTTTTTAAAAAAAGCACTGCATGTTCTGGCATGTAAAATGCTAAAGAAAAATCCAGAAATGACTTTTAAAGTGCTGGAAGTTGGCTATAGTATAATGGAATGTTGCAATTGGAGAAAACAGCGTTTCCTGTGTTAGCTGTCTGCAGTGCTTTTTTTGTGATTTAAAAACTTCTGTGATGGATTGTAAAATGTCTCTCCCACACCTCTCCCGAAGCCCCTCCCTACCTCCCTGGTCCTTGGTGATGTCAAACCACTGGGAAACCAACAAGAGGAGATCACCCTGGACGTGAGCCGGTGTGTGTCAACATGGCTATAAAGAGAAGGTACTGGTAGGCTGGACCAGGATGTGACATCATTGAAAATAACATGCTGCCTGCATCCACACGTGGCTGCCACGGAAAGGGAAGGATCACGTATACTTTGTGGGGGTCAAGAGGGCAGACGAGGCCTGACTGATGGAAGCTGGGCTTCGACTTAGAAGAATTTTCTAACAATTCAACACAAAACTTCTCAACGACAGAACTTACCATGCTGTGAAGCAGCAAATACATCATGATCAGTAGCATTCGAGGAGAGATTGGATGACTGCTGTCTATCAAAAGGGCTGCAGAAAGGATTCAGTGTACAGGCATAAAGGCTAGAGCACATCAGGAAGAATCACGAGAGGTACTGTGAACATCAGGACATCCGATGGGCTCTGCCCAGAAGGAGAAGGATCTTGTCCCCATTGAGAACGCCAAGGGTGAACCCGGCTCCAAGTTCTCCCGGGCTGGTGCAGGCAGATTCCCCCCTCAAACCCCACCCCAAAGACCCCCATGGCATCCGAGGACTGAGTCCTAGTCAGGGGATTTGGTTTGGTTTGTGGCAACTGGGATTTTCTGCTTTGTTCGCCGAGCTTCCAACCTGGCCCCCACGTGGCAGGACACGGACTTTTCTGATAGATTTCTCTACACTGCCCAGTTTAGGAGAATAGATGCTGTGGGTCAGGCCAACAGCCATAAATTTCCAGGAAATAACTCTTAATGACTGAGGAAGAAAGCCATAACGCATCCTGGAGACAGGGACAGGAGAAAACAGGGACAGAGCACAATGCGCAGGATTACCGCTAAATGCCAGGACGAGCCCCACGGATCCTTCTCCTAGCCTGCGCCGCTGCTCGGGGAGCCGCGCCAAACACGCGCCCCGGTGCCCAGAAAGGGGAAGGGGCCCTGACACCCCGGACTCTTCTCCTTCCTCTCTTGCGGTTTATTTTTATTTTGTTTAAACATCTTTATTGGAGCATAATTGCTTTACAATGGTTTTCTTGTGGTTTATTCAACAAATAGTTACTGAAGCCTCCTTCGTGGCAGGTACCATACTGGGCGAGGGAGATAGCCGTGAACAAACAGACCAAATCCCTGCCTTGTGCAGCTTATAGGCTGCTCATCTCTTAGGTCTCACCTGCTGGAGGGAAGAAATGGTAACTAACGTGTATTGTGTCCACACGGTGCCCAGAGGTTTTACAGACTTACCTGAATGGCTTTCCACAGCAACCCCCAAAGCATCCCTGTGTTACACTTTTAACACACGAGGAAACTGGAGGGTCAGTCATTGTCATCATCTAGATGGGACGGGTCTCCGACTACGTTCTCCTGTATCTGCACATGGCAGCCCTACACCACCACTGTGGCCACACCTGGCCATCTGTTTACACAGTTCCGGAACAGGTAACCCAGCCCCTCCCCCCACCCCCACTGCTTCCTCTGCGTGAAAAGATAAGGGCTTCTGCAGCATTCACCCAGACTCTCCACATTAACCCAGTGCCGAGTGCCATACGCCTAGACCAGCCAACGGATGTGATCCAGATGTTAATGGCATTGCTGTCCAACCTCCTCCTCATCCTTTTTATCCCCAGTCTCCTTCCAACTCCAAGTTCAGTACTCCCAGCTCAAGGCCGCCTCTGGCCCTCAGACTTGGTGCTTCTCCTTGGTCTTTCCAGCTTTTGCATCTCAACTTCCCCCTCATGGTCCCTCTGGGTGTGTTTCCCTGGCCCGCAGCATCCGTGTGGCCCCATGGATAACCCCCCCTCCTTCCCTCCGCCCTCCCAGCAGCCACTCTTCTGGTGCCCCCGTGTGGTCTCCCCCCAGAAGAGTTCCCTGCTCCCCGTCTCCCCCCCGCCCTCATCCCAGGCACAGGTGGTCCAATGACACGGAGACCCGCACCCTAGACCCGGGATGCAGAGACAGCGACTCACCGAAGTTCTCCCCGCCCCAGATGTCCATGTCCGTGTCATATTTCCCCAGGTAGTCGAACCAGGATTTGTCCATCACGAAGAGCCCTCCAGCTATGATTGGAGTCCTGTGCATTTGGAAGGAAAAGAAGGAGAGTCAGTCACGGGAGGGGGACTGCTGCCGCGTTCTTCTGTCCTGATCTTGAGGCCACATTCTCCCCGTTTCTGCCCCTCTGCAGAAAGACCAACACTGTCCACTTACCTCAAACAGGAACATGCTCCAGCCTTTTCCCTTTGACTGTAAATCTCCTGACCCTGCAGACAGGCTAATATGCTCGTCTGCACACCTCCTACGGTGTGCAGTCGGGATTTGCTCAGAAGCCCGGCTGTTCGGAGGGCCCGGGGAGCCTCCCCCGGGCTTCTGCCACAGGCCCTGCCCAGCGGGGCTCTCCTGGGAGCTCCACTACAGGAAGCGGGGACCATGGGCCACTGACCAGGTAGAGAAGAGGGGCTGCGGCAGCACCTGTGAACAGCACAACCATTTCTTGAGACTGGACTCTCTCTTCTTTTTTTTTCCCCTCTCTTGCCTTCTGCTACAGATTGAGTTATATCCCCCGAAAAACATGTTGAGGTCCTAACCCTGAGTACCTCAGAAAGTGACCTTATTTAAAAAGAAGGTCTTTACAGGGGTGATCAAGTTAAAATGAGGTTATTAGGGTGGGTCCTAATCCAATAGGACTGGTGTCTTATAAAAGGGGACATGCAGTTGCAGAGACAGACATGCACAAAGAGAAGACAACGTGAGGAGACACAGAGAGAAGATGGCCCTCTGCAAGCCCAGGAGAGGGTCCGGCACAGCCCTCAGGAGGCAGCGACCCTGCCAACACCTCCATCTTGGACTTCCAGCCTCCAGAGCTCAAGACAGTATGTTTCTGTGGTTTAAGCCACGCAGCCTGTGGCACTCTGCTGCGGCAGCCCTAGTAAACAAACATACCCTCATCTTCATTCTCTTTCCTTGGGGTCCTCTCCCAAGCTCCCCTCCCCTTGACCACTGAAAAGAGATTCCAGAGAAGCCACTTGGAAAGGAAAGGGCTGCAGAGTCCAGCCAAGCAACCCAATATAAGCACAAGGACGTGTCTGCAAGAATCAACAGCTCGGGTGGGGTGCTGACAAGCCCACCGGGACCCGGCCCCTCATTCAGTGGGTCCAGAGGGCGAAGGGTGTTTCCTTCTATGTCACACAGTTAGTTGACGGGGAGCAGGTCAGAAGCTCGGTCTCCCGATGCCACGACACCCTGCTATCCTCCGGGAAACACTTGTCCTCTGATGAGCAGAGATGTTCCCACAAGAAGAGAACCTGCCCCGAAAACCCTACCCCTGGGACAGAGAAGGGAAACCCAGAGGCAGCTGCACCATCACCGCCTTGTCCTTGACCTTTGTCCAGGTCCACTGCCACATCAGACACTTCTGGCAGCAAGTAACCGAGGCACTGGTGTGTGCCGCATGGCCCTGAGGATGGTGGGAAGGTTCTGCTCTCCCTTTAGGACCAAATGGCACTATCTGGCATGCCACGTGGCTCCAACCTCCCTCTCGGCATCACTCCAGATCATGAAAGCTGGAGGAGGGAGGAGGGGCTGGCAGGTAGATGCGACAGAGGCCCCACTGCAAAGTTCTCCCAATTCCCACCGTTTGTCTGCGTGTCACCACTCAGCTCTTCATAGCTCTTTGAGTCTCAGTTTGACTTAAGTTAGTTCAATGAAAATGATCAAACATTTACTCTATGGCAGGCCCCGAGTTGCAGAGGTGCCCCTGAAGAGCCCAGAGCACCCCTCCAACCCTGGCAGGGGCAATCCCCGTCCCGTGGTCTTCTCTCCACATCCTCAAGCACTTGCTGGCCTCCAGACGTTCCACTGGAGGCAGGAAAGTTTTAGCTTGGAGGTTCCCAACAGGTCTGGGACATGTACACCCTCCAGTCTTGGGAACGCTGAAGCCACACACACGATGCAGACACTGCGGGGTGGATCCCTGGACTCGATTGGAGCCCTGGACACTGCTGGACCCCTGTGCTCTACTCTACGCCGAGCCCTCAGATGGTCCTGAACCCCAGCCGGCCACCTGGCCACTGTGCTGTGGGTCACAATGGGGTCTGGAAATGAGAATGTAGATGAGGACAAAGCTATCCGCAGCACCGCAAAAGCAGCCCAGAGCTGACGCCCCTGTCGTGTTCTCACGTGGGACACAGCAGTCGTGTGTGTTAGTACATAGCAGTGACCATGCCTTGACAGCAGCCTCCACTTACAGCAATGGCAGACTCGACCTGCCAGGCTGAATCCTGACATCCAGGACCTGAGGGCCAAGGAGCCATCTTTTCCCTTGTCAGAGGCTCAAACGGGACCATCTGGGACCCTCCAACGTTTAGCTGGAAGCGTAAATATTGCCACGGCATGTGCGTGGGTGGAGAGCGCTGGGCAAGTCCTCAGCACAGGTCTCCACCGGCCCCCATCCCTTCAGCAGAAGTCTCCACGAGGATGGAAACCTCCTCAAATAAGGGCAAAGGCGGTGCTGGCCTGGCAAAGGGTCCTCTTGGTTTCTTCCCAATCGTTTGAGCATCTCGCATGGACTGCTTCCCTATACCACGTGACAGCGGGAAGGGCCACAGGGTTATGAATCTGCCCACCCCTCACCCTCGCCCTGACTCACCTAATGGGCTCAGTGGGGTCCAGGCGCCCAGACTTCTGCTCTGGTGTGAGCTGCTCCCATCGGAAGTGGAGGCTCCAGTCAAACCCTGCAACACAGCATCCACGTGGCTGACTTGGTCTCTCTGATGTACCTGCAGACCTTGCTCATTCTGTCCCTCTACTAGAAGCTCAAGAACGTACCCGGTTTCCCAGGTGGTCCCCGGGATAACAGGTCTCACCCAAGCTGGTCGGCAACAGAGCTGCCTGATCTCCCTTCCACGGCTTCCTTCTTTCTCTACCCCCTACTGCCTCTCTGAGCCTTCTCTGCTGGGTGGACTTAGGGAACCAAAGGCACAGGATAAAGAGTGGGCGTTGACAGAGCCCAAGAGTGGGACCCAAGGGGGACACAGTGGACAGTTATGGAGTGTGGCCCTTGGCCAAGAGTCTCGGGAGCCGGGGGGTATAAGCAGGAGGTCTGTGAGGGGCTGAATCACCCCAAACCCCTCTTGAGGAGCCAGCACTCAGCCCTGAGCAGAACTGTGGTGCGCCTCGAAGAGAGGGAGGCACCCAATGCTGAGATGCTGGAACAATTCAGGCCCCACACTGGAGGGGGGCCCTTGCTTCCCTCGAATCCTCAGGCCCTGGAGTGACCCCGTGTTGGAGCTAGAGCTCGGGGGGCTACGAGTGACCTGCCGCCTCCCCGGCCCTTCCATTCACAGTCCCCTTGGCGAGGGCCACCCTGGAGCTATTGACATTACAGGATGCAGGGCTGGAGGTTCCAGACAAACCACTAGGAGATTTTTCCCACTTTCCCCCTTGGCAGCAACGACTAGGAGAAAAAGAAAGTCCTTACTGGGCAAGGATGTTAGCCCCACTCACCCCCTCTAAGTTCCGTGGCCGACTCGATGTAGTTGAAGGTGTCCAGGTGGATGATATCGATCACGGGGCAAACCACCCGCGTGTAGTCCTGTAAAACAGAAGGCCTGCACGCTCACGTGGCGGCATAAGGGAGCCAGGCCGGGGCTCGGTAGGGCCTCGCCCTGGGAGGGCCGGAGACTGGGTTCAGGGCCTTGACTGAGAACTTTCCTCTCTGGACCTCAATGTTCTCATCTATAAAATGGGCCAACAGACACTGCGACCTCTCCAGTTACGATGCCTACAATGCTAAGAACCTTTCCTCTACTCCTGGGCGCCTTCTCATGGCCACGTAGTCATGGTGGAGACGTGGGGAGGCTGGCTGGAGCGTGCTGCACACTGAGAAAAGGGACATCAGGAAGAAGGGGACCCCTGAAGTCCTTCAGTGCCACGGGCCTCTCAGGAGGCAGAGGACACAGTCAGCCAGCAAGGTGGCCTCAAGCCTGCAGCTCCAAGAAGCAAAGCCACACCTCCACAGTGGGAATTTCCCAACACTTACCTTCTATGCCTATGGTTCACGGGCAAGTTGATACGTAGCATCTCCAGAGATTCCGAACTTCAGTTGTCACCTGTGATAATCAAGTCTGTACCTCCAGCCCTGACTTTGCTCCTCACTTCCAGACTCGGGTGGATCCAGTACACCACCAGCCCCTCCATGTGGATGAACACAGCCTTTCAGTGGTGCCTTCACCATCCTCTCCCCACACACCCTCCTTCCCTTGGTTCCCTATTTCTGTCAACATATCCCCCCTTCCTCCCCAGCACTAACTTCAGAAGCTACATCTCTGCCCATCAACTGGATCGATCCCGCCGACTGTAACTCTAAAACTGCTTTTCTGAATGGATGCTGACTCTCCCTTATCCCCTCGAGCCTGGCGAACATGGCAGTGGACTCCCAGCTCCTCGCCACCCTCACCTCACCCTGTTCCCTTTCATTCTACAGGTGGCTGACAGTTGTCTTTCAAATCTCACTCTGTAGCTCAATAGCTAAAAACTTGAATTGCCTTGAAGATAAGGTTCAAACTCTTTAGCCTGGCATCCAAGATCATCAGAAACAGGCCTGTTTCTAGCTTTGCGGCCTCATTGCTTGCTACTTCCCCCAGGCTACCCCGCTGATAAGCATCAAAGTCATCCAGGGGATACTTTCAAAATCTGCAAGACAAATTCACCAGTTCTTGGGGACCATCAAGGCACTGCATATGTTTTAAAAATGTTCCTTAATTCTGGATGAACACTCCTGTACTGGTAGTATACAGGAGGGGAAACTGGGCTCCCATGGGCAGGATAATGAGCTGTGACCAGAAGACTCAGTGGCTGAATGGGAATCCAGCAGCTGGGAGGAGACAACAGGCCTGGGCCTACAAGGCAGGACCACTTTTCCAATCCTTCTCACCTACCACCCCCGGCCAGCATGGGCAGGAACTTCTGTTTCTCTTGCAGTCATTTAATTTCCTGATTCAATCTCTCCCATAAGTAAGGCCGTCTTCTGATTTTAAGCTCAGATTCACCGAGCACCTGCCTTGACATTCACAGACTTAATTTGGCCCTTGGTCTCCACACACAACTCATCTCAACAGTGACAAGGTGCCTCTGAAGCCAACTGGCTCCCATGGAAGGAAATGCTCATTTTCAATGCATTGCTCCCTCTCTGGGATGTGCACAGATGCTTCCTGTACAGCACCTGCCCAGCTGCCACAGTGCTCTGGGGCCACTGTCACCATCTGTCCGTGTGTATATACACACTGCATGCACACACAGCCATCCACCACCCACACCAATATCTCCACAGAGACACACCCCAAAGACATTCTCCTGACTTGAATTCTGAAATGTTCTCAGAAGTTCAGAGACTGATCTTTTCTGTGGGTCTGACAAAGTCTTGTTTTTGCCTTTGTCTGCTGAGTTTGGGCCTCTACTGTTTCACTGAGTCTTTAGGTAAAAACCCTTGTGCCACAAAGGATTAACCTAAAGATACGTTTAGCCCTTGCCCAACTCCTGAGAGGTTAACTTCTAAGCCCTTGGCATGTTCTGCCTATAAAAGTGTCTGTTTACCTGGGACTCCGGGGTTACATCAGATAGTCTATGCTAACGATGAGATTTGTGGTGGCGGCCTTGGGTCACGGGGATGCCAACTCAACCTGACCTCTGGAGGGGCATGGAAACCATGGCGGTGATTAGACACGTCTATGTGACTGACCTCCAATAAAAACCCTGGACACCAAGGCTTGGGTGGGCTCCCCTGTTTGGCAATACTCCATGCATGTTGCCACCCATCCTGGCTGGGGGAAGCAAGTGCTGCCCACACACCAGCACTGGGAGGGGACAACTGCACGATCGTGCCTGGAACTCCCGCCATGCACCTCTTCCCGCTGCTGATTTTACTCCAGATCCCTTTGCGGTAATAAACAGTAACCATGCGTGTAGCATCTTTGCTAAGTTTCCAGCCCTTCTAGTGAATTATTGAACCTGAGGGTGGTCTTGGGGACCCCAAACTGCAATACTGTTGTTTTTAAATCTTTCCTCAATATTTGGAAACTACAAGGCAAAATAAAATGCTGGTTGCTTACCTTGGCCACAGGCTTCCCCAGAAGCCATCCATGGGCTCTGCCTCCAGGGCTATGACAGACTCTGGGGTACTCTTCTGTAAGTTCTGAGGGTTTCTGTCCTTCTACAACTCGGTTGTGACAGCTGCTTGGCTCAGAGTCATGGAGGCCAGACAGGCAGAGAGGGATGTTTGGGGCTAAGTTCTGTGTGGAGCCAATGTTAAGAGGGGGCTGCAGGAGACGTTAGACATGACCCCTCGAAGACAGGACACAAACCTCCCTGAGTGACCCTGGGGGTCATATCTGCTCCACTTCTGTATCCCTCAGCCCTGGGACAGAGCCGGCTGGGCAGCAGGTGTTCAGCTGGCATTGGCTAAAAGAGGGCAGCTATGAACTCTCTCTGAGGACACTGTCAATGGCTAGAGGCAAAGCAGGTGGATCAATTACAGCTGAGCAAGATGGCCTCTCCTCACACAGGCTCAGGGATGGATGGTCTCTCCATAAAGATGCCCAGACCCACTGCAGGTCCCCACCTGTGTGCTCCAGTGGCTTTACCTTTAAGGCTAGGTCCACAGGTAAGCTCAAACGACAGCTGGTGAAATCCCCGGCAGATCCAGAACAACACGCCCTCCCCCCTCCCCGACACAAATCCAAGCCCAAGCCCCACTGAGAGCCAATGGCCATCAATCACAGCTCCAGTCATACCTCTCTTCTTTCTCCCTCATCTCATATAATTAAAACCACATTGTAAACGGGCAATCAAAAAACTTCTAGAGATGACCATTCACTCATTGCATCCACCAGCATCACTGAGCACCTACTATGGTTTAGCGACTGTGGATGGTACAAAGATGAATAAGACCTTGCTGTCTAGGGAAGGTGGTGGACAGGAGAGCAGAGGAGTACAGTGTGGGGTATCTGTTAGCCTGGAGGGAGGGATGGGGGAGCAGGAGGGGGGCCAGGGACCTGGCTTCCCATTGTGGTTCTGACATCTAGAATACGTTTGACCTTAAGCAAATCAGCACACTCTGAGGAGCTCTGTTTCTTCATCTATGAAGCAAAGGCAAATTATAATTTGCAAAACTATCCTGCCTTCCTAACAGGGCTTTTGGAAGGAACAAGAAAGGAAGCATGTGAAAGGGCTTTGAAGCATATGTAAGCCATTATTTATATCAATTTGCCAAATGCTACAGGGATTGAAATTTCTTAAAATCTTTTTTTCCTACTAAAGGAATATGTAGATAAGGGTGGCAGGGAAGAAGCCTCTGTTTAAAAAAACCTAACAACTTGGTGCTTGTTTCAAGTATCATCATGTAATTGAAGGGAAGGAAGGGAAATCAAGGAGATTTTCCATGTGGAAAACACCAGCTGAGGACAGCTTCTGACAGCTCGAGCCCAACCTCTTTCTTATCTCTTTCTATTTTTGAAAATCCCAAACTCCAATTACAGCTTAAAATTTCCACTTCCACTCACAAGATCAAATCACGTTTTACTCTGAGATGAGACACATACGAAGACACGTGGAAACAGAGGCTGACACATGCCCACACTCCCCATCCTGAAGGGGATGTCTTAGCAGAACCATCTTGTCAACAAGAGTCGGGGTCTGGTGAAAACCTCTGCAGGTGAGGGTGCAACCACAGTCTGGGGTCTGTCTGAGCAATCCTCTGCCATGGAAGCTTTAGGTCAGAAAGTGGTGGTGGGCCGGGAGCTTGGCCTGGGGCGGGGCTGAGCCCACTCTTGGGGCCGCATGACTCCTATAGGAGGAATGCTGTGCAGGGATACACAAGAGAGCATTTTTTCAAAGAGGGCTTCAGAGATGGACTCAGCACCACGGGGAAGGAAAGGGCCTCCAGATTCATTAAGGCTGCCCGAGGAAAGCATCCTGCAAGGAGACATCAGCCTGGAGGTCCTTATAGGTCAAACACCGAATTACCACACAACCCAGCAATTCCACTCCTTGGTATGTACCCCAAAGAATTGAAAGCAGGTACTCAGAGGAAAACCTGTACACAAATGTTTGCAGCAGCATTATTCACGATGGTAAAAAGGCAGAAACAACCCGAATGTCCATCAGTGGGTGAGGGGATAAACAAAATGTGGTATATACTGTGACATTGTGATATGAAAAGAAATCTGAATTTAGCCTTTGTTCCTTCTAAAACTCTTGGAATTTCCTGACTGATTGGGGGTGACAGGAGTATCTTTTGTTCTCATAATAAGACTTTTTCACTATATCTGAGTTTATACGAATGAGGTGGCTCTTGGAGGAGGGGGGGCTGGTTCTCAGAGGAACCAACCATGTGATTTAAGGGCTGGAAATTGCAGCCGCATGCCCAACTCCCTCACATTCCCTTCCCCATTTGCCCCCCACCTCCAAAGAGAGGAGAGACGCTGGAGATTAAGCTCAACCACCAATGGCCAATGATTTCATCAACCATGGCTATGTAAAGAAACCTCCATGAAAACCCTAAACAACATGGTTTGAAGAATTTCCGGGTTTACTAAGAATGGACTTGAGGACACGGGGAGGGGGAAGGGTAAGCTGGGACAAAGTGAGAGAGTGGCATGGACATATATACACTACCAAATGTAAAATAGCTAGCTAGTGGGAAGCAGCCGCATAGCACAGGGAGATCAGCTCGCTGCTTTGTGACCACCTAGAGGGGTGGGATAGGGAGGGTAGGAGGGAGGGAGACACAAGAGGGGAGAGATGTGGGGATATATGTATATGTATAACTGATTTACTTTGTTATAAAGCAGAAACTAACACACCATTGTAAAGCAATTATACTCCAATAAAGATGCTAAAAAAAAAAAAAAAAAAAGAGTTTCCGGGTTGGGGAAGAAAGCAGGGTGTGGATTCCTTTTCCATGGTCCATCCCAACTCTCCCTCGAAACTCTGCCCAAAATAGTGTTTCACAAATGTCTGATAGTTAACTTAGAGGCACGAAGCGAGCCCGTTTTCCTCCTATTCCAACCTTATCACCTCCCGTTGCATCTAGTTTCGTATTATTATCATTTCCAAACACTGAGCACCTTACTCTGTGACCCCAATGAGATGATGGGTACCACCCTGGGTTTGTCATCTGTTAAGGGAGACAGAGAACTAAACCCAGAAAAGGAAATTGCAGGGCTAAGTGGGCAATTCGTGCTGGGAGTGATCCCAGCTGGCCACGCAGTCAGGCAAGACTTCCTGGAGGAGGGGAGACATGGGTGAGGCCCTGGAGAGCAAGGGGGTTGTGGTGAGGAGGGGAAGGGCATCCAGGGACAGGAAGGGCTTAGAGGGAGGTGAAGCAGTGGGCATGTCGGGCACGGTCAGGGAGGAGGAGCAGTCTAGCTTTGTAAGAGTGTTAGACTGGGGAGGCTTGCTGCATTTGTAGATGGAGCACAAAGGGAGGGGAGGATTTGGAAGGGCCTCCAGCGCCGGGCCAAGCTCCTCAACAGAAAGGTCTTCTCATAACCAACTATGTCTCCATCCAGACCTCTTCACCTGGTTATGTCACACACATATACGAGCCCTCCCGATCTCAGAGAAAGTGGTCACGGGATGGGTTTTAACATCTAGGCCAGGTGTGGGAACTTTGTACACCCACTGAGGTTCTCTCAACGGATGAACAAAGTTGGTAAGGATTTCTTAGTACTCTGAGCAGTTCACACATCTCAATTCTTTTATCCTCTGAAAACCGTCATTTTGCAATAGGAGTCACGGAGCCACCTGGAAGAGTGAGAAGGAAATAACCACAGCACAGGGGGAGATGCTGTTGAGGCAACACTGAGGTCCCTGGCGTTGGCGGTACCAGCTAGGAAATATCCGCCCAAATGATATGATTCTCTCGGAGGCTGTATCCTCACCTGTGAAATGGGTATGTTACAAACACCCGGCTTCCCACTTCACAGAGAAGCTGCAGGAGACAGTAACTCAGGGAGGAAATGAACAGCATAAATGCTAGTCACAGACACTGGCATCTAAGCATGCAGTGCTTTCTGCAGATCAAGGCGGGGGAGGGGTGGATGGATTTTGGGGAATATAAAATAATGATGGGAACATTTAAAAAAATATTTCTTAAAATTTCAAGAGGAATAACTGAGACCCACAGGGAGAAAGCAGACAGAATTCTAGAGTAATTTAAGGGCAGACAGAGGCAAGGAATTCAGGTCTCTTAGCATCCACCTCCCGCTCCCACCTTGGCATTTGGATGAGGGTGACACGTGGCTGGAGGTAAGTCAGAAGCCTCAGGATTTGCGTTATGAGGCCTGGTTAATTCCACTGCTTCCTTTTCACAAATGACACTCATCAGCACTCCCTTTCTGGAACTTTCTAACGTCTGGGAGAAATCGTTCTGGGCAGTTCTCTTGGCCAGGAAGCTGCGTGTGTCATGTACCGGCCATCGGCAGCCCCACCTGCAGGCCCGCTGTGGGTGACAGTGTGATGCAAAGAAGAGGTCCTGGGCTTTGTTCCACGGCTGCCTGCTGGGCGACCCCGGGGAAGGCCACTCTCCCCCATTCTCTTCATCTATAAAGTGGGGACAGCAATCTGTCCCACCCATCCCCCAAGGGATTGAGGACATACGTGAAGTCCTGAGCTTACAGAAGTGGGGGGCACGGAACCCACCTCGCTCACCTCTTTGACCCTGTGCAGCAGGGGCTGGAGCCAGTCCCTGTTCACCTCACAGTGGCTGTCGAGAAAAGTCAGGGTGGTGCCCTGGGCAACATCAGCACCCCGGATCCGGGACCGCACCAGACCTGCAGGAGGGACAATCGGCCAAGTGGACGCCAGCGTCGCTCCATTGTCTGGGACCACACAGAACACACGCCCAAACGCATCCCACCCCCACCCCCCACCCCAGCCCCGCCCAGCAGCACAGACCCACCTTGCCGCTCGTTATTGCGTAAGCATTTCACCTTGGGTAGCTTGATGAGCTGTCTGCAGTCCTCGGCTGCAAAGACAAGAGGTCACGTGGATTGAGCGCCTAGAGGTGGAGGCTAGCGGGGGGGGAGTAGGTGAGGCAGCCCTGCCTGCCGTCGTCCCCGGCCCCAACCGCGGTGCCCTGTCTTGATGCCGGGGTGTTTGTGGGCTTTGGAAGGGGCTGACTGACCACAGCTAGCAAAATACAACATGGCCCGGTCTGTGCAAAGTGGCCGCAAGGGGGCCACTTTGGAGCAGGTCAGTCACACAGTGACACCTGCGTACTTGCTGGAACACTGCCAGATGGGAAATCTGGGCATGGTCACCTGGGGACATTTCTGCTTTTTTATAGATCATTTAAAGCATGATCAGAGTCCTATTCACTTACGTGGGGCCTGATAAAAAGCTGCTGGGAGGCCAGAGAATGGATGAGACAAATTTTGGAGTTTCCTTTCAGTTCATGGACTCAATACAGGAGACCCTATTTGTTAGGGGATCCGTCCAGTGTGTCCCGTCACCCAGAGGTGGTCCAGTTCTCCACCATGCAGGGAAATGTGCTGGGATAGGCAAGAGACCCATCCTAGGCATTCACCCTGGGTCGCCCTGGCGTGCCCGCCTGCCCCAGCACTCCTGGGCTCTGAACTCCACATCATAAGTTTTGATTTTGCTTCACTGGTTGGCCAACTTCAGCCTCTCCGCTTGGATCTGGACTCTACAGAGTGACCACAAAGACTTAAGGAGCTTCCTCAGAGCCAGGTGCTGTTCTAAGCACTTCAAATATGTTAACACGTTCATCCTATATAAACCATATATATCATTGTTATCCCCATTTTATAGGCAAGGAAACCGATGCACATAGAGATCAATAATTTGCCCAAGGCACAGAGCTAGTAAGTGAGTCAGTGACAGGTCTTGGATTTGAAGCCAAGCAGTTGGCTCCAGAGGCCATGCTCTAACCATTAAGCTATTCTGTTTCTAAGTGAATCCAGCAGCATTCCCGTCTCCAGCCTCAGTGCCAGCTACCTCCCAGCAGGATGAGTGTCTCCCCAGCTCCAACCCCTTTCTCACTAGGGACGGGAGATCAGATCACTGAGTCTCAGGACTCAAGTCTGATCTGATTACCCTGGATCTGGTGCACAACCCACTTGCGCCTGACTTCCAAGGTTCTGAGGCTGTGTGTGAGGTGTGGGTTTCCAGCCTTCCTACAGCAGACCCCAGTGTGGTAGTGGCTCCGACGCCCAGCTTCCAGCATCAGGGCTGGTGGGGAGAGACTCCACTCTTCTGGGACTCGGAGCTGTCCCCAGTGGCCATCACCTGCTTCCCCTGGTTTGGGAAGAGGCGGTTCTGCCTGCATGTGGCCGACTGCCTGCATCAGCACTGGGGCTGGTATGACAGTTCTCGGAAGAGGAGCCAGCACTATCCATACCTGAAGTGTAACAGTGCTTCTGCGATGATCGTACCTGATCGTCAAACTGAACACACGGGTGTCTGAAACCTCCCACGTGCTTTTCTCGGGGAAAGTGGACTTGGACTGTGAATTTGGGTGGGACCCAGGTTCTTGGACAGGATGACTAGGGGATGGTAATGACCAGTGGTTGGAAGGTTGGAAGGCAGCTTCTCACTGTGTCACGGCCAAGTGATGGGATGTCCCCCAAACCGAAACCCCCCTCCGCATGAGTCCTGCCGTGGGAATGAAAGGAAGAGGGTAGGTGGCCTCAGATCAGGCTGGGGGATTATCAGAGTATACAAGTGAGAAATCTCTAGTCATGGGCCCTGCTTCAGGCCTTGGGGTCTCTTTGAAGGTATGGGGTCTCTTCAAGTCCAGGAATGTAGGTTGGGGGCAGTGACACACATGCAGACACACACCAACCCCATCAAGAATCTACTGAATTGATCTGGTTAGATCCTCAAAGACTCATGGCAGAGAACCCAAGACATTGTTTCTCAGATGTAAGGTTTATGTACTTCTTGAGCCCCGCCTGGACACTCAATGTCTTCCAACCTACTACAAAGCCAGGCTTCTTCCGCCCCCAGGGAAGTGGTGGGCTCACCTCTGCTGGTTACACAGGGGCTGGGAACAGACATTTGTGTCCACAGCACAGGAGAGCGATGGTACTTACGGTCATTGCTGAAGTCATCGACTAATATGATTTCCTGGAGGAGATTCATAGGGGTGCGGTTTAATATGCTGTGAGATTGAAAGAGGAAAGATCATTATGACTTCCAGCGGCAAATACATGTATCAACCTGAGCTTTAAATAGACACCATTGCATTTGAAGGATAAAACTCAGAACAACCGAAAAGCTTTGTCCAGTCACCTGTGAGCCACTGGGATACAACTCTGCTGTGTCTTAGTGAATGTCACCACCACCCACCTAGCACCCAGAGATCCAGTGCCACCCTCAACGACCCTCCCTCTCCCTGAAATCCTGCATCACATCAGTGACCAAGATGTGCTGGTTTTCCTTGAAAAATATCACTCAATTCACCTTCACCTCTTATACCTCCAACCTGATCCAACCTTTTGCCTGTTTTTTTTTGTTGTTTTTTTTTTCAGTAGCCTGACCTGTCAGGCCATCCTCCCGTGACCTCCAGAGTGAGCTTTCTGAAGCATCGATGTGATCTCCGGTCGTGTGACTTTCCTCACTAATGCAAGTACATAGGTTGACAAAAGGCTCCCCACAATCTATACCCCAAACCCTCAGCACACTCTTCAAGGCTTTTCCCGACCTGGAGCCAGCCCTCTTTCCAGCCTCCTCGTGCCCAGTGCCTTTATCTGCAGACATCCTGTTTGTCACAACTGAGGGCCATTCTCCTACCACTGCCACAGCATGAAATGCCCCTCCTGTGCCACAAGGATCCATTCAAATGTCACTTCCTCTCTAGCGCCTTTCCAAGCCACTTAGCGAGAATGAACTGCTTCCTCCCTGGGGTCCCTCAGCTGTTTGTATCTGAAGCATCCTGCGGCTCTCACGCCAGCCTGACTCCAAGGGCTGGTTCTGTCGGCCCATCAAAATGGCCACCTGCCCGGCGGCAGGGGCCTTGTCAAGCTACTGTCTATACTGCCAGAGTCCAGCTGCCCATGACCATTCACTCCATCTAGTGCACACCTACTATGTGCTGGGCGCTGGGGATATGATGAGGATAAAGGAGATGTGAGCTCTGTGAGAAGCTTGTGGTCTAGGAGCTACTTACTACAGGCTGTGTAATCTTGGGCAGGTTACTTTACTGCTCTGTGCAGTAAAGTATTCTGATCTGTATAACAGGGATAATAATAGTACCTATCATTCACAGGGCTGTTGGGACAATGAAAGGAGAATGTTTCTAAAACATTTAGCACAGTGTCTGCTGATAACAGCGGTAAAAAGTGTAGCAATTATTACTGTTTTGTGCATCAGTGGTGATTTTTGAATTGACTTCCTCTCCTGTGCCGTGGATCTGTACCCACAGGGCAAGGTTAGGTTTCTGTGTTTGTTCTGGGTTTCAGGCCTGAGATGGCTGGATCCTGCTTCTCCTCAACACGCCAAACTGCATGGTTCCTCAGAAACATTCCTGGGCCACACCACCCACCGTGGAGCACCCAGCGCCCTGCGTGTATTGAGGATGGGGTTCAGATGGGTGCTGGCGGAGGCGTGTGTGCACCTGAGCCCTGTTTCTGGGGAGCTGTCCTTTCCAAGCAGGATGCAGAGACTTTCCAGGAGGAGAACTTCGCCTGGAGCTACCTTTATTTATGAAACCTTAGTTCTCACCATGGCAACTAGTGTGAAGGGGAGAGAGGAACCCCGACCCCAAGCCCTGAGCCCCCTGTTGGGAGGTGGGGACAGGGAGGGCAGGAGGTGGTGGGAGGGAACCCTCGCCACAATCATCCGAAAGGAAACACACCAAACCCAACAACCAGCCCTCTAATCAGAGAGGGCTGGGGAGAGCGAGGCTGAGAGAGAGGGAAAAGTTGCTGGAAGAATACCCTCTAATGAGGTTTGATTACGACTGTAGCTTCTGCACGCGATCTCCCCAAATCCCTGCCGGCTCTTTGAAATTCAAGAGTTCTCTTCTGTGAACATCAAAAGGTAAATCCGCGTGCAGCTCTGTGCTGGTTGAACTGAGAGATGATTAGCGAATAAAAAATGTCCAGGGTTTAAAAAAGAAAAAAAAAAAAAAAAAAGAATGAAATCGTCAGCGGTAAGTGCTAATTACACCATTTCCTGGTGACACCTGGCTGGTTTTTGCTCCTCTAAACAGAGCAATTGGAGTGATGGTAGGGGTCACCGAAAAAGTGACTCAGGGCTGGGAGGGCCCGAGATGGGCAGGTGCTCTGGGTGCCTGGGGTGGCTGGAGAAGGAGACAGGTCAAGTCCAGCCCAGGGGACCTGGCTCGGCCCAGATGGTCCCCCTGGGTCCTCTCTTCTGTTGCACACCCCACCCTCATCCCCTGGACCCTGGCGGCTTCCATCTCCCTCCTTTGGTCTCACCAGTTCTCTGCCAGGACAGCTCACCCAGTCCCTCCACAGCCAAGCCGACCCTCCCTTTCCTCCAGGGCCCGGCTTTTTCCTTGCTTCACCCCCACTGCACTGTTCTGCACCCTTTCCTTTCACAGCCTCGCAGGGGATGGAGCGCTCGCCTCATGGGCGCATCGGGGGTCACACTCGTCCTGGGAATTATTCTAGAACCGAGTCTCCTATCCACAGCTTGCTCACTGCCAGAGGGCGGCTTCCAGCAGCGTCTACATCTTCTACCCGCCGCGCCCTAATCACGGCCCCCCCCCCTCCGGAGCCCCCTGAGAGATGGCAGGTACAGCAGCGTGGGAGGCCAGGCAACCACTACCATCTATTACTATGCGATCCTGAGCAAGACACCGGGCAGGTCCCAGCCTTCATTTCCATCTGTAATTACATCTTCCTTGCAAAGGCAGGTGATGTTAATACTTGACCTACTTCACAGGCTATTGTGTGTATGAAATGAGGAAATGTATTTGAAATTGCTTTGTGAACTGCACGGGGCTACAGGCAGGCAGCGTTTAACAGACGTTCCATAAATACCAGTTGAATGAAGACCTGGGGCCGGTTGACAGTTGCATTTAGTCGTTCTGGAGTCAGACCGACTTGGGTTCGAGTGCTGTGTCTGCGTATCTGCCATTCACTAACCGGAGAGCTTCAGGAAGCACCAAAGTGTCAGCATAGCTGCCTCAACCACAGAAAAGGAGCTTGGCACCCTGCCTGGTGCCCAGCAGCTGCTCCTGGAACCTGAGGATTGATCATGATGATGATACTGGTTTCTCAACGTGTGACCCCAGAACCAGCAGCATCAGTATCCCCTGGGGACCTGTTAGAAATGCAAAGTCTTGGGCCCCACTCTAGACCTACTGAGTTGGAATATGTGGGGATGGGGCCCAAGAAACCATGTTTTAACGAGCCCTCCAGGGGATTCTGATGTCTGCTCAAGCTTGAGAGCCACAGCATCAGAACCCTGCTGCCTGCCTGGGCTGGGGGTGCCTCATGACACCTGCTGTCACCTACCCAGGCTCACTCTGTGCCAGGCACTGTTCCAAGGCCTTTACCTACCTGAAGTCGTTCACTCCCCTCCACAATCATGTGAGGCAGTTATTACCAGTATTCCTTGTTTGGCAGAAAAGGAAACTGAGGCAGAGAGGTGGAGGAGGTGCCCAAGGTCACACAGCTAGCTGGTAAGGGCAGAGTGGGCAAATCTGGCCCCAGGGTCCAATTTCTTAACCACCTGAATCTGAGAGACTGCTCCTCTAAATCTAGGTTATTACCAAAAGCCACAGCAAGGAGATTCAAGACATAAACTGGCCAGTCAGCATGCTCCAGAGCCCCCCTGGGAGGCAGGGGGCCGGAGGATACTCCAAAAGGAGGCGGCGGCCCTGGGTCTCACATATACACAGGGTCTCGTGGCAACACCAGTCAAGATCAACCATTCTTCAGGGCTCTTCTCAGTCCTTAAGTGGGAAAAGTCCCCTAACTCGTCAAGGCTGTGACTCTCTCTCCCTCCGCCATCACCCACTGCATCGAGCCTCTGCCTGGCTCTGAGTGCCCCCACGTGCGCCTTCCCCCACCCCCCAGCCCTGGCTAACGCAGGCGCTGCATGGGAGGGACGAGAGGGCAACTCGCTCCTTCCCAGTTCCTCGAGCGTCCTTCCCTTGCCAGAGCCTGGCAGCAAACCCATGAGAATTCTAGAAAGTTAAAGATGAAACGCCGCCTTAGAAGAGATCCTTTCATCAACAACAAAAGTGAGATAGGAAGTGCTCTTCATTCAATTCTCTCTCAGTGGCTAGCGATTTATTTGTGCAACAGGATAGGGAGGAAAAGGGAGGTGCGGATTCCCAAGGCAAATGACACCTGGTCACGGAATTTCCTAGAAGTAATCTTCTTGCCTCCACCCCTAAAATTCACTTCCGCCCTGCCTGCTAATGATGTTAATGTCCGTCTGGTCATACCTGGCTCTCGGGCCCTAATTCTGCTGTTTTCATGCACCACACTTGGGTCTGAGCCAGAGGTCTGGCTCACACGGAAGTTCCTGAGAGGCAGGAAAGAGGTCCTGAGCTCTCTCAGCAAAGCACCCAGCAGAATGTGGGGTACAGTCTGGCACTTCATGGGGCCTTCTGAAGAGCATGGTGTTGATGGGCCCCAAGTCCCCTTCAGAGTGCAGGGCACCAGGGCCTCGGGGGAAGCCCTCCGTCAAGCTGGCAGACAGAGGCGCTGGGGCTGCACCCCTACTGATCCCCACTTCCACCCAGGATGTCAGAAACCCGAATCCTGGCTCCTGTGCTTCCCAGCTCTGTGGACTTGGCCTCCGTTCACTACGTGCACCTGGACCTCACAAGGTTCGATGGGGCTCCAACTGAAGTGAGAGATAAAGTGTGTTCTGTGGACCATAAAGCTCAGCATACGTTTAACATGTTAATATTATTATCATAAAGTACCATTATTACTATTATAAAGAGACGGAGAAGCATCAGGAAGAGAAGGGGAAACATGTCTTAGAGCTGAAAGGGATGAGTCTGAGGGCAGCAGCTGAAGTGCCCCCGAGAACATAAACATAGTGTAAGGAAAGCACGGGGGACCTGGGGTCCCCACATTATAACGGCCCCCAAATGTCCCAGGGTAATGTCTTCTTGTGGGAAATGTGATAGAACTTGAAACATGAAAGACCTTTCTATCACCGTCTTTACAGATGTGGCTAATGACCTGTCCAAGGTCACAAGGCAAGGAAGTGGTAGGGTGGGGACTTGACCTACATCTTCAGACTCCAAGTGTGGTGCCATTTTAGGTACCCCAGAGCCCCTTTTCTTTTGAGAGCTCACTAGCTGTGCAGATACAGGGATGGCTGCTCTGTGCCAGCACAGTCTCAGTCCTTTACCTGAATTAACCAAAGCAGCTCTATGCCGTAGGACTAATTATTATGCCACAGGGAGGTTAGGTAAGACATGAATAAGATACAGGCCTTACCCGTCAGGAGTTCATTGAGGATTACATCTGGGAAAAATGCATTAAGTGCTAGAATAGAGATGTGCAGAGAAGCAGCCCAGAAGAAGGCCCTGATGGGTGTGTGTGTGTGTGTGTGTGTGTGTGTGTGTGTGTGTGTGTGTGTGTGTGTGTGTGTGTGTGTGTGATCTTGGCAGACCCGAGTTCTAATCCCAGACTGATGCTGGGGGTGGAGGATGTACTCAGCCTCTTGGGGCCCCGGCTTCCTCATCAGCTGTGAAAATGAGAACTCGTGCTCTAGAGGCAGTCTACGCAGTGGTTAAGGGCAAGTGCTCTGGGACCAAGTCCTCTATGACTTCCAGTGACCTTCTATAAGTAACTCGATGCCGCAGGCCTCTATCTTTCCTCCTATATAATGGGATAATAGCCGCCCTCATAGGAGCGTGAGGAGTGACTACTAGCGGATGCATGTGGAGTGTGCTGAACAGTGCCTGGCAGGTACTTAGAAACACCTGAGCTGGTGTCCCTCCCCGCGCGGACAGACATGCCCTCGCCAAGTGCCAGCCTGGAAGGCTGACAGACAGGAAGGCTCTTACCTGCGGATGGTTCTGAGCAGGGTGGAGCGGGCCTCGTTATGGAAGGTGATGATGATGCTGGTAGGAGGAAGGTCCGTGCAGTACCCCAGCAGGGTGCATCTGGGGAAGGCAAGGCAGCAGGACAAGGAGACCTTTAGAGACAAAGCAGATCTCAAGGGCTGGAACCGAGGGCATCACTGGTGTGGACAGATGCCTGGTGTCTGGTGGGGCCCCCTCCAGCTGCACAGCACTGCATAAGACCCCAGGGCCTCACCTGGCCCTACGGGGGAGCCCAGGAAGCTCTGAGAATGATTAGAGCTGAATCTCCCACCCCCTCGGGGGAACTTGGGCTTGGAGTCGAATTAAGTTGACGTACAGAACATGAATGCGGGATTTCCCGCATGCCTGGGTTACAGCACATAGTTCCTGGTAGCCACATAAGCCCACCCCCGAGCCTTGGGCTCTGCTGCCCAGTCTGTGTCCATCCCAGCCTGCCAAGGCCTCACTGTGTTCTGGGCCAGCAGCTCCAGCCGACCACACCATGCTGACCCCTGACTTCCGGCCACACACACCGAAATCTGGCATATTTAAAGAGGCAGAGCCCTAAAACCCAGCATTCGCAGGAAAACCCCATCTTGAAAAAGCATTCATTTCCCCATGTCCAGAATCATTTTGTATGACAATTACTTCAGGGCTAATATCAATTGAATACCTCACTGCAAGTGAAAATTGTAGCCCACAGCCCGAAAATTACTATAATAATGGAAATAAACCCACCAAATGAGGCTGGGGCCACCAGGGGCGATCCTGGGTAAATGCTGCCTCCTGTTTCTCGCTGTTGCAGGGGTATTAAACGAGGAAGTAAATAACAGATGTTTGGTGAGTCAAACATTTTCTCCCCTCATTTTCTAATTTCTTCCTAGGCTTGGGGCTTTCTTGGGGCTTTTAACTTGGGGTCCAGAGACCCAAGGATGGACTTCAAGGGGACTGTGAACCCTCTGACATTGTTTGCAAACGTGTATCCACAAATGTGTCTTTATTCTCTTCCCTGGGAAGATGGTTCATAGCTTTCAGTAGATTCTCAAAGAAGTCTGTGGCCTGAAACACTTAAGAACCTCAATCCTAGGCCAAAGGGCATGATGTCCCTTTGGCCTCCCTAATAATTCTGAACACTTTTTCCTACAAGAGCAAACCCTGAATAAGAGGACTTACACAGACAAGGCAGGGCTGTTGTGCTCAGGACCTGAGCACAGACTGGGATGGGTCAGCCACAAGGAGCCAAGAATTGGGAGAGGAAGGCCCCAGGGGAAGAGACAGTGGAAAGGCTGGTCATGACCTTCAGGCCTGCCTGTGCTCCCCCCACAGAGACAACGTCTCACCACATCACGTCAGCTCTACCTACTAATAAATCCCCACCCCCTGAACCCACCTCTCCTTTCTAGTCCCCATGGGCCCGGCTCAGAGAGTCTTTACTCCTCTAGGGGATTCCTGCAGCAGTCTCCTGTCCAGTCATCTTGACTCCACCCTCTGCCCCTACCAGTCATGTCCAGTCTACCACAAAGCTCTGCCCAGGTCTTCCTCTGGCTTGAAGCCTTCAGTGGCTCCTGATATAGGAAGTCCAAACTCCCTATCACAGCCTTCAAGACCTTCCACAATTGCAACTTCATATGCTGCCATAATTTTCTGTCACTGCTCTCACTATTACCTCTGCATGAAGCAGTGTCCTTTCTCTTTTCTCCACCCGATGAACTCCTACTCATCCTTCAAGACCCAGAGCAAATACCTCTTGTCAGCAAAGGCATTCCATACTGCCCCAGATAGGTAATGACCTGTCTTTTATGCTCCCATAATTTTGTACATATCTCTCTCCTGGCACTTCTCAAGATGGACTATCTCCCCCACTTGACTATGAGTTCCTCTAGGGAAGGACCCTTGTCTATCTCCATGTCCCTAGAATAAGAGGTAAGTATATCAGATGCCCATTCATGGAGAAAGAGAGAAAGAAATTCAGGAAATGCATTCCTAGGTCAGCTGATGACTTAGCCTTTTATGCTTTTAAAAGGGGAGGTAGCCAGCCTCCCAGATGGCTTCCAGTGATTCTCAACTACTGGTCCTAGTATAGTGCTGTCCCTCACTGAATCAGGGCTAGCTTATAGGACTAATAGAATATGATGGAAGTGACAGTGTGTGAGTTCTAAGGCTAAATCATTAAAGCACCGAAGACTCTGCCTTGGCCACTTGGAGGGAAGCCAGCTGCCATGCCGTGAGGACACTCAAGCAGCCCTGTGGAGTGATGCTGATGTGTGTTGGAACTGAGGTCTCCTGCCCACAGATGGCACCAACTTGCCAGACACAGGAATGAGCTCCCCTGGAAGTGAGTCCACCAGCTCTAGCCAAGCCTTCAGATGACGGCAGCTATAGCAGCTCCAAGCCTGAACCGCCCAGCCAAGATGCTCTGAATTCCTACCTCACTGAGACCATAAGGACAATCAATGATTCCTGTTGTTTTAAGCCACTGAAGTTTGGGGGTGATTTGTTGTGCATTAAATAACCATTATAAAAGAGGAGGAAAATGCCTTGAAATGGCCCCTAGTGAGAAGAGGCCTTGGACGTGCCTACCTTTGGATTCAGACCTGAGTCTAAAGTGGGAGCAGTGGGGAGGGAGGAGGGCAGGGGGCTGGCAGAGGTGGACTTGGTGGTGGGGGGGGTCCCTCGATTGGTGTGCTGCAGGGTCCATGGGGGGCAAGGAGGGGCTGGGAGGGACCCAGGCAGAGGGGTAGGCAGCAGGGAGGATGGTGAGCACCAAAGGAATGAGGGGGGGTGACGGGGTGGAAGGGTAACCATCTGTCTCTTTATAGGAAGGTGATAAAGCAGAGAGCTTAGCAGAACCTCCCTGTCTCCATCAGAGATGGGGAGAGAAGACAGATGAGCAGGATGACTGAGAAGGCCGTGCTGCCAGGGCTGCGCTGAGGGTCAGGCCTGGGCATTGCACTGGAGACAGCGTCCCATTCCACACCCCGGGCGGCGATGGGATCCCAAATCCCAGCTTTTATGAGGTAAGTTACTCGGGGTCAAGTTGGTGCAGGAGGTACTGGGAGTTGCCCGCTTAGCGAGGTTTTGGGGACAGGGCTCCTTTTCCTGCCTTGGAGGCACCCAGCTGGGGGGCAGGTGTATGGCCGCACAGTGACGCAGTGGCATGCATGTGGCTCTGGGAGAACAGAGGGAAGTGGACCTCCGACCGGGGGTGGGGGCGGGGGCGGGGGCGGGCGGGGTGTGTGTGAAGAAGGCTTCATGGAGGAGGAGGTGCTGGATCTCACAGCGTGAGATAGGGATGGATGGACACAAACAGGGGTACAGCATCCCCGTCAGAGCATGGTTCTGGGTCCTCAGGCCGGATGCTCAGTGAGGCAGTTGGTAGAATACTGGCCCAGGGGTCTGGATGCCACTGACCAGCTGTGAGACGGTGGGTAAAGCACCCACCTCTGCAGGCTGCTGTCTGCTCGACTGTAAAACAGAGCTTGGGCCCAAGGCTCTCCCGCTCAAGGTTCCCAGAGCATCAGTAATCAGAAGCTTTGATCGCAGCTGACGTGCAATGAGCGTGGTTGATTTGAATGAAAGGCCGTGAAGGCCGTTCTGCAGCTGAGGCTCAACTGTGTGGCTGGTCATCCAAATTTACTTTTCTAAGACTCAGTATCTTCATCTGGAAAGTGGAAACAACAACTTTTAGCTTGTAGATTTTTCCCCCTAAATTATTAATATGTTAGGTAATAATAGATGCTTGACAAATAGTAACTATCATTATTATTATTATTATTATTTTTTGCGGTACGCGGGTCTCTCACTGCTGTGGTCCCTCCCGTTGCGGAGCACAGGCTCCGGACTTGCAGGCTCAGCGGCCGTGGCTCACGGGCCCAGCCACTCCGCAGCATGTGGGATCTTCCCAGACCGGGGCACGAACCCGTGTCTCCTGCATTGGCAGGCGGATTCTCAACCACTGCGCCACCAGGGAAGCCCCTATCATTATTTTTAACATCACGTTTAAATCTGCAGACACCTCCTCCCGCTGGGTGGAGCCAGATCCTGCACAGGCTGGAAAGGTGGCCTTAGTGAGTGGTCCTGCCCTGTGCCTGAGAGGACAGGGCAGGAGGCGGCCAAGACAGCAAAGAGAGCATCCGTGTTAGAGAAAGGGGCCCGGGCTGTGACGTCGCTGTGAATCCTGGATCTGCTGAAAGCTGGCTGTGTGCCCCTGGGCACGTCCTTTACCTACTCTGAGCCTCAGTGCTGTCACCTGTAAAATGAGGACAAATACCTCCCTTTCAGGCTTGTTTGTGAAGATTGCAGACAATACAAGCAAAACACGTGGTGTTTCATAGCTGCTGAGTAAATGGTGGTGAGAATTATTATTGTCATAATAATATAGCCTCCAGGCAATGTTCAATGCTCTTGGACTAGAACTTCAAACTCAGAGTTCAGCCGAGGAAGGAAGGGGCTTGGAGATGACCTAGTCCAACCTCCTACAGTGGGCAGAACTTGGCCCAACAGGCGTCCATTGGCGCCTGGGCTGCTTTGCTCCTGGGCCTCAGCCCTCTCCAGCCTCCTGCTCCTGCAGGATAAAGGACAGGGGCTCTTCCTCGAGATTGGGCAGAAATCCCATAAGCACCTCCTGTGTGCACAGGCCCAAGGGAGGGCGGGCCGCCAGGAGGTGGTGCATCACAGCCCTGAGGCACGGGCATCCCGGCTCCCGGCACTCAGCTCTGTTTTCCTCCTGTCCCTGCTCTCAGCTCATGGTGCCTGAACACATCCTACGTCTCCTCGGACCCTCACAACAGCCTCTGAGAACCTCTACTCCGCAGACGAGAACAACTGAGGCTCAGGATCTCACTCAAGTTCACACGCCTGCTGAGTGGCCGAGATGAGCTGCGTCCAGGTTCCGTGACTCTAATGTGGTAGCTGTCCCTAGCATCCGCCGTGAACTCAACCTGGTTAAGGCCCAGGAGCCCGAGGGGACAGGGCCCTGAGCATGAGCCACCTGGCCTTCAAGGCCCAGGGGGGCTGCAGTCCCGCTTGGAGGCAGGCCCTGGGCACTGGCAGCAACAAGGCCAAGGGGCCAGGAAAAATCCTTAAAACAGGCCACTGCGAGGAGTCAGAATGTGCGTGGGCTTCCTGTCAGAGGATCTAAAATGTTCATCAGGGCTTCCCTGGTGGCGCAGTGGTTGAGAGTCCGCCTGCCGATGCAGGGGACACGGGTTCGTGCCCCGGTCCGGGAAGATCCCACATGCCGCGGAGCAGCTGGGCCCGTGAGCCATGGCTGCTGAGCCTGTGCGTCCGGAGCCTGCGCTCCGCAACGGGAGAGGCCACAACAGTGAGAGGCCCGCATACCACCAAAAAAATAAAAAATAAAAAAAATAAAATGTTCATCAAACAGCAAGATCTATTAGGGGCACCAGGGGAATGGAAAAAGCTGCCAACACTGAGATCTGGCGCCGGCAGATGGACGAGAAACATGTTTATAATTCATTAAAGATTCAGGGGTTTTACTGGAGAGAAGAGCTAGCGAGCAGGAAAGTTGGGTGTGAGGGTGGAACCAGGAGGAAGGGCGGGACCACCGCTGTGTGCAGAGACAGATGCCAGCCCTGGGCTGCTGTCCTGATTGCCACAGCAGCTCCCAAATAATGCACGCTCCTCTGAGCTGATTCTCCACCTGTAGTTTCTTTTTGGACTTTTCATTTTTTAAAGAAAGATTCAACTGACTTAATTTCTCCAAGTTCAGGTGGGTCTCACAGTGCTTCCTAACCATCCATCTCTTGAGTGTTCAGTGTCATTTATTGGCCGAGGAGGCTTCCAGAGAGGTGTTCTGAGATGCTAACCCCTGGCACGGGGTCAGAGCTTCCTCTTCCATCTCTTTCCATCTCTCCACCAGCCAATCACTGCTCTGCTGCCTACCCTGCCTCATCTCTGCACCTGAACAGGTGCCAAGCGGGGATGTTAGAAACACCCCAAGTGAGGATGGCTGTCGGTTATCACAGAACTGTAATGCTGTGCACATGCCTTTTATTTTACTGTACAAGCTCATTAAACCGGCAGCAGCCTGTAAACAGAGTATTATGTTGATGACCATCATCTCCATTTTAGCACTGGGCAGCAGGGAGAAAAGATGTGGTCATATATTAGAAACATTTGGGATTTTATTCTCGAGTGTGAAAACAGGAGGGAGTGATGGAGAGGCAGACCCGGTAGCTTTGAAGCAGAGAGTAGAGCATAATAATTATCACTAAAATGTCCAGAATTGACAATGGCTCTAGGAGGCAAACTCTCGAAGGGAGGGCTCTGGCACCCCGGAGGGGAGGCTGAGGGCAGTTAGAGAAAGGGGAAAGGTCACGCAAGTATGCAGCATGACCCAGTGGAAATCAGGCCTGGGGTGGGACACACTGGGCCAACCCTTTGCCACTCGGGAGCTGGGCAGTGACTTCCTTGATGAAATTATCCACCTCAGGGAAGGGCTGGTTTTTTTGTTTTTGTTTTTCCTTTTTTTAAACATCTTTATTGGAGTGTAACTGCTCCACAATGGTGTGTGAGTTTCTGCTTTATAACAAAGTGAATCAGTTACACACATACACATGTTCCCATATCTCTTCCCTCTTGCGTCTCCCTCCCTCCCACCCTCCCTATCCCACCTCTCTAGGTGGTCACAAAGCACCGAGCTGATCTCCCTGTGCTATGCGGCTGCTTCCCACTAGCTATCTATTTTACGTTTGGTAGTGTATATATGTCCATGCCACTCTCTCACTTTGTTTAAGCTTACCCTTGCCCCTCCCCATATCCTCAAATCCATTCTCTAGTAGGTCTGTGTCCTTATTCTCGTCTTGCCCCATGGTTCTTCATGACCCCCCCCTTTTTTTTTCTTAGATTTCATATATATTTGTGTTAGCATACGGTATTTGTTTTTCTCCTTCTGACTTACTTCACTCTGTATGACAGACTCCAGGTCCACCCACCTCACTACAAATAACTCAGTTTCATTTCTTTTTATGGCTGAGTAATATTCCATTGTATATATGTGCCACATCTTCTTTATCCATTCATCTGTTGATGGACACTTAGGTTGCTTTCATGTCCTGGCTATCGTAAATAGAGCTGCAATGAACATTGTGGTACATGACTCTCTTTGAACTGTGGTTTTCTCTGTGTATATGCCCAGTAGTGGGATTGCTGGGTCGTACAGTAGTCCTATTTTTAGTTTTTAAAACTAAATCAAACCAAGATTTGACCTCCATACTGTTCTCCACAGTGGCTGTATCAATTTACATTCCCACCAACAGTGCAAGAGGGTTCCCTTTTCTCCACACGCTTTCCAGCATTTATTGTTTTTAAATGACTACTTAGTGACCCCTGCTGCCAGGCGCTGTCCTGAGCACCTCACATATTTAATATTCACAAATAGCCCTGTGGGAGGGGCACTGTTTAATGGATTCACTCAGGAGGAGACTGAGGCGCAGGGAGGTTAAGTAACTCACTGCATCCAGTGAGCCCAGGCCTGCTGCATATCCTTGTCACCAAGCCACCACCTCTCCGTGGCAGCACCATTCCAGGCATCAGGGTATCCATAGCTGTCGTCTGTCCCCTAGGTGTACTCTGGGCCCTGCACACCGTGTGGACCCCTGGGCTCACACTTGATCACCACCCCCAAGGAGCAGCTTCTACCAAGCTCTAGAACCCAGCAGGGAGGGACAGGCTGCCTGCCGTTCCTGGGTAGTGACAGGAAGACCGGGACACTGCTGGCTTAGCCGTCACAGGAACATCTTAACAGGGGCTCCCACTTTTGCCCAGATGAAGCCTGAAAGGGTGGGCACAGGGCGATTTCAACAAGGCCCTGGGAGGCGCATGAACCTGTTTTTAAGCAGAAAGCTGCAGTTTGTCCCTCCGATTCCCCCAGGTCCAGAGCCCGCTCCAGAGGCCAGACCAGACATAGAAAACGAACGGGTTATCTTCTCCACATGTGCCATTTGCCTGAACTCTACAGCTGCAAAGGCCAAGGGAAATTGACATAAGCTGTAAAGCGGGGGTAGGGCTAGTTTCCTAGGAGAACACTGTCCTCGAGGGAGTGACGATCTGGATTCCCTGCAGGTGGGTGGGGCACAGCCTTTCCTTGCTCCCCGCTTCCGTCTCTGTCCCCCTGTGTCCTCCACTATAGCTCAGAAGAGGTCCCAGGCAGACCACGTCTCCTCCCTATTTTCCTGTCACCAACACCCCCTCCCCAAAGCTGATGTGTGTGAGGAAGAAAGGACGAGAGGGGAAAAGCTCTTGGCCCAGTGACCTTTCCAGAATGTCAGCTCCCTCAGGCCAGGGACCAAGAACACCTCATACGTTTCCCAGCTTAGTTCTATGCAAGGAAGCCTGCTCTCAGCTATGAGGAAAAGGAAGATGACCAAAAACTGTAAAATGCCAAATCTGTAATTGACCTCTAGGTTCAAACTTGACTCTTTAGAAGAGAAAAACATGAGCAGTATACAAAGTATGACAGCTGTAAAACCAGAAATTCCTTTTAATCTCATTTCATGGGCAACACTACACACTGTAAGGCATGAAATTTTTATTTCGTGTCAACTTCACTGGGATTTCACATGCAGATTAATTTGTTCATCCACATAAACATATACTGCTCCTACTTCTTGCCTCAAGTCACCCTCACTTAGTGTTATGGAAATCCTGCGTCTCAAAAAAGACACTTAAGATAACAGTGAGATCAGCTATTCCACGACACTGCTACATTTTGAATTGCTGAGCGTGTTATTTTTTTTTTAAAAGATTGTTCTTTGATGTGGGCCATTTTTTAAAAGTCTTTATTGAATTTGTTACACTACTGCTTCTGTTTTATGTTTTGGTTTTTTGGCCGCGAGGCATGTGGGATCTTAGCTCCCCGACCAGGGATCGAACCTGCACCCCCTGTGCTGGAAGGTGAAGTCTTAACCACTGGACTGCCAGGGAAGTCCCTGCTCAGCATGTTATTAAATTCTAGTATCCTGGGAAGGGGATAAGTGGGCCAGGGCAGGGAATTGAACTGCTTAGGAACTTGGTTGAGCTCTTGGAGGGCAGATGAAGGCCCCCAGCACCCACCTCCTTGTGTAATCCCTTAGCCTTGAGTGTGGACTAAACCTGGTGTCTTGCTTCTAAGGAACAGACTACAGCTAAAGTGATGGGATGTCACTTTTGTGATTAGGTCACAAAAGACAGTGACTTCCATCTTTTTCGCTTGTATGTTTTGCTGAAGCAAGCTGCCATGATGGGGAGCCCCACATGGCAAAGCACTGAAAGTGGCCTCTGGTCCATAGCCTGTGAGGGACTGAATCCTGCCAACAACCATGTCAGTGAACTCGGGAGAGAGTCCCCCCCGGAGACGTGCCCTGAGATGCCTGCAACTCCAGCTGACGCCCTGAACACTGCCTGTGAGAGACCCTGAAGGAAAGGACCCACCTTGGCCGTGCCTGAATTCCTGACCCACAGAAACTGTGAGATGATAAACATTATTTTAAGCCACTAAGTTTCATGGTAATTTGTTATGCAGCAACAGACAATGAAGACAGGTACCCTTAGCTCCTGAAAACCCGAGTCCCCCAGGATTTCTCACTGCCCTGGGGTCAAAGGTAAATTCCCTCGGGTACTTGGTGGAAGAGCTATGCGAAGGCATCACGATTCTCCCAGCGCAGAGCTCCAGAGCTCCCACTGGACCCTTCATTCATGCTCTGTTGGCATCAAGATGTTGCTAGGTATAGGATTCCTATGGCCACAACATACAGAGGGAAGTTCTTCAGGGGTACCTTTGGGGTTTGTTCCAGTCTTTAAAGATTCAGCTCTCTTAGGGCTTCTTAATATGAATCAAACACATAGAAAATTGTTGAGAGACTCTCTTCTCATTTCTCCCATGGATGGTGCATAACTAGTACCCTTCCACACGCACAGAGGAGAAGTTAATTCATCTCATGTAATGGATGTCAGAGGGCTTTAAGGCTTGATTCACTTGCAGAAGTCCAGGAAAGAAAGGCTGACCTAGATGGTATCACAGACATCCCTCCATTCCATGAACACGAGGCCATTTGGCAGAGCCCTTGGTCTCAGGCTGGGCCTATTTAGGCCAACAAATGCATTCCCTGTACCAACGATCACCATGTTCTTGGTTGAATCTACGTGTCAGGCCAGCTCAGGGTCTGCAGTTCACTTCTTGCTCCTCGGAGAACCCTCTGGATTTCTTAGCCACCTACTTCCAGTAGCGTCACATTTCTAAGAAAACCTACATCTTGACAGTTCTAGGGCACTTCCACCATCATTGTTAATTGCAGGCTCCGCAAGCTCATTTTCCTGGCGATGTACCAATGCCCCAAGGGTTCTTTGCTGACACGCTGCAAAGCTAACTGGAGAGGGGTACACTAGGATGTAAGGGGCCATGTTGTCTGGAGGCCCCCAAAGGCTCAGTCTCTGCCGCTATTTCGCAGCCCAGAGTAGCTGGAAGACCTTTCCCTCTCTGGCTCCATACAGACTCCTGGGCTGCTGCAATACTGGACTGGAATGGACCACAGAGCTCCTTGGGTTAGTAATTCCCTACATTGTGAGCTGCTGGACTGCATCTCCAGGAGAAGCCTACGCATGCTCTGAACAAAGTCTACAAGAGTCAAATAAGTTTGGTACATGAGAAATACTGGAAAACTACTAGATTAACTTTTTGGTGATCCACCCATGTTAAAGGTTCTGAGACTTGCGCTAGCATCCTGTTTACCAAGATTTGACCTCAAACCCTGCCCTAAAATCCTTCGCATATCATGGGAACTCACATAGTCCCAGGATATATATATTGTATCAAGCCTACCACTTAACATCCTACCCAAAACAGAATTTTGTAACACACGGGTTTTAAAAGCATTGCTTCCAGCTCCCTCCTTTTTTAAAGATATGCAACCTGAGGCCCAGAACAGTGAGCAAATTGACCTGCCACTTCATCCTGCTTGGCAGTGGCCAAGCTAAGATCGCCTAGTTCTTGGCTATTGAACTTGCTACTTCCTTAAAGCACTCAGGCTTGAGGGGCCCTGGAAGATGGTTTAGAGAAGCCCCAGGCCCCAGTCCACATAGGGTTACTGGCCACCTCTGCTTTCCAGTGCCCTTTTACCCCCTCAAAATATTCCCACCAAGGTCCCTATTACTTCTCTATGTTGCTAAATCTAATGGAAAATTGTCAGTCTTTTCCTTGCTTGTCATCTCTGTAGTAGTTAATATTGAGGGTCATACATTTCATTAAATGTTTGGATCTTTGCCCTTGGCTTTGGTAGAATCACCCTAGCATGGTTCTCCTCTTCTTAGGCTGTTCCTTGGTTTTCCTTTTCTTTCCCTCCTCTGAAATTCTGGTGCTCCCCTCCAAAATTCTCTCCTAAGCCATTCTCTTCTCAGTCTTCCTTCCCTCTAGATTATTTTACTTGTTTCCAAGCCTTCAATTTCCCATGTTTGCTAATGATCCCAACCCTAACCTTAATCTGATGAGCATCTTCTCTTGGATGTCCCCACGAGATGACCTCGTCAGCCACCCTCTACTTCTCATACCTCACCCAAGCCTGCCGACCCTTCCGTGTTCCCCAGCTCACCATCTACCATGTGCCCAAACCCAAGAGATATTCTCGAATCCTGCCTCTCCGTCCCTGACACCAGTTTCACGAAACCTAGTCCTATCAATCTTTCTTACTTATCTCTCAATCTGGCTGTTTCTCTCTATTCCCATCATGTCTTTGCTGGATTACTGCAGCCACTTCCTAGCTGGCTTTATCCCCTTCCAATCTCTCCGGCATGCAGCAGCTAGAATGATCATTCCAAACTGCAAATTTTTAACACGTTTCAACACCGCCCAACTGCTCACAAAATAAAGTTGAAATAAAGTTGTAATCACTGCTTACAATCCCCGGTGACCCAGCATCACCTGTGACTCCTTTCTTCGCATCCTCCAACTTCCAGCCACGTCCTGCCTCACCTGCTCTTTCTCCCTCTGGACCTCAGCAGGCGCTGCCCTCCCTCCCACGTGTCTGAAAGGCACTCTCCTCTCTTCCAAGGCCTCTTCTAATCCTGGCTTGGAAGGTACTTCCCCTCGGAAGCATTTCTTGATCTCCAAGTCTTTTCTATGTGCTCCTCTAGGACCCTGCACTCACCCCATCACTGTGTTTTATTACCAAGCATTGGGAACTCTCCGTCTCTTCTGCTGACTCTTAGCTGCAGTGAAGGCCAGGACTTATTCTTGGTTATAACCTCAGTCCCTAGCACGGCGACTAAACATAGTAGACGTACGATAAACATATGAATAATGAGTGGATGAGTGAATGGGGGAGGAAGCAGGTGAGGCTTCCATGGGGGCAAAGCCAGAGGAGAAAACGTCCCTTGCCAAGTGACAGGTGGCACCAGCTCACGGAAGCTGCAGAGCTGTAAGCTGAGTGACGTGCCAAGGTCAGTCACACAGAGGAGTCCAAACAAGTCACCAAAACTGAGAATGGTACCATGTGGGGAGGATGGGGAGCCTTGGGCTAAGGCTGTCCTGGGAGACTTCTGGGACAGTCATTTGGTGCCTGTGAACAGGTCTGATGCATTCTCTGTTGCATTGAAAATACTCAGCTATGTTTAAAAAGCTGGGATGTTCCCCTTGTTCACTGAAGTCCCAGCGATGAACAATGCTTCCTTACGTGGGAGGGGAGAGACTGAATCCTAGCTGATAGGACTGCCAGACTATGAGTCAGATGCTCTTTTCTCCCAGACCTGTGCTGTCCCATACAGTAGCCACAAGCCACCTGTGGCTATTAAGCATTTGAGATGTATCAGAATAGAGATATGCGGTAAATGTGAAATACACACAAGATTTCAGACTGATAAAAAATGCAAGATACCTCATCAGTAATTTTTTTACCTGATTTTATGTCAAAATGATAATTTGGGGTGTATTGGGTTAAATAATACATATTATTAAAACTGATTTCACTTAAAAATTTTTAATTTTTAGGGACTTCCCTGGAGATCCAGTGGTTAAGACTTCACCTTCCAATGCAGGGGGTATGGGTTCGATCCCTGGTTGGGGAGCTAGTATCCCACATGCCTTGTGGTCAAAAAACCAAAAAACCCATAAAAACAGAAGCAATATTGTAACAAATTCAATAAAGACTTTAAAAAATGGTCCACATTAAAAAAAAAGTCTTTAAAAAAATTTACTTTTTAGAATGTGACTATCAGAAAAATTTAAATTACATACATGGCTTACATCTATCATCATTGTCCTAGGTCATTACTGAACCTAGGTTGTATATAACCTAATTTAAAATTTCAACATTAGTGTCAGACAATAGTTTCTAGATAATGGGTTCTTTCATATGAGTAAAATAAAATTCTAAAAAATTATGGAGAAGATTACGAGGTTTGCAACATTTTCTTTTGCAGCAAAATTATATTTTAAAACTCTCATCATCTAGCATCATTGTTATTTCATAAAAGAAAAGGTGTTTAAACACTCAAAAAGGCCACAACCTCAGAATCATTAAAAGTATTATAAATTGTAAAATTAAACTTTAAGAAAATCTCCCTCAGCATCTCCCCTTTTCCCCAACTCCACAGATCAGATCTGCACCAATTCACCAAATGGCATCTGAAAGTACAGTTCAAGGGTTTGTCCCACTAAATTATGATGCACCTATGTCCACCCTCCACAGACAGCATGGATACTAAGTGCAGAAGACAAGACATCTCCACGCTTTGCGCTGGAAGCAGCAGCTCCAGCTCTGTTCTTGGTGCTGCTGATGCTATGACTTGGTATCATTTTTCCAGTCTCTAGCCCCAATGTATCTCCTCACGCACTTCTGCTGTCCAAGCTGTCATGCTCAATCTGGGCTCAGAATGCACACCTAACTTCGCGAATGTAGACGCCTCTGGCCACATTTAGACCTCCTAGAAATGACCATGGCTCCATTCTGCACTACTGTGTTTTTCCAGACAACTCAGCCCCTTTGAAGTGAGTGGAACACTGAAGTTTGGTGGAAACCACAGGGAGGTAGCAGCACCTTTTCTCCAGAAAGATCAGCTGCTCTCAGGAAGCTGCAAAGAGGCTTCTCTTGGGATGCTGCCAGGACCTGGGTTAGTTGGTACCAAGCACTACCCAGATGGCAGCTGTGTGCCCGTGTATGTGCATGTGTGTGTGCAGGGGAGAATGTTCTCAAAAGGCAAATGCAGAGTCTAGCCAGGACCAGGAAGTGTGGAGGTGGGCCAAGGCTTATTTTTGACATGTTTCCTGAAAAAGATTCCTCAGTGTCTGAGGCTAGGGCTCCTCCAAGTCTTATTTTAGTCCTGCTTGAATCACATTACACAATAGTAATAATAGATAACATTTATTGAACCCTATGTCTCAGGTATTCTTCCAAGAGCTATAAATCTGCACAATCATTCCCTGAGGTAGGTGCTCTGAGACCTCCTCGCTCATCGTGGAGAAGACTGTGAGGTCACAGTCAGTAAGCAGAAGAGTCTCGATGTCACACCAGATGGTCTGGTTCCCAACTCAGCTCTCACACTCCACTAGAATGACCCTTGATGGTCAGCCAACACACTCGTTTGCAAAACTTTGTTTCATGTTGACCTTTCTCTCTGTCTTTGCTCTTTAAGTCTGCAGGCTGGAAGGTTCTGGAAAGATGGAAAATCACAAGTCTGGGTGTCCCTCACCTGCTAAGGAAGGATGTCTCCCCTTGATCTTCCCTGAGCTGTGTCCTGATAACTTCTCAGACTTTCCAGCTAAAGGATCAGAGAAGAGTCATTCCCTTCCTTTACCTGAAGGGGGAAATGTTCCTCAAACTGAAGCAGCTGAGATAAGACCTGTAGCCTAGTGACTCCAGGCATGTGGTCAGACCCAGCACACTGAGAGCCAGAATGGTCTGGTTGAGGGTCAAGCATCCAATGTCTCTTCTTCTCTAGGGGACTCATAACGGTGGGCCCCTGTGGAGGGTCTGAGCTGGGGAGATAAAAAGCCAAGACCTCCCATGCCCGCCTGTACCCTTCTAGACTGTTGGCCCATCCCCGAGTCAGTCCTGTACCAAATTCTGCCTCCATCCCCTCTTTTTACCTTCAATTTCCTCTGTCCAAGCCTGGCCCACCCCCTTGATCTGTGGGACTACAATGGCCTTCTGACGGCTCCTCGTCTCATTCCTCCCCCCACCTTCCACATTAATCTTCCTAACACCCTGCTTCACACACGTAACTCTCCCTACCTTCCGTAGTTACCTAAGCTAAAGCTTGGCCACATCCCAAGGCCCCCACCATCGTGTTAACCCTTCAGCTCTGCCCCACGGTTCTCTTGCCTGAACCTTCTAGACCTGCTAACCAGTCCACGCCTCCTTGGTCATGCCTGAGCCACGACCTCCACACACCTCCCCATCCAGCCACCATCCTTTCTAGGGCTGCCTCAGTGTAACTTTTGTGCAATGCTCAGCCCAGGTCAGCTCCTCCATTGCACTTCTCATGGGCTCCCTGGACTCCCTGCCCCTCCTGCATGGCTGTGCTATCTTCTCCGTGGGCAGCGGCCATACTTCTACTGCTTAATGTGCCCGTGGGCCAGTTACTCAACCAACTGCAGTCACTTTCCTCATCTCTAAACCCAGGATCACAGCAAAGTTGTCATGAGGCTTAACTAAGAGAACATATGTAAGGTGCCTACCACATGTCAGGGGACTAGTTTGATCAATAAATGTTGGCTGTTTATGGTCCTGGATTTATGTGGTAACACAGAGAATTCTTTGTTGAATGAAGGTCATTTTAAATTTCCCGTGATTTTTCTCTCTCTGTTCTGAGGATTCATTCCCACGCCTGCACTTGCAAACCCTGATGTTTTCAGTAGATTGTCTGAGAACGAATCCAGTGGGGTGCTCTTTGAATCCATCGGTCATCTGCTGATACTGATGAAGTGTCCAAGTGCCAGGCATTGTGCAGAGCTCTGGAGGGAGGTGCAAATGTAAGTCAGCATCCCTGCCCATGCGCTCAAGGAGGGGAGAGGGAAAGCTTGAAACACGGGGTAACGGGTGCTGCTCAGACGTGAGCCAGTAGGAGGTGCTGCCCTACTTAGCCTGAGGGGGCAAAATGTCTTCCTGGAGTGGGGACCCAACCAACCCGCGTTCCTGAAAGGTGCAAGAGCACCCCAAGCAGAGAGAGCATGAAGATGAGCAGGCGTGAATGAACCCTTGTGCACATTCAGGCAGCTGCAAGCCTGGGCTTGGCTGCGGTGGGCTGGCAGCTTTGCAGGGTTTGGATGGGGAGCGATGCGCCGGCATTTGGGATGCTCTCCATGGAGGAGGTGTGGAGGGTGGACCGGTGGGGGGGGCAGAGCCCAGTGGGAGGGCGGCTGAGGGCTGCTGCGGTCACCCAGGTAGAGGAGGGGAGAGCTGTGAGCAGGGAGCAAGGGCAGGGACCAGGAGCTATGTAGGAGGCAGACCCAACAAAGTGGGGGTGAGAGAAGAGGGGACGCCAAGGGTTTGGCTTGGGTCACAGGGTGAAGAGTGGGCTTGCCCTGAGATGGAGACAGGAGAGCAGACTGGGTATTTGATGTCTCGACAGGCAGGCTCGACAAGGCCTGGAGTACGGAAAAAATGATGTGTTCATATGATGAATCAAGGAGAGACAGGGAGAAGTAGGAAAACAGGAAACAGAGATCACGACGCCTGGTCTGGCTGGCCTGCAGTCACTGGGAGGGTGAGGTGAGGGCAGGAGGTGAGAGCTGTCAGGCGCGATATGCTTCAGTCCAATGTAAGTGGCTCCTCTTGCTACATCCAGGACACTAAGGACCCCACAAGGGGCCTTTGCTGATCGTGCCCCTTGTCAGTCCAGATGGAAGCCCGGCTGCCACGTGACTCCACGGGTCCCCCAGCAGAGCCCTTCTTCTGTCACGTCACACATTCCTCAGTGAGTTTTCCCGCTGTCCTTGGTCCCTAGGGCTCACGTCTCTCCATCCCAGTCTGTCACCACAGCTGCACGGGCAGCCTCCTTCCCACGGCTTCTCCCACCCACAGCTGCCACCTCCTCTCTGCTCTTTTCATCTCTTGTCAAACACATTTTGTACTTCCTGGACCCCAGCCCTTACATCACTCCCTCTCCTGGCCTTGGCGTCTATCCCCAGTATCTGAAAAATGCAAATTTCGCCAGACGTGGCATTGCAGTTGCCTCGTGGCTTATTTTGCATTCCAGTTTCCAAAGTAAGTCTGACATTCAGGCACGTGAAGTGTTCGGTGCTGAGAGCCAAGGATGAGTCAGGATGCTCTCTGCACAACTTCCCTGCCCGCGCCCCTGCCACCCCTGCCCGCCTTGCTCTTGGAGCGCACCCCAACTCAGAGGTGTGGGACAAGGCGCCAAGCCAGGACCTCTCCAAACTTACATCACCCCTTCGTCCTGGTTTGGGTCACCCTCTCTGCCCGCCTCTTGGACCTGCTTTTACCCACTGCTGTGGAGCAGTGAAAAGGCCCCAGGGCCTGAGTGCTAATGTTGGTCCTCAGACTAATACAATTTGACAGCTCGTGACCACAGCTGACAAACAGTCACCGAGTGCTTACTAGGGGTTAAAGACTGGGCTCAGCATTTGACATGGATTATGGATTTGCTCACCCTCACAGCAATCCTGGGTACCGTAATTATTCCCATTTTAAAGATGAGGAAACTGAGGCTCGGGAGTTGAGCAACTTGCCCGAGGACCAGCTGGTAAGTGGCAGAGATGACTTCTCTCAGGGCTCACACGGCGAGAAGACCTACTCTGTCACTCAGCCAACCAGTTGCCTTGCCTGGGCCTCTGTTTCCTCCGCTGTGAAATGACAATGGCCCCTTCACCCAAAGGGCTACTGAGGACATCATGGGTAAGGGATGTGAGAGTGCTTTGGAAAGTCTCCCATAAATATAAGGTGTGATTATTCTCATTCTAGGCACTTACCACAAGGTTCAGCCTTTCACTAAGGAATTGCCAAAGGTGCCCTGAGACTCCTTGGGCCTCATCAAGCCAGTCCTACCAGCCCTGTTTCTCTCTGGTGTTAGGGTCATCACACCACGCCAAGTGCACTAGGGGTTGGGGGATAATGGTAACTGAACATGACAGCATCCTGGGTTTCACAGGGAAAAAGTCCGTATGTTCCAACTCCCTATACTAGACTGAAAAACGTAGGCAGGTCACCAGTTTGCAGTCAAGCTGCCGCCCACATGTCAATTCCAGGGGTAGATGGTTTTGTTGTCGTCGTGTTTAATAGATCCTGAGACCTTTGAATAAGTGCAAAGATTGTGTCAAATCAGCTTACATTTGGATCTCCAGCTGGGAGGGAGTCTGGTGACCTCTACTGAGGGGAAGGCATGAGGGGGCAGGGGAGCCATACAAGGAAACGGCCATGACAGCAATAAAAAAGGACAGCTCTACTGGTTCTGCGGGGCCCTTGAGTCCTTGTCAGGAAGGGAAGTGTGTGAGGAGAATGATTAAACCAGGGTCTTGGGGGCGGGCCATTGCTGCTGAGCTAGAAGGAGCCCTGCAACTGGAAATAGCCTCCAATCTGAGTCAGTTCCTAAGTCACTTCCTGCACATTCTTACTGGCAGAGTATTTTCCACCAGCAGCAGGTCTAGAAGTGACCTTAATAACAATCTCTGAGCTACTTCTCTCTTCTTACAGGGGAAGAACTGGTCACCCAGAGAGCTGAAGAGTTGGGGAGCATCTTAGGACCCAGATCTTCTCACGCTCCATTCAGCTCTTCCCCCCTCATTTTATCATGCTGCCAAGATGTGGGACAAAATGCCAGAAACTAATCAGAAGAGGAGGAGATAATTGAGGACGGACTAGAAGCCAGGCTTCATGCTTGGTTCTTGGGCAAAGAGCACAGAAAGATGAACAGGGAAGGGGCAAGACCCTTGATCAAGGATTCCAGTGGCCGATACACTTAGGAAAAGGTGTTCCACTTCACTGACTCATGGAAAAAGGCAGATTTAAACCACAACGAGACACCCCTGCTCAGCCTCTAGAAAGGCTAAAATGAAAGAGGCTGACTATAGCGAGTGATGGGTAACAAAGACATGGAGCCACTGGAACTCTCACACTGCTGGTGGGGGTGGAAATGGTCTAACCGCTTCCTTAGACGTTTGACAAAATCTTAAAAAGCTGCCAGGGATACACCCTACAGAAACGCATATGCCTGTTCGCCAGAAGACAAATACAAGGTTACTCATAGGAGCTCTACTCAGAAGAAGCTCACACTGGAAGAACCCCAAATGAGCATTAAAAATGGAACAGGGCTTCCCTGGTGGCGCAGTGGTTGAGAGTCCGCCTGCCGATGCAGGGGACGCGGGTTCGTGACCAGGTCCAGGAAGATCCCACATGCCGCGGAGCGGCTGGGCCAGTGAGCCATGGCCACTGAGCCTGTGCGTCTGGAGCCTGTGCTCCACAATGGGAGAGGCCACAACAGTGAGAGGCCCGTGTACGGGAAAAAAAAAAAAAAAGTGGAACAGATATTTAAATTGTAATATATTCCTCCAAAGGAATACTATACAGCAATGAGAATGAACAAACTGTCTTGCAAAATGTGGCTGGATTTCACACACTTATCTTTTTTTTTAATAGATTTTTATTGGAGTATAATTGCTTCACAATACTGTGTTAGTTTCTGTTGCACAACAAAGCGAACCAGCCATATGGATACACATGTCCCCATATCCCCTCCCTCTTGAGCCTCCCTCCCATCCTCCCTATCCCACCCCTCCAGGTCATTGCAAAGCACCTAGCTGATCTCCCTGTGCTATGCTGCTGCTTCCCACCAGCCAACTATTTTACATTTAGTAGTGTATATATGTCGATGCTGCTCTCACTTTGCCCCAGCTTCCCCCTCCCACCCCAAGTCCTCAAGTCTATTCTCTATGTCTACCTCTTTATTCCTGCCCTGCAACTAGGTTCATCAGTACCTTTTTTTCCCCCTTAAGATTCCATATATACACGTTAGCATATGGTATTTTTTTTCTCTTTCTGACTTACTTCACTCAGTATGACAGACTCTAGGTCCATCCACCTCACTACAAATAACTCAATTTCATTTCTTTTATGGCTGAGTAATATTCCATTGTATCTATGTGCCACATCTTCTTTATCCATTTCTCTGTTGATAGACATTTAGGTTGGTTCCATGTCCTGGCTATTGGTAAATGTCCTGGTAAATAGTGCTACAATGAACATTGCAGTACATGACTCTTTTTGAATTATGGTTTCTCAGGGTATATGCCCAGTAGTGGGATTGCTGGGTTGTATGGTAGTTCTATTTTTAGTTTTTTAAGGAACCTCCATATTGTTTTCCATAGTGGTCGTATCAATTTACATTCCCACCAACAGTGCAAGAGGGTTCCCTTTCACCACACCCTTTCCGGCATTTATTGCTTCTAGATTTTTTTTTTTTTTTTTCGGTATGTGGCCCTCTCAGTGTTGTAGCCTCTCCCGTTGTGGAGCACAGGCTCCGGACGCGCAGGCTCAGCGGCCATGGCTCACGGGCCCAGGCGCTCCGCAGCATGTGGGATCTTCCTGGACTGGGGCACGAACCCGCGTCCCCTGCATCGGCAGGCGGATTCTCAACCACTGCACCACCAGGGAAGCCCTCTAGATTTTTTGATAATGGCCATTCTGACCGGCGTGAGTGATACCTCATTGTAGCTCTGATTCGCCTTTCTCTAAATGTTGAGCATCTCTTCATGTGCCTCTTGGCCATCTGTATGCCCTCCTTGGTGAAGTGGCTATTTAGGTCTTCTGCCCATTTTTTAACTGGACTGTTTGTTTTTTTGCTATTGAGCTCCATGAGCTGCTTGTATATTTTGGAGATTAATCCTTTGTCTGTTGTTTCATTTGCAAATATTTTCTCCCATTCTGAGGGTTGTCTTTTCATCTTGTTTGTGGTTTCCTTTGCTGTGCAAAAGCTTTGAAGTTTAATTAAGTCCCATTTGTTTATTTTTGTTTTTATTTCCATTACTCTAGGAGGTGGGTCAAAAAAGATCTTGCTGTGGTTTACGTCAAAGGGTGTTTTTCCTATGTTTTCCTCTAATGGAGAAAAAACAGCCTCTTCAATAAGTGGTGCTGGAAAAACTGGACAGCTACACGTAAAAGAATGAAATTAGAATACTACCTAACACCATATACAAAAATAAACTCCAAGTGGATTAAACATACACATACCTTTGAGGGAAGGCAGACACACAAAGCACACGCTGTGTAATTCTATTTATAAACAGTTCAAGAACAAGCACTGCTAGTCTATGGCATTTGAAGTCCAGACAGTGTTACTTACGGTAGGGAGAAGGAGTGGGGAACAAAGGTGGCTTCTGGCAAACTGAGGGTCTTGTGCTTGACTGAGGTGCTTGATACAGGAACATGGGTAATTTCTCTTAGGAAAAGTTCATCAAGCTGTACATGTAGAGAGTGTGAACTTTCCTGTATGTATGTGATACTTTGATAGAAAGTTTACTTAAGATGAAGAGGGATCCTCATCCATGGGTATATTTTGGTCTTGCAGGAATATTTCAAAAGCCACAGAACTGGAAGGATTCAAAATACAGCCCATGAGGGCTTCCCTGGTGGCGCAGTGGTTGAGAATCCACCTGCCGATGCAGGGGACACGGGTTCGAGCCCTGCTCTGGGAGGATCCCACGTGCTGCGGAGCAACTAGGCCCATGAGCCACAACTACTGAGCCTGCGCGTCTGGAGCCTGTGCCCCGCAACAAGAGAGGCCGCGACAGTGAAAGGCCCACGCACCGCGATGAAGGGTGGCCCCCGCTTGCCACAACTAGAGAAAGCCATCACACGAAACGAAGACCCAACACAGCCAAAAATAAATAAATAAATAAATAAATAATCCTCCCCTAAAAAAAAAAAATACAGCCCATGAAATAGGCAAGGACTGTAATGAAATAGGTAGCAAACTCATCAGTGCCTTGTCCCCTTCTTAGAACTCCAACCAGCCTGGTGTCCTTCATAGTGCTAGAGAGAACACCCCAGAACGCAGAGCGCAAATCCAAGGTCCCCTCAGCCTTCTGCCTCTGACCTTTAAAAGTACACACCCCAAACCAAATTTTCAAGAAAAAGATAATTTAGAGGAGAGAGAAATGATACTGCGTTCCCTTTGGTGTTACTGGCCCTGAGCACCAGGGATGAGTTTCAAGGCCAGAGTAAGGGAACATTCTTCCCACGGGGAGTGAGCCTCAGGTGAGCAGGGACGGGTGGCCTGTAGGGGCACGAAGGGAGTCCCCAGTTATCCAGTGGGGGATTTGCTCACTTGGGGAATCTCAGCTCCATGAGAGCAAGTGCCAGGACTGCTCACTTACTGATGTGTCCCTAATAGCCTAATTACTCAATATGTATAAGTAATAAGTATTATGGGCTGTTTTTTTTCATGACAAATATTAATTCCAAACCAGTTTCCTATTCTGGGCACTGAATATACCTCTCCGTCTCTTTCTACATCTCTTTCCATTGCCTCTTTCCTCAGGCATCATGTAATAAGGGGGCCAGACCCAAGGAGGAGGAAGGGAAATCTGCCCGCAGAACCAAGGCCATTTAGTACCTTTCAAAGCCACACAGGGTTCTTCTTGGGGTACCTGCCCATTAGAATTTGGCCTCAGTGACAGAACACCAGAAGAAACTACTGACTCCATTAACCAACTGAAATATGTTATTTCTGTGTCTCTCAGCAAAACTAAAATAAAAATATCAAACTATCTTATCTGAAGCCCAGAATCCTCATGCATCATCTCTTCTGCTTGTTCCTACAAGCATAAGTCAAACACACACACACACACATACACACACACTCACTCACTCAGTGAACCTGGCCATAATAGGGGTTTTATGTTTGTGACAGAATTATATATATATGTGTATATATCTACACACACACACACACACACACACACACGCTCACCTAGAATCTAAAAGCTTGATTTTGAATTTCACCCAAGCATTGACTAGCTGTGCGACCTTGGACAAGTCCCTTAACCTCTCTGAGCCTGGATCTCCTTACCAGGGTATGTGGTTAATCTGCTAGTCTTGCTGTTCTGCCCAAATCTCCGCAGCCAGTACTGGTACTCAATCCTGAAGCCCAGCAGTTAGTTTGGGGGTCAAGGACAAACCCCCTTTTCCAGGTCCCCACCAGCTCCTTTTCCTGCCGGACCAGGTCTCGTTTCTCATCTCTCCCACCTCACCTCTGAGTAAACTCCCAGGTGTAAGACACAACACTCCCACCCTGAGGATGCCAGAGCCTCAGAGCCAAGATCCCACACTGCGCTCCACTGCCTTGGGCCGGCTTCAGGTTCAGGCTGGGCTTGGTCCCCTCCCCCAGGCAGGAGCTCCCAAAATATGGTGCTGCCCCAAGATGTGTTGTCCAGGGCATCTCTCAGGGTTGCTCTGATGAGGGGCCAGGTCAAGTGTGAAAGTGAAAGCATTCCAGTGTTTACTGAATTAACTGTAAGTCCTCACCCCAAATCCAAGGCTTTGCCCCAACGTGACCCAAAGTATCCCTTCCAGAATTATCCTCCCTCACTCATCCTCTCCATTATCCCACCCTCCAAGGAAACTGGACTGACTCCCACAAAACACTGTGGCTCTTCCATCTCCTTGCCTTTGGTACACTGTTCCCTCAACTTGGAATGCCTCCCACCTGCAAAACTCCTACCTGCCTTCCCTAGTTCTTGCGGTCCAGATGCTGCCTCCTTCAAAAAGCCTCTGCTTCCCATTCCCAATGTAAATTCTTTCTCCTCCTTACACCAGACTAATTCTATTTTGCCTTTTTCCTACGGGAAAGCTCCTAACTCCTGTGTTCTGTTCCATGGTCAAGACAGAAATAGCTACACCCAACCAGAGACAGGGCAGGAAATGGGCGCTTGGAAATCAAGGGAGGGAAGGCTGTGCCTTAACTCCGGAAATAAGGACATGGCTTCAGGGCAACCCACATTTGAGCATCAGGAACCCGTCGCGGTGCACTTCTCCCACTAGACCATGAGCTCCTGGGAGCGGAGAACAGTTCCTAGCACGGAGCTCGGCATGCAGTTAGTGTTCAGTAATGTGCTGAGTGGATGAATGCGGAAATGAGTGAATGAGTGAGATGCACAGTGGTGGGAAGTCAAGTTGGTGGGAATTAACTAGGAAACAAGGTGTGAGAAAACATTAGCTAAGGCGGTTTGTCCAGATGAGTTCTCATCAGTAGATTTTCTTGACTGGCCCCCTTTGAAAGGCTGAAGAGTCGTCCTTTTGTGAAATCTGTCCAAAACTCATAGAGCAGGCCAGGGGTTGAGGGAGGGACCTGCAGGGGTGGCACATAAGGAACAGGGGACCCAAGTGGAAGGAATCCTGGCTCAGAGACGCCTGCTCTCTCAGCCTTTGTGGTCTTTCTTCCTCCGCACCCTGGAGAGAACCCCTTCCCGGGGCCTGTAAGTGGTCCTGCAATCAGGGGTACCCAGGGCAGCAGACACAGTTCTCCTGCTGAGAGATTCCAGGCTGTTGGGAAACTCTTCCCACTATTCCCTTCCAAAGCTCCCTGAAACTCTCAGATGCTCTGGAGTGAAGCACTCTCAGAACCACTGTCAATGGGTTTACAAACTCCTGTATTGAAAAATGGCGCACAGGAGGGACCCCAGAATGCCGCAGATGGGAGAGCTTGTTTGCAAAGCTAACTGTCTGCGATGGGTTTCCCCTCCCCTCCCCTCCCCTCCACCTTGATGTGGAATTACCAAGTCTATGCTGAGCTAGTGGAATTGCCTTGACTCTGAGGGAATATGAACTTCTTTTTTTAATGCTTAGCCATTCCAGCCATAAAGATTTTGATCCTATTACTGCTAAGTGGCGAGTACCAGGATAGAAATGATGATGATCTCTGGCAGCCATTCCAACCGAGTAAATTCAAGGAAGGATAAATGCAATCCTAGACCGGGCCACGGCCCCTTCATTTCCCAGGATGAAAAGAAGCAAAGGAAAAACATCTTCCCGGTGAGATGTATCGAAGTGTGGAATTTTCCCTCCAGGCAAGCGATGGGCATCCCACCGTTCGAATGATTTAGCACTGCACTGGACAGCGCCCAGGAGGATATGCCGCCTAGGGGAACAATCAAACCCAGCATGGCCCGGGGAGGTGACCTAATGAGGCTCCCCAGCTCTCACTCCACCCAGCTCACGGCTCACGGGTGCATTCACCCTGCCACCTGCTCCCCTGCGATCAAAGCGACCCCATAATAAGCATTGCTAGGCAACAGCGAAAATATACATGTGCCTTATCAAAATATTTCCCCCCTTCTCGACGGGTGTGCCTCCATTTAAAGGCTTCCTGCCTGCCAGACGTTTTATGGGCTACTTGGATGATAGCAAATCCAGCTGTCGTCACCAGAATGTGGTGACAGGGGTGGGGGCAGCAGGACTGGAAAATGAGGACTATTTGTTGGACCAGTCAATGCTTTAGAAACAGCAGAACTCCCCTGGGAAGTCTCCTCAGACCCACCCCAGCTAGACGCTGTCTCTTCCTCACATTGAAACATTTATGGCACCCCACCTCCAGCCCCCAACACAGGCAGCCACGTCCATTCATCCTGGCCACCCCACAGGACTTAGGTAGTGCCCTGGAAATTAAGGCTCTCTTCCGGGTTAACAGAACAATGGGCCTTAGGGGGAAAATTCGTGACTAGGATGCCCTGATGAAGCACCCTGTGTTGTATTCACACGAGGCCGAGGCGGGTGGGAGAGCGGAGTGTACAGTTTACATCTGGAAGAGAAGGGCAACCACGGAAGAATGAACCCATCTACAACTGTGTGGCGTTCAGGGAACGAGAAAGCTTCGAGGTTATCTAGTCCAGCTACAGATGAGAAAACAAGCCGAGACAGGGCAGGGATGGGCGGAAGGCCATTGCTGGTCACCTTGCCCCCACTGCTCTCACTGGGCCTGAATCAGGGGGTTGGGGAGACCGAGCTGTAGCAAAGACATGTCTGAAGCCCCAAGACAGCAGGTTTCCACCTCAAGATTGTGAAAATGTCAAATGTTACGTAAGGGGTAGGGCGGGCAGGGGAAGGTGGTTGACCCCGAAGGGTGAATGAGTAGATCCACTGGAAACTGTAGAAACTCATTTCTAAACTTTCCTCACTGCTGACCCCATCGACCCCACGGCCCCCATAAACCCTGGAATGGAGAGTTCAAAGCCTGCCCCCTGGTCTTATCTCCTACTCCTCACCTCATCCCAGGCTCCAGGTAAACCCTGCTGCCTCCCACAGAATACCGTGGACTCCACGGGGTAAAGGACCAAGAGAAAGATGGTGACTCTATCCCATTTCACGCAGGGAATCAAGCCCCTGGCCCCTCTGGGGCTTCTTCTATCACACGACACCCCGCCATGACTTGTCTGTCAGCGTTCCAGGTCACCAATGCACTCGCTTTTCAATCAGCACAGTGGGTGGTTGGTGAAAACCTCTGCAGCCTTCCTCCTTTGTCCCCTCCTCACTCCACCTGGGCACCTTTGGATTCCTAAGCCATTCTGCCCAGTACCCGCTTTCTCAGCAGTGCCTGCTCGGATGCTCAGCTAACAGCCCCGTGTTTCAGGCATTGCTCAAACGCATCCTATATATCACAATGCAATTACTGTGGTAGGAAAATTGGAAGCAAATTTAATAAGCTCAGACCCCTCTCACATGCTGTTTCTTCACTCTTCTCTTTTTAGTAATGAGAACTCTTTAAGGGAAAAAGGCCTTTTTCCTTTAATGGAGGCTATTCTCCTGGTCCCTTAGCTGAAGCCCATGAGGATGGGAGGATACGGAGAAGGGGGCTTCCTCTAGCTCCTCTTGTCCTATTTACCCATAAGGCAGATAGGAAAAGAGTCAGCAGTTGTCTTTCCAGGCTTATTCTCCCTTCCATTTGCTCAACAAACATTTAGTGAATTCCTATCATACATCAAAGATTTCTCCCCCTAGAGGGCAACTGGTGTCATAACTAGTAGAACCTTAGCTGCAAGGCATCATGGGAACATGGACAGGGAGAGGGAAGCTGTGTCCATGGGGTCGGGTCCCACAAAGGAACCAGGAGTCCAGGGTGGGCCAACGGCCACAGTAGGAGCTTCTTGGTGAAGGTGACGCCAACTGCCAAGAGGATGGCAGCATATACACCCTGTGGTTGAAGAAACCGAGAAGAGGAAGGGGCAGAGAAGCCAGAGGTCTCTACAGGGGCTGAGACAGAGACCCATCACCTGGACAGAGGGAGAGGGCTACAGCCTATAGGCAGGAAGGCATCTTTATTCCAGGGGCTACTTTCTACTCAAACCCTGGGCCTTTCAGCTGGACCAACCCACCCATGGACTTCATCTGACCCACAAAAGGAAGCCGCAGTGCCAGCTGATGCTCTGTGGTTTGCACATTTGAGCAGGCATCAGAATCACTGGTGGTGCCTGTTGGGACACAGATTGCCAGGCTCCACCCGGAGTGCCTCTCTCAGTAGTTCTGGGGGGAGGCTTAGAAACTGTAGTTCTAACAAGTCTCCAGGTGAGGCCAGCGCAGCTAGTCTCTTGCTTTGGGAAACCACACTTTGAGAACCGTCGTTCTAAGCCTCTGCTATTCGAAGTGTGATCAATGGACCGTCCATCGGCAGAACCTGCGGGCTTGATAGGAATGCAGACTCTCAGGTCCCACCCCAGACCTGCTGGATCCGTTTGACGAGAACCTCAGGTGATTTAAGTTTGAGAAACACGTACCTGGAACGGCGTCTCTCAACCCTGGCTGCTCCCTAGAACCACTTGGGGAACTCAGAAAAGAGACACTTCAGCTGGTTGGAGGCTGGGTATCAGCATTTCTTAAGAGTTCCCCAAGTGATTCTTATGAGATGCCTGGATTGAGAACTGCTGGGACCCCCACTCGTGACCAACACTCCACGCCCATTTCTCCAGCTTTGAACTTACCCTTGAGGCCCTCCTCTGGTCCTCCCTGATCCCCACCCCTCCTGACAACTTAAGTGATCTCCCTAATGCTCCTTCCTCACACTTGGCATTTGGTTGCCTCTCTTGCCTGAGTATCTTCAGTTTTCTCAGGAGACCCCCCCCCCCCCCGTCGCCCCGACACTTCCCTTCCATTCCTGGCCCTGCAGTGCCAGCCTGCCCATATTACTACCATGTAATAATGACCACAATGAAAATTTTTTTTACTACTTGCTAAGGAGTATGTAAGTGCTTTACATATAGATTATTTGATCCTTATGAAAAGTGCATTAGGTAGGTATCATTGTTATTTTTATCCCTACTTTTCAAAAGAGGAAAGTGTGGGCCAGAGAAGCCAGGTGATGATGAGTTTGCTCAGCTAGTGAGCAGCACAGGCAAGACTGGAAACAGGGTGATCTGATCCCAGACTCTGTATCATTAACCCCTGGGCTGTACTGCCTTCTGCTTGACTCTGACTTAGGGGGAAGATACGGCCTCATCCTTTTGCTAGGGCTGAGAAGGCTTATTTACGTTTCATTCCTGAGAACTCAGGTAACAAGCAGGGCTGGCTTTATGGCAGGTGCTCTCATTGCAGTTTTGCTCCCAGGGGACACTGGGCAATGTCTGGAGACATATTTGGTGGTCACAACTTGGGGAGGTGCTACTGGCATCTCGTGGGTAGAGGCCAGAGATGCTACTAAACATCCAAAGTACAGGACAGCCCCCCATAACACACAGTTATCCAGCCCCAAAGGTCAGTCACCATTGAGAATCCCTGGTCAGGTGGACGCAGGTCACCAGCAGCCACAGCTGGTCAGAGCTGGGACAGGCAGGGCCTGAGAATGGGCCCTGGGGCTCTGTCAGCCCAGGCAGGCAAGCCCCAGGGTTGGAGGAGGATGAAGGCAGGATAGAACAGAGAGGCTAGAATCACAGAAGGATTAAGGGACTTAGCTGGTGACTTCAGCCTCAAGGACACAGACTCCCTGGGAGGTCAGGGTTGGAGATGATGGGAGATCCTGTGGACAGAAAGTCACCACTCAGTGGGGGCCCACTGGAGAGAAGAACATTGGGCTTTGCGGTCTCTGGAACTCCCATCACCACGAGGGTGATACAGGCACAGGGTCAGTCCCGTACCAAACTCAGCCTGCAGATAGCCGACCAATGGGCAGCTTCTGTCAGGGCTTGCTTAGGATTTTGCACACAGTAGGCGGGACCATGTGCCATGGCTGCCTGGTCCCATGTCCTTGCCCTCATTCCCAATATGCCCTGTCCTCTCCCCTTCTTGCTCTTTCAGATTAGGATCCATCAATCTGAACTTCTCTGAGTAACACAATCTGAGCTCCCACAGAGCAAGGTCACTGTCCCGAGGCAGACATGTGGTTGATACACTTTTCCTCGTTGTCTTCCAAAGGGTGTCCGCATTCTGTCGAAATCTTCTCCTTCCCTTCTTGCTACGATCCCAGAAGATCACACTTACTTCACAGAAGAAACACACTGGGTCAGGTAGGGAGCCTGGAACTGGACCTGGGGAGCTCAGATCCTTGGGGACAGGCTGAGTTCTTCACCCACAACTACCACTATGTCCAGCCCTGTAAAATGCTTTCATTTCTGCCTCTCAGATCGTAAAACAGGGTGAACGCAGATTTTAGTCCCGCTCAGGTAACCCCGCAAATCTGCCTGCTCAGTGAATTCCCCGACACCTCCTTCCTGCAGGTGGGAGCATTCAGAGGCAGTTCCGACAGCTGTCACCCAGGTGCACCAGCCCCTTTCCTGGTGAGGAGGTGTCCCTGTGTCCCCCTACAGGGCCTCGGCATCTGGACACAAGACAAGGGAGACACCACCCGCTGGAGACCCAGTGGAGCTTCTCAGCCTTCTGCCTGCTCCCTTTCCCTGTTCTCCTCTACATACTCTCCGTCCCATGAAATAAAATAATCTAATATTTAAATAAAATTCTATCAGGTCCAAGGACCAGGGTAAGTGCTGGGGAATTTTAATAGGAATAATACAAGACTCTGACTTGAAGCTTTCAGGCAAAGCAGCAGGGAGTGTCCTGGGTAAAGGGGACTTGCAGGCCCCACTGTTAAGGAAGCATCTCCTGGGTACCTCGAGGGGAGGGTTGGGTTCACAGACTCTCAGAGTGAGAAGGCATAGATCTCATCCAGTTCAGTCCCCTGGCTTTATTCATGGGGGAAACCAGGACTCTGGCTCCTCTTAGGAGTGATGGTGATTAACCAGGACTGGTCAAACCCCGCCACGGAAATAAGCTGTATAAGTCAAGGTTCTGAGTTGCGCAGCCTAGTTGGGAAGGCTGAGTGCACCAGCCTTATCATATTGCCAACTTACGTTCCACCTGATCGACCAGCCTCGTTTGTCATGAAAAGTTTTACTGTCCTGCTCCTAAACCCCAGTATCCACAATTCGGTACGCATAGGCCCAGACAGACACAGAAAGCTAAGGAGCTAACACCAAGCCTACAGTCTCTCATTTGACATTGCCTTCAAGCCCCTCTACCCCAAGCTTGCCGGTCTGCTATTTGGGGTACCAAGTCAATTTCCCACAGCAGACAGGAAACACGCCCTCATGGGTCTTTGGCACAGCTGGGCCTCCCAGCTTGGAGGTCAGGAGGGGAGGCGCTGGGTGAGACTGACCTGCTTCCTCAGGCCTCCCCAGGAAGCAAAGGGCTGGCGGACTCTAGGAAGGCTTGAGAGGCGAAGGGCCTTCACAAAGCCTCTTTTTTGCTGGGGAAACAAAGCTTTCCACATTGCCCCAGGCCTGATCTCTGCAACCCATCTGAAGGGGCCTGACCAAGGGGAGAGCAGGACAGAGGCTGTGTGAAAGGGCTGCTCCGAAGCAGACAGCGGACCCGATGGCAAGCGTAGAGGCCCCTCTGGCTTCTCTTCTCACGTGCCAAAATGTCAGGCTGTAGGGCCTCTGACGGCCTGACATTCTGGCATGCGAGAAGAGAAGCCAGAGCGACCTCCTGGCGGCAGAAGAGACCACCAGTCCGACGGCCCAGAGGCCTGCCCTCCCCAACAATGTGAAAGCCAGGCCAGGCCATGGGAATCTGCCAGGGGAGAAAGGTTCTGGCTGTAGGGTGTTTAGTGTTGCATGACCTCATGGCGGGTATGCCTAGGGGGAGCCCCGGGGGAGGGCGGCAGGGCGCAGGTGGAGGCCCCCTCCCTCTCCACGGGGTGCTCCGGGACGGCTCACGGCAGCAAGGAGCACAGACGGGACAAACTGCAACGTCACAGACCCCTTCGTGTCTAACGGGCAACACACGGTTTGCCTGCCCCGATTCCTGGCACTGGGCGCTGCACAAATCAAGCCTGCTGTGGATCTGACACGGCCGCGGGGAGGGGTCGGGAGAAGTACCTGAAAAGGCGAGTGTCTGGGACCACCCGGCTGCTGGCAATCCGCTCGCTCTCCCGCTGGTTGAAAGCATACAGCTTATAGGGATCATCACCGACGCGCCACTTCTTGGCATTCAGATACCGCCGCTCATCAAACTGGTCCCACACGTCAACCCAGTCAGCATCCGAAATCTGTGTGACACGAACAGGAAGTCTGTGAGGATGGCTCCCGCTCCTCTCAGCCCCCTCTGTCAGTGCCCAGCCGCCAAGACCAGGCTTGTGCTGGCGAGCTTTAGCTCAAAGATAGGGGCGGAGGTAGCACGTTAATAAAACCACGAGCAACAATAGTAACAACAGCATGACGGTGACCATGACAGCTACTAGTTAGTGAGTGCTGTGCTCACAGACCAGGCACTGTGCTAGGACCTCTACTCACATTACCTCGTGTAGTTCTCAGAGCAGTTTTAGGAGAGGGATGTTGCTTGGATTCCCACTGCACAGACAAGGAAGCAGGCGCTATGGCCCAGGTAGCTTGCTCAGGATCTCACAATTAGGATGCGGCAGGGCTGGGACCCGGATTCTAGAATACTAACCCCAGAGGCTACTTCTCCAGGGTAATTTGAGACACTTGGTGCAAAGTGCTGGCACATAGTAGGTGGTACACAGTGACTGTCATTCCTTCCTCTGCCAAAGGAAGGTGGCGGTGGGAAGTAAGCAATCCATCTATAATGCTGTGCTACCCACCAGATGGATGCCTGTGTGTTCCTTTCTTCCTCCAACCCAGGAATCTGTGCTTATTTTTAAGAAGCATCCATGGGGGAGCAAGTAATAACCCTCACCACAAGAGAAGACAGTACTTTAGAACGTACAAGGCGGTTTCTGCATGCACGATACCGTTTCACCCTCCCCAAGACCCTCTGCAGAGTAGGGAAGACAAACCTTCAGAAAGGTTACTGGCTTGTCTGAGGTCACCCAGGTGGATGGTGGCAGAGCCCAAAGCAGAGCTCTGTCTCCTGGACCCTCCAGTGCAGAGGAGGTGAGGGGATTCACACAGGGAGGCGACGGCTCCCGCCCAGAGCCCAGGCTACAGCCTCTGCTCTGCCCACCCCAGCTCTGCAGCCAACAGAGACTCCACACAGCCAGCAGGAGGTATGGGCTTCAGGGCCTCAGCAAACTGGATGCTTCCCTTGATAGCCACTGCCCAGTGGATGCCAGTGCTGCCCCCACTAGGAGAGAGCCGGTCTGTATCCACAAAGCTCAGACCTTTCAGGTTCATCAAAGCCAAAAGAATGCTGTGCCAGGAAGAACCTATCGACCAGGCCCCGACCTGGACCATGAGGGCTGGAGCCCTGGGGGTGGCACCGAGGATGAGATGTTCATTCACGTATTACTGACCCTCCTCGCTGTGCAAGTATCTGAAGCTGCCCGGGTACCACCCATCCCATCATTGAACAGGATGCTCTTCTGCACTCAGGGCATCTAAACAGGAAGGCCCAGGGCAGGTACTGCCGACAGCGGTGCAAGCGCTCGGCCCACATTTGGCAGGTAAGGGGGGCCGCTCGCCCACATACACATTCATCTCAGGCACCACTGCATCTTATCTGATAATTGATCTTTCCCTTTCACTCTCTCTCTCTCTCTCTCTGTTATCTCCTTTTGAAACAGCATTCTCCTGCTAATAGCACAAAATGAAGCACTGGAAACCAGTGATTTTTATCCAATAATTGATTTTATTAATGTCCTGTGATACTGCTGCTACTTGGGGGTATTTGTGTGTGTGGGGGGTATGAAACCTCCAGCCTGGGCTGTGTCATGTCACCGCCTGACAGATGTCACCTGTGCTTGGAACATGACCTCAGGGCCACCCTGACATCCCATTCTTGCGGGAAGGGCCGTGGGGCCCTGAACCATCTCCAGCTGGCTCATATGCCCCCCTGAATTCACTTCAAATCTCAAAATAAGTTGTGAGCCCCTACAGTGCTGTGTGCTGGGGAGGGGAGACGCGGAGACGGAAGGCCCCTGCCCTCCAGCGGGCGCAACATTGTAGAGACACCTGCACGAAGACACCTATAACAGAGGAGCGAGGGACATGGGAACGGCTTCCCAGAAGAAGCATCAAATGAGTTAGGACTTGAAGGATGAGCAGGGATTTTGCTTTGCTTGAGGAGATATGGGGAAGGGAAGTACGTGTGCAGTGAAAATCCAGAGAAAAGGCAGAATGGCTCAGGGGAGAGGCATGCGTTCAGGGAATGGCTAGGTCAGAATGGGGAGGCCAGAGTGTGGACTGCAAAGAGAGCATGAGTGAAAGAAAATTCCAGAATGCGCTGGTCCCGTATGAAGCAGGTCAGGGGAAAGTATCTCTGGCTGCATGTGCGGGATGGAGTGGAGGGAAGAGAGCTCCACGAGGAGACCAGTTGGGAGCTAACCTTAGCACTTTAACCTGGTGGGAAGGGAAGCCTGATGGGGCCCAGGTGTACAGCTCCATCCATCAGCTGGACAAGCAGGTGGTAGGACAGGCACCGTGGGAGGCACAGGGGCTGGAGTGAGGGCGCTCGACCAACCTCTAAGTCTCATCCCAATCCCTACTTTCTATTAATACCAGACCAGGCTCAGGGCCAAGGGGGTACAAGTTTGGGTGGTTTGCTCAGCCTGGTAATCGCCACCCTAAGGGCAGCTAAGTATCCTTGGCATCCTCAGAGATGGTGCCGTGAGAACTCAGCTGGCTTCCAGAAAGCCTAGAGCCAGAGCAGCAGCCAGGCTGGCAAGAGAAACTGTCTGAACAGTCAGTCAAGGGCATCCTTGGAGAGGACCACTCCCTCAGATGGTCACAGGTGCAGAACTGGTTCCCACTTTGCTGCACTGGATCCACTGGGGGGGGATCTCCCTGTACTGGGAGCTTGGTGTTTCTATAATGATATCTGGAGGTATTAAATAATGGTGAGACTGTGTTTAAAACAACACTACCATTTGATTGGCAATCTCCATTTTATGAAGCCGCTTGCAGGTATTGTCACTGAATCCTCACACAACCCCCATTTGGACAGGGAGGGGTCGACTTAGAGAGGTAAGGTGGCTTGCCCATGCATGACGGCTAGTAAGGGACGGGACCCCCGACTGAATCTCCCCAGGGCCTCCCAACGCCATGGTCCGCTCTGTTTATCATGGACAGAACAACGGGCGTCCTCTCTGCCGAGGATGAATGGGCAGAGAAAGACCCCCCCTGGAGGAGTGGAGTGGGGGACATGCCCGCAGGAAGGGCCAGCCACTCCTGCCCTGCTTGCTCCCAGAAGAGAGTTGACTGCGGTCCTCCCGGAATTTCTAAAGGGGCAGTGACTTTGCCAGATACTTCCAGTCCTGATTTGGAGCTGGTTTCCAAGCTCTTCAATTCGTAAGTCCCCACATCTGGCCTCTAAGGGCCCAGGGCATGTATGTTGTACCCATGCATCGGACTCCTCGCTTCCTGGCTCATGTGAAAATTGAGAGAGTTTCTGAACAGGCACTTTCACCTTCACAAGCCTTCCTAGCACAGGAGGTGAAATGCTTTTCCAAATCAAAAACACACACCAAGGAGCCCCCCCAAGAGCCCACCCCAGAACTGCACCCACTGCCACATGGCCCCCCGAGCTGCCACCACTTGACCTTCTGACCGGCATTTATTCAATCTAGAGTGTGTGTGTTTCAGAAGAGGCGTATGATGCCACAAACAAAAACGAAGACCATCTTTTAAGTAGAAACTATCTGATCAAGTCAACCAAGCCCCTGGCCAAGACCTGTGCTTAAGTAACTTGGCACCAAAAATGAAAGCTCAAAAGCACATCTGTTAAGTTGTTTCATTTCTTTCCTCTCACCACACTTCCATGAGAAATCATGAATCCCTTTTCCTCTATCCTTCCCTGGCCTGTTTTCTCTCACTCTGGTTGCAAGCTGATTATTTGGCTCAGTAATCATGGGTGTAGCCTTCCCTTCTGTTAGGTTTTGAAGATGCCTCTATTTTCCACTCATGTTTTTGTCTCCCTCCCTTCTTTCCCCAGCTTGGTATTACGAGTTTTCTCTTATTGATCGAATTCTCTTCTTTTTCACTTTCAAATGAGAAAATCTCTAGCCCTTGCTAAGGCTTCCTTCCATCTTACTCTGAACTGCACCTGATCCTTAAGAGAATGTCTCAGACTCACCCTATAATAAACAGCTAACACCTTGGGGTGCTCTTATCATGTGTCCTAAATATTTACATTTAATCCTCACTATACGAGATATCAATATTACCATTCCCATCTTATAACTGGGGAAACCGAGGCACAGAGAGATTGAGGAACTTGCCCAATGTCACACGGGTAGTGTTAAGAGCCAGGAGTTGAGCCCAGGCAGCCTAGCTCCAGCTCCCTTGCGCTCAACCATTAGGTGACTCAACCTTAGTACATCCTCACTGCCATTTTCTTGGGTTACCTTCGAAGACTATCTATGTGTTTCCCACCATTTTTCGAGGTCCAGTTCTTTCTCTGCTTAAGAGATCTTCCTCCACGCGAGGATGTCTGTACCCCCTCTCACCAGCCTCCCTCCTGCTCTTCACTCCCCCTTCTCGGCAGTCATTCTCCTCTCAGCAGTGGGCTTCACCCTGCCAGGATAGGGCAAGAAAGGGGGAACTCTGCTGGCAGATTCCTTCAGGAAGATGGGAATGTGAGAGACTAACACACAGAAGGTCATAATTGAAAAAAATGATATAGCTGATAATTTAAAGACAATATAATTCATCTATCCACCCAATGTTTTAAACTCCAGTGTAACATTCCACCAGTGGACATCCCACCAGTCAGGGACAGAGCGGTCCCAAGAAGCCCACTCCAAGCTTCAAAGGACTGTAACTTCTAGAAGTTTTCTTCTCATTTTGAACCAGAATTTGTCTCCTGGTAATATCTCCCTTTGGGGCCTGGTTTTATCCCCGGGGATATTTACTACTAATCTGACCTTTCTTTTTCATACCCTTCAGATATTTAATGGCAACTATGTGTTCCCCAGGTCTTCCAACCCCCCATTATATAAGACTTGCAACTCAGAAAAAAATGACACAGCGAAGTGCAAAAGATCTACCAAAGGATCAAGAGAACAAGAGTAAGTGAAGTCAGGTGGGGTTCATCAAGGAATTCAAACACCCTGGAAACCCTTCCGTATGTGCAGAACGAGAAGGGAGACATTGCTCATAATACAGCCTAACTTTTATATGCAGGCTTCCTAGACGGAAGCTGCTCTGTTGCGCCTTTGATAAGGTCCACCACCTACTGGGCACTCAAAACTACCCATCCCAGCTCCCCTGTCAGAACCTCAGAGGGAAGTAGTGAGGGAGGGGTAACCCAGATGATGTCTAACCCTTACAATCCAAATATACAACAGAAAATTGTATCCCTAATCTCCAAGTGAGGAAACTGAGGCATGGGCAGGATTAATTATTTGCCCAAGTTCACACAACTGAGAAGTGTGCCTCAAGGCCTGTAGACCCAGTTTCTACACTAGCTGTGCAGCCTGGCGTTCACATCTCCACGCATCCACGCTGCTTCCAGGACCGCAGCCTGTGGCATCCCAGCAGCACCCCGAGTGCCCCTGCCTTCTACCTGCTGGAGCCGTGTGCTTGTAGCACCACGGCAGACCGGATACTTGCCAGGACCTTCACGCTGAACTACAGCTAGATCTTGCATAAATAACAACAAACGTGGTGGGGTTTTTTTGAAGATATATTTTGTTTTGTTTTGTTTTATTGTATTTTATTATTTCTATTTTTGGGCCATGCCCCACGGCATGCGGAATCTGAATTCCCGGACCAGGGATGAAACCTGTGCCCCCTGCATTGGAAGCGGAGAGTCTTAACCACTGGACCACCAGGGAAGTGCCACAAATGTGGTTTTTAATGCATTAATGGGCTTTCTAGAACAAAAATCTTCACCACAAGAGGAGAGGTGAGGCCAGGGAAAATACAGGGTGCTAAAGCCAGAGCTGGGATAGTTGAATGGTAAGTAAAGACACTATGTGAGGCTGCCCCGAGGGTAAAGTTCATTGAGAAAGTAAAGCCAGGCTCCTAAAAGGTGGAGTAACTGAACCTGAGTCTTCCATAACTAAGGTCAAGAAGCGGGACTAAATGGTCCCAGATCAGCTGTAACCTGGCTCCCAGTAGAGACAAATATAAATACTCTCTGGAGGAAAGCATCTCCAAGGTAGGCTCCCAGGATTCCCACGTAGCTCACCAAAAGATGGAATCACAATAAAAAATGACCAGACACAGAGGGAACAAGTCCACTATAAGGGAGAGTGAGTGGAAACTATAAACAACGTATTCTGATTCTCCAAGAAATCCAGACACAGAAATTACAGATACAAAATAAAGCATATGTAGGTTGAAATGCGGAATAAAAAATTAGGAAAGAACACAAGTTCTTTGTAAAAGAACCAAATAGAATTTTTAGAAACAAAAAAGTATAATAATGATTGAAAGACAAACAGAAATGTTTACAGTCTTCAAAGCATTTTCACTGGAATATCTCATTTGTATTAAACCCATGCAGGTGGCAGGCCAGTTAGGTGGTTTCCATTTTGCAGATTGGAAAACTGAGGCTCGAGAAAGCATAAGAGCTTGCTGGAGACGACTGAACTCTAACCCAGGACTTCTGACCTCAAAACCAGTGTTCCTTCCCCATCACCAGATGTTTCACTCATCCACGGGGCCACTTTCTTCACCCTGCTAGGCAGTCACAAAAATGCAGGAGGATCTGCCCACCTCTGTACTGTTCTAATGTACATCCATCTGGGAAGTGACCTTGTTTCTCCACGGGCCAGTCAAGAGAAGACAGCAGAATCCCTCATCACACCAGTACAGCTATGTAAGTCCTACCTGGTAGGAATGGTCTGAGAGAGGAGTGACTGCCTGTAACAGACTCCCCAGAGTCTGCAGGACCAACTCAAACAAAGAAGGAGGGGCAAGCCAGCCCTTCACTCACCCACCTGGGCTCATGACAAAGGAAAGAGCTGCAAAATCCTTCTCCCTCATCCAGGGACAGCACATCAATTATGGATTATTAGATAAGATCTCCATTTAAATATTTCCACCATGTATTATCACCTCTTCCTCTCACTGGAATTCTGTCTGGGGAGTTATTTAACTGATGTGCAGAAATCTAAATTTAATTTATTATGATCTAACTCACTTTAGTAAGCCAAATTACCCTGCACTGGAGAAGGATCAAGTCAATATCCCACTTGGCTTTCTATTTATCTTCTGCATGGTTTTCTCTTCTTCTCTTTAGGATTCATTTTATCTCGGGTGCTGGTAATAAATTTAAATTTTCCTCAGAATTAGGCAATTGCTCCTTCAATGTTGTAGTTTAATGGTTAGTATTAATTATATGAAAGTCACTCTTAAAGAATTTGATAGATGGAATGTGCATATAATCGAGGAGGAAAGGGCTATCTCCTCAGGCCAAATGAGGTAGCAGATAATTCATCAGGGATAAGTTTACTTTTCTATTACACCTCCTTCTGTCTTTCTTCCCCACTTTCCTTCTCACCCCCACTCCCTCAAGAGCCAGATGCCTAGATATTGGGTCTGCTGTGGCTTCTCTGAGCCACTGGGGGGTCTTGACAGTCTGGATACCACAATGACTCTACTGCTGGCTTTAGTCTCATTTGGTCTCGGACAAGAGACACCACCACCTAGCTCTCTCCTCCCCATCATTGCCCAATACACACACTGACCACCTATTTTCCGATTGCACATCAGATGCAAATACAGCTTTGGGGGATGCTTCGAGCTTTCTGGAAGAAGAAAAGTTCTGATAATTATTATAATTGCCTGAAAACTCCAACTGTGAAATATAATGTGATTAACAGAATGGACAGAAGCCCAGCTTTTGTTTCTGGAATAGGGGAAGAAAAAGAGTCTCATGCAATTTGGGCCTTATATGGAGATTAATTTGCTTGCTAATTAGCATGAGAGGGAGGCACCAGGGAAGTATAAATCAGCGTGACTGGGCAAGAAGGTCTGGTCCTCCTGCACGTGCCAGGGTGAGTGAGCTCTAATGCTACACGTCTGCTCCCTTCCTACCCAACATCCTATACATTCCACCACCAAAGACCAAGCCCAGAGCTCCTTTATGGAGATGGGCATCTCATATCACTTGTTTGCTTGAAGAACACCTCCCAGTTGCTGGTGGGCGTGAGTATTAAGAGAGAGCTGGCCCCACCCGCATCATTGATTTCTGCATCTTCCTTGTGTTCAAAGATGGAGCAGTAAACAGACCATGGGAACATGAGAAGCCTCTGTCCCTTTCAGCTCTGGCACCCAGAGAACAAGAGATCAAGTGGGGAGGGAGCCAAGTAACCAAACGGGGCCCAGGAGGAAGAGGATTTGGTGGACTGCATGGTGGCACAAGGAAGGTGGTTGTGCCTGTAACCGGGAGGCTGGTGCTGGAGAACACCAGGCACGAAGAGATGGAACCTGTGCTCGGGAGGGACCAAGGAGAAGGCCTGGACCTAGGGAGAGGGGACCAGAAGTGAGCTCAGGAAGGGAGGCCTCCAGCTAAACAGAACCGGACACTGAAACTCATTGTTTCTGGTGTGGACAGCTGAGTCGTCTTGGGCACAGGGTCACCTTCAAAGACTGAGGTCTGCCAGGGTGACACTGCAGCCATCTCTCAAGGGCAGGGGTGTGAGGGAAGAGGAGGGCATTCCTCCTGGGATGGCCCAACAGCGTGGCCAGAGTGGCTTCCAGCAGGAACAGAGATGGAGCCTTGTGGTAAGAGTCTCACTCACTAGAAGCAGGAAAAAAACAAAACACTAAAAACGAGACTTGAATTTCCCAGTGACAGGACAGGTCTCCCTCTTCACCTGTACAGGGCCAGGAAATATCTTAAGGCATCATCAGTAATCTCGTTAGCCTCAAGGAATAGCTATGGAGGCAAGCAATTTTCAAGGGGCCCGACTGAACAAAGGTGTTCAGCAAGGGTCACAAATGAACATGCCTCCAGGGGCACCGAGAACAGAAATGTGAGCGAAGACTTTACAGGTGCCAAACAATACCTGCCTAGTGACACTGCCTTAAACCTCCCCTTTGGGTGAAACAAAATACACCCATGGAGTGAGTCTGCGGGCTACCAAATTGTGACACAGAGACAGTAATGGGATAAAAGGAAGAGGGTAAAGACCCTGGTGGCGCAGTGGTTGAGAGTCTGCCTGCTAATGAGGGGGACGCAGGTTCGGGCCCTGGTCTGGGAGGATTCCACATGCCGCAGCGCAACTGGGCCCGTGTGCCACAACTACTGAGTCTGCGCATTTGAAGCCTGTGCTCCGCAACAAGAGAGGCCGCGATAGTGAGAGGCCCGCGCACCGCGATGAAGAGTGGCTCCCGCTTGCCACAACTGGAGAAAGCCCTCGCACAGAAACGAAGACCCAACACAGCCAAGAACTTTTTAAAAAATTAAATAAATACATACATTTAAAAATAAATAAATACTCCTGTTCTCTGTTTAAAAAAAAAAAAAAAAGATAAAGGAGGGAAGAATGAAATGAAGGGAAAAGTGCTCACTCATGCTATACACGTCAAGCTTTTGTGACTTCTCTTTCAAGGGGCCCCTTCTACATTTCAACCCAGTTTCACCCGGACAGACATGCAGCAGCAAGAGTGCTGATGTGTGGGAAGGTGGAGATGGGCAGAGAAGGGGAGGCACGTCATCAGAGAAGATACTGTAATTCCTGTCGATGGTCCCGTAGATGCTAAAAGAAAACAGGAGTCAGGAAAGCCGGTCCAAGCCTGGCTCTGCTCAGCATGCCCTGTCAACCTCCTGTGGTCGGTTTCTTCCTCCACCCCAAGGGCAATATGAATCTTTACCCCACACAATTTTACAGTCCTGGATTAAGTCTCAGAAATGAGATAAGACACGAAAACTGCTCTGCAAAACATAATGCAAATGTAACACATTTTTATTGTCAGCATTGCTGTGGTTACTATTATTCCTTTTGGGGACTGAATGCTAATGGCGAGAACATTTACAATTTTACGATTTACAGTCAGCTAATTTACGTTTAGCTTCTTCCTTCCCTGTGGCAGAAACGTGACCTGTGACTGCATCCTCAGGTGACTGGATGCACCTCCTTACTGTCCGGTTGTGATGAAAGAGACAGGTCATTATCAATGCTGATGTTGCCTGGGGCTCTGGAGGGCTCATCCACCCAAAAGCCCCATCTCAGATATGGGTTTGAGCACAGCGCCAAGCAAACGACACAACCAGAAAACTACTTTTAAAAAAAATTATACATAAGGTCGTTGCCAGCTTGGAAGGCTGGAAACTGAGCTTTGGGTGGCCTCTGTGCTAACTCCTCTTTATATGTGTGCAAGGTCTGAGGCAGGCACAGAGGCTTGTGCTGTGTGATTCTTGGGGGAGACCTGGGGATCTCAGGGCTGGGGTCAGAAACCTGAACCTGCTTGAGACCCCAAGGCTCCCATCAGGCCAAGGAGCCTGCTTCCTGCTCGACTGCTGGCCCCTTTCCTCCTCTGACACATTAGCCCCAGAGGGTCTTCTCCAGGCATCCTGGGACTTGGTTTCCAAGGGCCGGAATGGCCAGTCCTACAGCTAACCTCACAAGGAATATGTTCAGCAAGGTCTGCAGCTTCCCCCAAATATCCCTCTAGGTTCTTCTTGGGCAAAGATGACCTTGGAGAAATCAAGACGGAGATGGCTGTGAGAAGCCAGGGAAGAGGACCGACTTGAAAAGGTGATCAATTCGCACACTGGACATAGTCACTCAGAACAGCAATCACAACTAATTGTTTTGTAGCATTTACTGCATGCCAGGCTCTGTCCTAAAGACGTCACTCATTGAATACTCAGAACAAACAGGAAGCAGGTGCTATTATGAACCCTATTTTACTGAAGGTGCAACTGAGGCCTGAGGAACTAAAGAGACTCAGGCAAGGTCACACTCCTAGTAAGTGCAGATGCTGGGATTAAACCCAGGCAGGTGGGCTCCGTCATATCCTTTACCGGGACCTACAATGGCAGAGGGTCATTCGTGGAAAGAGGCTTCCAAACCCAGCTCCTGCCTAGAGAAGGAGGGAGGAAGGAGGGGGGAGGAGAAGCCTCCAGAAGCCAGAAGCCCCGTCAGAAGCCCCGTCATACACTTTCCTCCGAGGCTACCCTGGAAACACCTCCCCTAATCCATAGGTCAAAAGGTGCTAAACTGGATTTTCTGGCTAGAAGGAGTTTCAGAGTCATGTTCCCTAAGCCCTATCATTCATTCCCCAAACATGACATTAGCAAGAAGCCTCTAGCCCTTGGCGGAGGAGAATTTGTTCCTCTCTTCTCCCCCTGCCTCCGAGGTGCCGGCTAGATCTCCCCAGATACCGTGTGCAGGAAGGGCCCAGAGCTTAGCGCATTTTCTATCCGCTCTGTAAATAAGGTGACATCCAGATACCCTCCAGCTCCCTCAAAACTAGGTCAGCTGCTGAATATGCAGGTGTGGGGTTGGAGTGAATAACTCTGAAAGGGCTTTATCTCCCAGGACTCCGTGGGGGCTGCTGGCTGGCTTTCAGTGAAAGGGGCTCTATTATGTCAAAAGCAGACCCAGCAGACATCACGGCTGCTGAATCTGGGTGGGGGCAGGATGCCCACCTCTGCGAAGGGCAAATTTAGTGCTGCAGGCAACATAGCAAATGATAATGGCAGTGGGTTGAAAAACTGGGAGTAATTCTTATGAGCCTGTCCTAAATACTGACCATCTTTACAGCCTGGCAGGAATCTCGTCTATGGCATCTTGCATGAACTATAAAGAAGGGATTTATAAAGCACTTGCTTTTGCAAGCAAGACCCACAAGGGCATCTCTCTCACCTTAGGAAGCACAAATGACGTGCTCGTCACCAACCATTCTTGTCCATTCGTTAAAGCACCTGTGGCACGATCCCTTCTGCAGGTTAATCCTGAACTGTGTGAGGGATGTCAAGTGCTGGAGAGACATTTAAAACACCTTCTACTCTCATCTGTGTCATAGTTTAGACTCCACATATAAGTGATATCATGCGGTATTTGCCTTTCTCTTTCTGACTTACTTCACTTAGCGTGATAATCTCCAGTTGCATCCATGTACCTGCAAATGGCATTATTTTGTTCTTTTTTATGGCTGAGTGGTATTCCATTGTATATATGTACCACATCTTCTTTAACAATTCCTCTGTCAATGGACATTTAGGTTGTTTCCATGTCTTGGCAACTGTGAATAGTGCTGCTATGAACATAGGGGATGCATGTATCTTTTTGAGTTAGAGTTTTGACACAAATGAACCTATCTACGAAACAGAAACAGACTCATGGAGATAGAGAACAGACTGGTGGTGGCCAAGGGGGACGGGGTTGGGGAGGGATGGAGTGGGAGGCTGGGGTTAGCAGATGTAAGCTATTATATATGAAATGGATAAACAACAAGGTCCTACTATATAGCACAGAGATTCAATATCCTATGATAAACTACAATGGAAAAGAATATATATATAAGAATGTATATATATGTATATGTATAACTGAATCACTTTCCTGTACAGCAGTAACTAACACAACATTGGAAATCAACTACACTTCAATAAAAACAAAAATAAAACATCGCCAATCCTCTAATTCAACATCTTTTAACCCACCGTGGTCTTCTCTTCGCTTCTTCAGAATAAAGCTTACTCTGACTTTACCACAGGCGGGACTCTCTGGGGATCCAGATTTGCAACTAAATTACATCGGGACGAGATTAATCACTTGGCCAGAGCTGCTCTGGTTTATGTCCTACTGCCTAAGAGCACTCACTACAAGATTCCTTTAAGTAATCCATTTCCTTCGTACACTAAAATTAGACTCTGGTGACAAAGAAAATTCAGGATCTCCACTTTTCCAGAGCACCGTCCTGGGAATGAGGTTAAAAACTATCAAAGCCCTCTCACCCCGTGCCTCTCCACCCACCTACGTTCTTAGCTTGGACTCACTCTGGTCCACAGCCACTGGGCAGGACCCTTTCCTCCTGCAAGGCCTTACACTAAGTCTCAGGTTCGATCTCTTCCCGAAAGGAGGGAGTCAAAGCCAATGGTGTGAATCCGACCCTCATGTTTTTCAACACCATCCTCTTTCTTCAGTTTCCCAAGGACCAGATTCTCTCCACGGGTTCTTCCACCATCAGGATCGTAGATCTGCCGGGGGCAGTGCGGAGGGCAGGGGGGTGGTAGGGCGGTGTGGCATCCTCCTGTCTCATTTGCTAAGTGGCTCAGTGCCGGGCTCCCCGTGGCCCGGCCAACTTCGGACACTCGCATCAAAGAGCCTCTCCCAGCACATTAAACATTAAGGCTTTCCAGGCAGCAGACACAACTGTACCCTCTGGTCTGCCTCTGAAAGCGAGGCTGGGGAAGGCAGCAGCCCTGGGGGTGGCAGGAGGGTACGGTGGGTGCATAGACAAAGTAGGTCATTAGTGGTAAAGACTACAATTTTCAAGCGGTTGTTAATGCTTTGTTTATATGGATTCCTCCAAATGTGACATTTTAATGGCATCATAATTGTGTGATTACAGTGCAGTCGACACCGCTGGGCGGGCGGGGGGAAGGAGACAGGGACTCCAGCGACCCTGCTGAGGAAGGCAGCTCCCTGCACCAACAGCCAAGGGGACTGAGACAGTCCCCTTGGACTGTCTCAGCAGGACCGAGACGGTCCTGCTCAGGTCAGGATGCCTGATGAGCATGCACGTAGCTCCCCAGAGGGCCCTCTGCTAGACAGGAGCCATCAGTGTCCAGGGATCTTGCACCCAGCCTAGCCTTGGGACAAAATCAATGCCCAGGGCTGCAGGAGAGGAGATGAGGGGAGTTGCACCTCACCCCGGAGACCACCCATCACAGGCTGCCCTTGTCATTCACATCTTCATTCATTTATTCATTATTTCTTGGGTTCCTACTGTCATCTGAGGGAAAAGGCAATAGATATTCAGAAATACAGGAACAAATTAAGACGGAGAGAGTGGCAAGGAAAAGGATCCCACGTCGATCGGGTGCCCGCTGGCTGCCCAGCATTGAGCCAGGATTTGGCACATGCCTCTTCCTTGGTCTCTCAGCAGCATCTGTCCCACCGGGGACACTCCCCTTCAGGTGCTCTTGTCTCTTAGCTCCCAGGAGCCCTCTTTCTTGGGCTTTTCCTCATCCTCTGCCCTCTTCTCCACCTCCTTTGCTGGCCTCTCCTCCTCCCTGGCTTCTAAATCTTGGAATTGCCTGTGGATTTAATCCCCCCCCCACCCATTATATGCTCATCACAGGTGACTGCTTCCATTCCTGTGTCTTCAAAGCCTTCTACAGGTGGATAATTCCCACTATATCTTTCCAGCCCAGATTTCTTCTGAGCTCACGTCTAGATTAAACAGATGCCTACTTGCCATGCACACCCGGGTGTCTCACAAGCATCTCACGCTGAGTAGGTCCCATATGGAACTCTTGATCTTCCCATCACAACCGGCACCTCCTCCAGTCTGTCCCCTGTGAGGAAACAGCACCAGCACCCGTGCAGCTGCTCAACCGGGAATCTGAGTCATCCTTCACACCCCTTCTCTCTCACCCTCATCTTCACTCTGATCGCTTGTATCCCACCCACCACCATGTCCTATGGATTCAACCTCCACCACGTGTCTCCATGCTTCCCCCCGACCATCCCCATCTCTACAACCACGCCCACCACCACTGACTCCTTTCTGAAATACTGACTGCAATAGGCCCCAACAATCCATTTTCAGGAGTTACCTTCTCAAAATGACACCTGATCCTCTCTCTCCCATTCGGACTCAAAACCCCTCCAGAGGTCCCCTGCTGCACTCAGGATACCATCCACACTCTGTACCGTGGCCCTCCGAGCCCTGCCTGATGTGGCTCCACAAATTCTGCAGCCTCACTCCCATCTCCCTTCCCCTCTTTGTTTAACTACGCTCCAGTCACACTGGCCTGTCTTCAGCTTGCAGAACAAGTCAAGCTCTTTCCCATCTGAATTCTGGTCCCCCAAAATTCATCTGCTGAAGTCTCCAATACCTCAAGAGTGTAACTGTGTTTGCAGATGGGGCCTTTAGCGAGGTAATTATGGTTAAATGAGGTTATTGGGATGTGCCCTGATCCATGCGACCGCATTTGGAGACAGGGCTTTCAAAGAGGTGATTAGGTTAAAAAGAGGCCATCAGAGTAGAGCCCTAATCTCATATGACTGGTGTCCTTATAAAAAGAGGTAGAGACACCAGGGGTGCCCTCCTACCAAGAAAAGACCATGATGAGAAGGCGGCCATCTGCAAGCCAAGGAGCGAGGCCTCAGGAAAAACCAGCACTGTCAACACCTTGACCTTAGACTTTAGGCCTCCAGAACTTTGAGAAAATAAGCTTCTGTCGTTTAAGCCACCCAGTCTGTGGTATTTTGTTATGGCAGTTCTTGCAAATGAATACACCATCTCAGGCCTCCATGCTTGCCGTGCTTTCTACCTGGAATATTCTTCACCTGATCAACTCCTCTTCATCCATCGGCTCTCAAACTAAGTGTTATGTCTTTAAAGAGGGCTTCCATGCATCTTGAGGCTGCATAAAGTCCCTCTTAGACTCTCCTAGGAACTCACACGTCTCTTTCACAGAACTGGAAAATCACAGCCTGTATCAGGTACATTGGTCTAATTATATATTTCATGTGTGCCTCTGCAACTTGGCCACACCCTTCTTGAGAGCAGGAACTGTCTGTTTTGCTCACCACTGTTGGCATATTGCATGGCTCAGGGTAGATTCTCCAATATTTGTTGAATAAATGACTCGATGGATGTTAATTATCTCATTTAATCCTCTTAAAATCCCCAAGATCTGGGTATTATTATTATTCCCGTGTCATTTACAAGCAGAGCTAGAGAGGAGAAGTAAATATACTCAAGGGCAGCCATCAGGGAAGTAGCAGGACTGAGAGTTGAACCAAGACCATCTGCCTGTGAAGAACTTACAGTGGTCCTGCCTATCCAGAGAAAGGAAGAAACAGCCAGGGCTGGGCCCATCAGAAAACACTGCAGGGAGGGGGCGGTCCTGGCCTGGGCCAGACTGAGACAGGAGTACAAAAAGATGGGAGGTGGGGATGGGTAGAACAGATGTCCCAAAAGAGCTAAGGGTGCCATCTCTGTCCTCCAGTTACTGTCTATCTTGGGTAAGGGATGAACCTCTCTGAGTGAGCCTCAGCTGCCTATTCTGTAAAATCGTGGTTCTGTTTTGTGCACAGACTAAATGAAGCACGGAGCACCGTGCCGTGCACACACGAAGCACTCCGTCGATGGCAGCTGTAACTTCATTCGTTGGTAAAGCGAAGACAACATCGTGTGTCCACGGGGCAGGAAGTGATCCCACCAGAGAGGCCGCAAGGATTCCCGGAAAGAGCCAGGAGATCAGGCTTTTAGATCTGCCTCTGCCACTGCCTTGTATCCTTGGGTAAATCACTTCTCCTCACTGGGTCTCTGGTTAGTTTCCCCACTTGTCAAATGTAGGAGTTAAAGCAGGCATTCTTAACTATTTGGAGGACAGATGGCCCCCTTTTCAACACGATGGAAGCCCTTCTCCCCAGAGAAATGTCTGTGTAGACACAGATACAAATTTCTGCTTACAGTATCAAGGACCCAGTGCCACCATGGAACCCTAGGAGGCGGCCGCCTTTCAAGTCCGGTGTAGAGGTATGGGCGCCTCCCTGAAAAGAGGAGCTCACACAGGCAGACCTGCCTGGCAGGGAAGAACTCAATGATGTCTTCCTTCCCCCCAACTAAGTTATGCTTTAGGGGGCCAGAGCCGGTTCCCCAGCTCTGCCAAGCCCATGCTGAGCACAGTAATAAGGCCTGCTGCACAGAAGGACCGCATAATTGGGCCCTGCTCTGTGCTGTGCCGGGAAAAAGCAGCAACCTTGAGATCTCTTATCCCGATGTGCAGCCCCTGGCCCCGGTTGTCATCTGGACAGCTCTAGAAAACATCTCCAGAGGTCCGTGAGGGGACAGCACTGGGAGGAGAAGCTGGGTGTTCTTCAGCTGCTGCCCCAAAGCTGAGGGTGCCTGAAGTGGGGAAGGGATAAAGAAGGGTGGAGGGGTGTCAGCCTCTCTCAGGAACCTCTCTACTCCATGGTGCCCCAGCTCCAAGGACAAAAGGTATTTTCTTGGCGTCTTCGCAGAGCTGACCAACAGATATGCTTTAGGGATGTTAAGTCTTCAGATCCGCATTTAATTTTCATGCTGCTGCTGGAGTGACTTTTCTGAAATATACAGTTGGATCCTATCAACAGAATAAAGGCCAAGTTCTTTACCATGGCCTGCTAGTCCTTAATTCCAGTCCCCACAAAACTGGTATCCTTATATTAAACTGCCACCACTAGTACTGAAAGTTAAGTTGAGAAAATCTGGTCCCTGCCATCTGAAAGTGGCCCCTCCTCTTACATCATGGCACTTATTATAATGACCTATTTATTGGGCCTTCTTCTCCCAAACTGCATACAGGTAGGAGCCAGGATTTTCTCTCTGACTCCTGGCATCTGGGAGCGAGGCTGGGTGTCCTAATGAAGACTACTCCCAGCCTCGGGCCAGCTCTCCACTTCCATTCTCGCCCCCGCCAAGGCTCTCAGGCTGCAGAAAAGTGGACGGAACACAGAACCCCCAGCCCTCAAACTCCTCCTGGTGGAGAAAATGAACAAGCCCAGACATGCTGGGAAAGGGGTCAAGAACTGACTCACCCTAAGTCAGGGTCAGTAGGAAAGGCAAATTGAAAACATACTGCATGGCAATGATGCAAATGTCATTGGGAAGCACGGGGTGGGGGAGGGGAGATGAACAAAAACAAGCAAAAAAATGGAGCACAGCATGAAAAAAATTAAAAATCCCACTGCACATACACATAAACCAAAAACCCCGGTCTGAAAGAAAATATAGGGCTTCCCTGATGGCGCAGTGGTTGAGAGTCCTCCTGCCGATGCAGGGGACACGGGTTCGTGCCCCGGTCCGGGAAGATCCCACATGCCACAGAGCGGCTGGGTCCGTGAGCCATGGCCGCTGAGCCTGCGCGTCCGGAGCCTGTGCTCCGCGACGGGAGAGGCCACAACAGTGAGAGGCCTGCGTACTGCAAAATAAATAAATAAATAATCAAAATCAAAATAAAAGAAAATATAACCTAAGGAACAGAAAGAAATTACCCAAACACGCTTTGTGCTATAGAACAACTTAAGAACATGAATTTAATAAAACAAGAGCTAGAAGATCAGATGATAAAACAAAGAAACAAAATGAAGGATTGTAAAATCGAGAACCACGAAATGCTTTTGCAGAACCAGTAAATAAATGTAGAAATTCCAAGTAGCAGATGAAGCAGAAAATCTAATTTCTGACACCAACTAAAGGGTTCCATCCCCGTCTGCCACCCAGTAGCAGTGGGTCCTTGGGTGAGTCACTGTGACTGCAAAGGAGAAAAGCTCAATTTATTGAAGCAACTAGAGGAGAGAAAAAGCCATGCAGAAACAGCCAAGGTGGCCCAACATCAGAAAACCAGCGAACCTGAAGGTGAGACACAGGTGGAACGCACAAAAAGGTATTCATCCTTTTAAAAAAAAAAGCCCCTGAAATGAATAAAACCTGGAATCTGTACAGCAAAAGAGCATGCCACGTTCCACAAAAAATGGATACAGAACAATTGACCCAGAGATGGTTCCTGATTTAGGTATTGAACTTGGACGACCGAGACAGAAATCGTCAAGCATCCAGGCAGAACAAACAAGACGTCCTCTCATCTACAAAAGGAAGAACGTTTGCTGACTTCAAACTTCCCCAGAGCAACATTCATCAACAGATGACGGTAAAGGAATAGCCACCAAGGCTGACGCCAGGTATGACCCGAGAGCATCTTCACCTGTTCCAGCGTGGGAGGTGAGAGACTGACCTTCCCACTGTCAAAGACCCTCGGGATCACAGCACCTCTGAGCCCATTTTGAAGAATCTACTAAATGATAACATCCAGCCGAGGAAGAGATGGTTCAAAATGAAAAGCCCAGGGATGGAGTATAAGGAACAAGGAGCACAAGGAATCTATTTAATTATGAAATTAAAACGAAACAGCTATGGCAATGGTCCTCTAATGCTGTGAAAATGTTGCAGACTCTGACAACCTGAAAATAATCATAATGCGGATAATGGCTTTAGGCTTTTATCTCTGTAAGCGATCATAAAAGCTGCTAATAAGGAACAAAAATAGACCTAAGTTTTTTCAAGACCTGGGCTCCGATGCCAGCTCTCCCACTCACTATCTGTGTGATTTGGAGGGAGCTACTTAACCTGTTTGAGCCTCAGTTCCTTCACCTGTCAAATGGGAAGACGCATGCCTATCTCACAGGGTTTAAGGATTAAAGGAAAAAAATATATACAAAGCAGTGACTTGCACATAATAACTGTTCACTGAGAGGTGAAGGAGACCAAAGATGAGGGTGAAAATGGGAATGAAAGTGAGCACCTCCACCTCAGTGCTCCCCGCAAAGAGGCAAGGGGACGAACCACGGCTCTGGGTCTGGAGACTCATGGGAGACGCTGGGCTTTCACAAAGGTCCCTGTCCCAGTGCTTCGAAACAGGGAGAAGTGTCTCCACAGAGTGGCGTGGGGCCCCCAGTTTCCAAGCAGGCAGAGAGCAGCCCCCTTTCTCAGGACTGAGGAAGAGAAGCCAGAACGGGAAGCCAGACTTCCCCGCAGGTGAGGGGCAGTGTGGTTCCAGCGTGCCAGCCAGACGCCACCCCGTCCTGGCCGCCCCGGGCGACCTCTGCGGGACCAGCCCCGAGGGATGGGGCCCCCTGGGGAACAGAGCGCGCGGAGGTCAGGAAGCCGAGGTCTAGACCCGGCACTGGCACCCACGTGTCCCTCTCAGCCTGTCTGTGTCTTTCCTCCGCTGTGAAGGAAGAGGGCGGGAGTCGACGATCTGGAGGTTCTCTGGTTGGCTGTAAGTGTAGAGTGCAGAGTTCTGGGCAGGCTGCATGCCCCATATGATATCTCTGTGGCCTCAATGGACTCGACAAGCAAACCAAAGGAAGGAGGGAGCAAGGCCAGGAAACACGAGACTGAAGTATAAATGAGCAGGGGAGGGGACAAGGAGAAGGAAAGGAAGCAGGAAAGGACTGAAGCACCGATCCGAAAGCCATAAAGGAGCGTCAGCTCGCCGCCTGCAGAGAGAGCTGCAGATAGTTGCCTTCAACCTGCTCCGAGCCCCAGGATCCCGCTCCTGATAAGGGAACTGCTGAAAGAAGCCAACTCCACCTAATTAAAGGAGTCCAGAAAACGGCATAAAAACTGCATCCATCGATCCTAAAACCAGAGTCAAATCAGGATACTTGCACAGTCTCAAAGTATATCCCTCTCAGAATTTTTATTAATTACAAAGAGGAAAAATGGTATTTTACAATGGAGAAGCTGGGCAGGCACCACCTTAGCCAAGGGATCAAGGTTAACGCCACACTCATAAGACACATCGACAGCATGTATCCCCTGAAATGATGTGCCGAGAAGGGCTCAATATGGCCTCTGCAGCATCCTCACCCAAAGCACAGAACCTCCATCGGGTCGGGAGAAAACATCAGACAAACCCAATCGAGAGACATTCTACAAAATTACTCACTGGTACTCTTCAAAGTGTCAAGGGCACTGGAGACATGGAAAGAGAGAAACTGGGACAGATTAAAGGAGACTAAGGAGACAGAACAATCAAAGGTAATGTGGGATCTGGAATTGGACGCCAGAAGAGACAAAGGACATTAGTGGAAAAAGTGGGGAAGTTTTAAACTGTAGTTTAGTTCATGGTAGGTCTTTAGTTAAGGATATCATTCCAGTGTTAATTTTCTGGTTTTGATAATTATATAATACTATGGTTATATAAGATTTTAATATTAGAAGCTGGGTGAAGGATACAGGATTCTCCATACTATTTTTGCAACTTTTCTACACGTCTAAAATCATTTCAAAATAAAAAGTGGTTTTAAAAAAAAGGATGCATCTGTCCAAATCCATGGACCACTGAGGTACTAACTGTGCTCCTAACCCCTTACTTAAGTCCACTCCACCAATGCCAGCCACTCCTGCTCCTGCTGTGCTACTAGGGCAGCAGAGTGTGTGTGTGTGTGTGTGTGTGTGTGTGTGTGTGTGTGTGTGTGTGTGTGTGTGTGTGTGTGTGTGTGTGTGTGTGTGTGTGATGCAGGCCTTGGTCTGGTAGCCTGGAAAGCAAAGAAGCACGACCATGATGTATAGAGGTCCTGAAGTCAGAGGATGTGGGTTCAAAGCCCAGCCTGGATTCTTACTTGCTAGGTGACCCTTGAAACACTACCTTGACCCTTGAAACACTACCTAACCACTTTGTGCCTCAGTTTCCTTATTGGTAAAACGAGATTAGAACAGCAGGTCCGTAGAGAGGATCCAAGGTGCCATAGATGCTATTACTGTCCCACCCTGAGCCTTTTCCTGGGCTCAGAACACTCTTCCCTCCACTGACTCTTGGCTGCTGATGAGCTAATGACTCAGAGCTGTCTCCTTCTCCAGAGAATTCACCCCAGTGAGTAGGAGTCTGGCAGGGTCCCCTCCTAGGAGTAACCCAGAAGCCAGTGATTAACTGGCACAGGGGACCCAAGGCCAGCCCTCCTGCATGAAAGTCGGACCAACTCTGAAGCAGTTCCTGATCCAGAGCTCCCAGAAGGACCAGGCTAAATCAAGTCTCCAGAGGACACTACATCCCTGCCCTATCCTGCTTCCCTGAGGCCCCTCCCCTTGGAGGCATGTCCCAAGTAAATCACTGCCACAGGGATCCCTGCCTCAGGCTCTGCTTCCAGGATCAGCCTCTAAGGAGGTGGATAACATGCTGGCTGGATGGCCATAGGACCCCAACACCGGCTGTGGATGGAAGAAGCTGTGGCAGTGGCTGTTTCTAACAGCCTGGTGATGGACTAGCCAGGATACAGGTAAAAGCATGTGCCCTGGCTGGTGCAATGCAACTGGTGTTTAAGGAGTTTGAGGGAAATCGCACCTATAAAAACTGTGGAATCAGGTGGCTCCTGTGGAATTTGGTGGAGGAAAAAGTCGGTCTTCTTTCAAAAAGGTAACCATAGCCAGGTCTCTTGAGGACTATCAATTACAGGGTCTAATTTGTTACTGATACCATGTGACCCAATGTGCCATCAAAGTCCCCCTGCTGGACTGGGGGCAAAGAGAGGTCAGCAAAGAAATGGAGGCCTGGCCCAAATTAGTCTCACAGTGGGTTGACTGGATCCACAGACCTACCTGGTCATTTCCCTTGTTCTTCAATATAAAACTGGAAAGGACAAATTTAGTTAGCAGAAATACCACGTTGATTCTCTGACCTGTAGTGTAAGAGCCACTGTGATAGGAGAGGACAAGTGGAAGACCCCGAAATCTCATTCCCCCTGGGGAATTAGTGCCACCACAAAGCTTTAAAAATGCCAAGGTAGTGATGCCTATCAATGCTCATTTAAATCACCATCCTGGCCAAGGCAAAGACCGGATGGATTATGGCAGATTATAATAAACTACTACAAACCTAACCAGGTGGTGGGCACGAGTAAAGCTGCTGGGCCAGTTGTGGTATATTTGCTGGAACAGAGTGACAAAGCCTTGGGTCACAGCTACTGACCTGGTGAATGCTTTTCTTTCAATACCCATCAGGAAGGAAGATCAGAAATTCACTGAAATTCATATGGAACAGACAACAATGTACATTCATAGGCTAGCTCCAGGGCTATGTTAATTCTCTGTCACAGTATCATCCAAAGGGCCCCGGACTATCTGGACATACCTTAGAACATCACATTCGTCCATTATATGGATGGCATCATGTTAATCAAGCTAGATGAGTGGAACTAGCAAGGATCTTTGAAGTCTAGGTAAGATACACGTGCTGCAGAAGATGGGAGATGCACCCTATGAAGATGCAAGGGCTTGACCTATGGCTGAAGTTTTAGGGATCCCAGGATCTGGGGATTGTTGGGACACCCCCTCCAAAGAAAAAGGCATGAAATTGCACCTTGCGCCTTCTCCACTGAAAGAGAAGCATAGCACTCGCTAGGTCTCTTCAGGTTTTGTAGTCAGCATATTCCACACTTGGGAATACTGTTCCTACCCATTTATCAGATAACTTCAAAGTCTGCTAGTTTTAAGAGACCCAGAACAAAAATGGGCTCCACGGAAGGTCAAGGCTAAAGGTCAAGCAGCTCTGACACCTAAGGCATACAACTTGGCAGAGCCCATGGTACCAGAGGTATCTGTGGTAGAGAAAAACGCTGTATGTAGCTTCTGGAAGGACCCAAAAGAGGAGCTGCAGCATAGAACCACAAGGCTATGTAGCAAGGTTATAGATGCCATTGAGGCATGGAAGTATATGCCAGGGCATGCTTCTGGGCCCTGGTAGAAACATGATATTAAAACACACACACGCACGCACACCCCCCCCCCATAACCCTGGGATATCAAGTAAAAGAAGAGCATAAAAAAGATCTACCCATGGAACATGAAGCAACCACAGAGCCAAAACTACTCACAATGAACTGGATAGTGTGGGACCTACCAAGTCATAAGGTTGAGTAGGCCTTGGAGAAGCCATCATAAAATGGAAAGTCCAGAACTGGGCTTAAGCACGTCCAGAGAGAAGGCTTCCAAAACAGGTGGCCCAGACCCCTCCTCCTCCTCGTCACTTAGAACAATTGCAACCACATTGCTCACTTAGCTCACCAATTCGGCCTCATGGGGAAGGGGTCAGGGTTTCCCATGACAGATAAAGGGGAAAGCCTGAGCTTTGTTCATGGGTTAGTTGGATCTACCGATGGGTGCAAACCACAAATAGACTGTGGTTGCATTAGCTACACCCCACTGTGGCCTTGGAATTGTGCTGAGGGAAAATCCTCCCAGTGGGTAAAGCTTCAGACAAGGCTCTCAGTCATGTGCCTTGTGTGGAGTGGCCCAAGGAAAGGACATCTATGGTCTAATGAGCAGTGGTGAATGGCTGAGCTGGTTGGTCAAGGGCCTGGAAGGAGCAAGGTTAAGGCTGGAGACAAGGAGATCTGGGTTGATGCATGTGACGGCCTTATGGATGCTGTCACGTGTGAGGAACTACGTGTCACGTGTTCATGCCCACCAAGAACATCCATGGCAGAACATCCCCAGCAGAACAGGCAGCCAGCTTCTGTCCTCAGCCACCCCAGCGCTTTCACAACTGGCTCAGGAATGAAGCAGTAGTCATGGAGGCAAAGGTAGAGGGTATGTGTGGGCTTAGCGGCTTGGGCTCCCTCTCATTAAGTCTGATCCAGCCACTGCCACAGCCATGGGGCCAACCTGCCGACAACAGAGGCCAATGCTGAGTCCAATACAGCACCATCCACTGGTTGCTGGAGACCAACCAGCCACTGGGTGCAAGTTAATTACAGTTGACCCTTGAACAATGTGCATTTGAACTGCACAGGTCCACTCATATACAGATGTTTTTCAATAGTAAATAAAACACTACTACATGGTCTGTTGGTTGAATCTTTGGATGCAGAGGAACTGTGAATACGTAAGTCATACTCAGATCACCCCCAGTGTTGTTCAAGGGTGAACACTGGACCCTTCCATAATGGAAAAGGCAGCGAGAGATTCATCATTCCCAGATGAACATTCCAGGTGTGTGTTTGAATTTCCTGTCTGCAGAGCCTTGACTAGTACCACTGCTGAGGGCTCACACAAAGTCTGACCTATCAGCAGAGGATTCCCCATAATGGCATCATCCTGTACCAAGGGACTTACTTTATGTCAAAGGGGAAAAGCAATACATACAAGACTACAGATCCACTGATCCTAAAACATACTATGCCATCTACAAGACACGAGCCTATTAGAGCGGAGCTGAGGCACCAGCTTGGAGATGATGCCCTGAGAGGACAGGACATCAGCCCTCAGGGTGCTGCCGTACACCCATGACCAGGATATGGCTCTGTGGTCAACACACGGAATTCACAGCCAGATCTGGGAACCAAGAAGTAGAAGTAGGAGTGGGCCCGTTCACCACTCCCACACTTAGGGAATTTGTGCTTTTCTGCACAGTTAAAGGTCTCTGTGAAACAGAGAGGGGAGTGTCACCTCTCCCTTCCACCCCCGCAGTCCCACCTAAGGGGACAGAGCCCCCTTAAACTTAAAGCTATGGCTGCCACCTCTTCAGATTTGGTTCCTCTTATCAGTAGACAGCAGGCACAGAACGCAGCTACCTAACCTAACAAGAAGAGTGACTGGGGTAAGGGGAGGAAGTGGAGTTGCTGCGTGATAGGGAAAGAAGGGGCTCGGCACTCAGCTGACTTCCTGGCACATCTCTCCGCACACCGGTGCTCAGCCACAACTGGACACAGCGCAACCACTGACGGACAGGCTCCTAGCGGTACGAGTTCTCTTCCATTACAACTTTAATGACGTTTGAATTTACAGTAAGTAATACGTATATATAGCACACTGTCCCTTTTTACGAATACTTACATTTCCTCCTAAGAAAACAGAAGATTTGTATTTTAACCCACAGGGAACCCAGGTTCTTGGACAGACTGATGCAGCAAAAGGTTTAAAGACTGGAATCTTCTGCCCCAGGCACTGACTCAGAGATGAGTGAGAGGAGAGTAAAACCCATAACTCTTTCACAGCGCCCGGAGCGGGGCCCATTCTTGAGGGACAGCGATTCAGTTAGCCTCTGCCCCATGACCTTGCAGTCCACAGAGACCACCGGGGGAAGACCCAGAAAGCCCAGCAGCAGCCCCTCTCACCTAGCACTATGCCGGCGCTGCTGCACCCGGTGATGGAACCTTTGAGAAAGAGGGCACTTGATGAAATTAAAAGGCAACCAATTTAAAAGAGATTAAGCAGGGAAAAGGGGATTTAATGATCAGCTTTTGCCACTGTGAACTAACTGAACCCACTGGCACGGAGACTAATGGTTTAATATGTTGTTAAACAAGGGTGAGACGTCTGTGTGAGTAATAAGGGCGTCTGTAGTTATAGCGACAAGGGTGAAATTACCCTCCCTCAGGCCCTGGGCCCTGGGGACAGCTCTCCGCTCACGTCCTGACTCAGGTCAGGGCCAACAATTCAGCAGCCTCCCAGCTCCGGGAGAGGCAATTTTCCTGAGAAGAAAGGGGCTTGGAGATGTGTGAAAGGGACAAAGGCTTGGAGAACAAGAGGGCGAGGCCAGCCCTCTGGGATTTCACTCCAGCAGGGCAGCAAGGCCTCCGGGCCTGCCTCACCAGTGGAAAGGAGGTCGCCCCGTCTCCGTCTCCGGCACCAGGCAGCCTCAGCTTCGAGGCACTTGAGAGGAATAATCACCACTTATTGTTCACTTTTGCTAAAGAGTCTAGAGGGATGGTCTGTTTTTTCTTTCTTTCTTTCTTTTTTAAAGGTATTTGAAGCAAATGATATCTGAACAGTGAGGGCTTCTAGGGATGGACAGAGAGGAGTAAGAAAATTTGTGCAGGTTCTTAGGGATGTGAGAGCATGAGGTCAGGGTAATGACAATAAAACGCACAATTTCACTCAGCACGTAGCCCTCAGGACTCCTGGCCTTTCACTGCAGCCTGCAGGCTCGTGGTTGCGTGGGGGAACCCTGCGGCCATCTGCCTGGCCCAGGCCCAGGAAGGGCAGACAGATTCTAAGTGAGTAGTCATTAAATGGGTGAACGAACAGTGACCCTGGGCCCCACAAATGCCAGTGGCACAGGGGCTGGTGATGGGCGAGTTAGGTGTCTGTGGGCACTACACTTAATGCTTTATTGGATATCATCTCATACAATCCTCAGAACAAAGCCATGAGGTAGGAAAGATTGTCATGTCCCCAAGGCCACAGGCTGGTAGAGGGCAGTCAGGCTGCAAATGCAGACTGTGGTCAGTCACCACCCCATGTGCCTCCAGGGTGGGAGGGATGGAAGCCCTGAGGGCTGGGACCTTCTCAGAAAGGATGGAGGCTGCTATGACTCCACTGGGTCCTCCAACTCTAGGTCAACATGAATCAGTGCAGTCTTAATTTAGAATCAGACTTGGGCTGAGAATTTGTTGACATCAGAGCTTAATTTGAGTGGGTGTTGCTTTAATTTTCATTTGTAAAGAACTCTTCCTTCTGGAATTGCAGAGCCCAGTGTCTGACACCTGACTTGTTATTTGGGAGAGGCCCAGGGTCCCTCATTCATTCACCCATTTAATGACCACTCATTGAAAATCTGTCTGTGTCCTGCAGGGCCTGGGCTAGGCAGCAGGCCGCAGGGGTGCAGCACACAACCACACAACCACACAACGTGCATCAATCAGGAGCCTGCAGGCCACAACAAAAGGTCATGAAGGTTATGACAGGGCTGACCTGGGGGTGCAAGGGTTTCTCCTTGACATTAAGCAGCTTTGCCTCCTTTCCAGAGGCCAGCACTTAGTCCCTGTGTGACCTTAGAAGTCCAAGCTTGGAGCCTCCATTAGCCCTTCTGTCAAATGGGAATCATCTGAATCAACCTGAGCTGCCTAGGTCACAGGGTCACTGTGGGAATGAAGTAAAAAGATGCATGTAAAAGTGCCTTGACAACGTAACAGCTCTCTACAAATATAAGAGATTATTATTGTGCCAGAATCTAAGTATAGAATTGTACTAGAACAGGAGTGAGAGGTTCTCAAACAGTCTACCCTATGAACAGCATCTCTGCTGGATTGACCAACGCTAACTGATCAGGGATTGGGGAACAAACACGTTAGACGTGTTTCGTTGCTATAACACGCAAAGCAGTGCTGGATCATTATCCGGGGCATGAACATAGACTCGCTCTATAGACTGTACATTTTAATTGTGTTCGTTAAAGGGGGACTGAACTAAAGTCAACCTACAGTGAAAGCTGATTTTCGTAAAACGAGTCCATCAAATACATGGCTGCAGCTGTTAACATCTTCATGTGGGTCAGTGGCACGCCAGAGAACAGAGAAGCTTAGAGAGAAGCGGGGGACCCCCAGCAGCCCCTGCCCTCCCCACCATCAAATGTTGTCAGAGCACCCTCTCTGGGCAGCACAGAGCTGGGGGATGGGCAGTTCCCACCCGCGCCTGGAGTTCCAGGTGGCCTCGGGGTCACGAAAGGATGGTCTAATTTACAGACCCCAAGGGACCCAGCGCCCTGGGGAAGCTATTGAATTCTCTTCTCCTCAACAGACATGCTGGGTCTAGGAATGGTCCTCCCAGACTCACTTCTCCTGCACCCCCTGGAGAGGGGGTTTGCTAGTGGGGACAACTTACCTTCTGTCTTGTCCTAACCTGCCTCTCAGCTCCCAAGCATCACACAGCTCACAGTGATCACTGAGGACAAGGTGGCTCCCACCTGCTGATGCAGATACAGCTCATCCCCGCTCTGGGTGAACCAGCCTTGGCGGCTCAGAAGAGAGCATGGTGTGTAGGAGAGACAGGCTTTCCAGCAGCCTGCATGATTCTGAAAAGCCAATTACATGCTTATTACTCCTCTCCAGGAATGAAACCCTCATCCCACGTGGCCAGCCCCCTTCCCCAGCACACGCTTGCTTATCTCAGCCACGCGGTCCCTTCTGACAGCCACTGCTGTCAGAAATGTAGAGCTGGGCTCTTAATCACCTGCCAATGGGCCTGGAGGGAAGGCAGGAGTGGAAATGCCCATCCTGGAGCCAAGAGAGATGCACGGGAGAGCTGGAAAAGCCAGCAGGCGTTTTACGGATGGGCCAGTTTGCCGGCGAGGAAAGGACCCTCCAAGGGCTTTGTGAAGCTGTGGTCACAAAAGGGCGTGAAGGGAAGAGGCAGCTTTGGAGGAGGTCTGGGGTCCTCTCTCTCAGACCTGTGCACCAAATCCAGCCCACCACCTGCTCTGATCAAAATGTTTTAAGGAAACACGGCCACACCCACTCCTTTACACACTGTGCTGCTTTCTCACTAAGCAGCAGAGCTGAGACCATATGGCCCGCAAAGCTTAAAATATATACTATCTGTCCCTTTAGAGAAAAAGTTTGCCAACCCCTGGTGCGGTAGAAAGAGAACTCTGCTGGATCCTGGGAGCCAGGAGACTGGAGATTAACGTGTGCTCTGTCCTGTCCTGGCTGTGTGCCCCGCAAAGGTTTCCTCACTTCTCTACGGATCAGTTTCTCTCATCTATAGAATGGGGATGTAATATCTACTTTACAGGGTGTTGTCTTAATTAGTAAAAATGAGATAAGCTGTGTGTGCGGTGAAGGCATGGAAGGCAGATGCATCAGTAAGGAATTAGATGGAAGAGAGAATCTTTCTTCCTCTGTGGCTCTGAAACATACCTTTCCAGCCTATTCTTCATGGGCTAGAATATGTTCAGAGACCTTGCTTGTGTTTTGCAAATACGTTTATGGATGGATGGGGGGGGGCGGTCAGAAAGGAGAGGAAGGGAGGGGAGAAGGGAGAGCTGTTCTTTGACAACCACTTGATTTTCTCAGGAGAAATAAGGATGAGCAGGCAAATCAATGCCTGCCTTCTCTTTTTAATTTATTTTTTTGTTTTTTGCGTTACGCGGGCCTCTCACTGTTGTGGCCTCTCCCGTTGCGGAGCACAGGCTCCGGACGCACAGGCTCAGCGGCCATGGCTCACGGGCCCAGCCGCTCCGCGGCATGTGGGATCTTCCCGGACCGGGGCACGAACCCACGTCCCCTGTATAGGCAGGCGGACCCTCAACCACTGCGCCACCAGGGAAGCCCCTGCCTTCTCTTTTAAGATGGACACTGGCACACTCAGAATATGGCCACGAAGCCCCCCAGGGGGCCCCTTGGTGGCAGATGCTGGGACGCGGGGCCCATGGTAACACCTGGCTTGGGTCCCCCTTGGGCTGAGTCTGTGAATTGTGACCCTAGCCTCAGTCCCGTGGTCTTGATCTCTCCCGGCTCTGGAACAAGACCACCACGACTCTCCCCTCCTCAAACTCAGAATATCATCCCACACGGGGCCTCCGGTTTCCATGTAACACTTCTGCACAACCGTGTCTTCACACATAGGAAATGTATAGTTAGGAGCTTAGGAGATGCTGCAGAGGCCCCAAGACAGGTGGGATGCCATGCATCCTTCAGGAACTCACAGCCTCCTGGGGAAGAAAGGGGGGGCGAGGGCAGCCCAATTAGGATCTTTAGGGGGTCCTAAGACCAGAAGAAATCATGATGCCTCCCAATATATAATTCTAAATAAAAACTATATGCCACAGTAAAGCTTACAAGTATACTGAAATGGACAGAGGTTCTTTGTAGCTCTTCCAATACCGAAATTCTGGGCAAGTTGGTGGGAGCTGAATTCCCTCCCTCACTCCCCACCCACAGGTGGCCCTGCTATGCTGCTTCCCTGAGCACGCACTCCATCTGCTACGTGAAGAAGTCTGCACTGATGATAAAAGCACTCGGACGGCTCAGGCAGAGAGCACAGATGGCCTAGAGGGACCACTTCCAGGACGGGGCTGCTGGGAACGCTACTTGCCTCCCCTCTTGCCTACTCAAGGAATTCCTTCCCGTAAGTGCACTCTCTCAGTCTTACATCATCACAGTTCCCCTCTCTGCTGGATCAGTCTCACTAGCACACAGATCTAGTACCATATTTCCCATCTTTAAAAACCCTCCTTTGACCCCCAGATCCCTCTCCAGCTATCAGCCCCTTTCTCGGCTTCCCTTTATGGAAAAAGAATCCCATCTTCACCGTCTCCTCCTCTTCTCTCTTGAACCCCACCCCATCAGGCTCTTAGCCCTACTGTTCTCTGAAATGGCCCTCATGGAGGTCATTCATGATTTATGAACGGCCCATAGGAAGGTCATCCTTCCACAGGGTTAAATCCAATAGACAAGTCTTAATTCTCAGCATGTTTCATCCAGCAGCATCACTGCACAGTAACTCCAGCCCTCCTACTGGGGTGCCTTCCTCCTTCCCCTCTGGGACCTCACTCTCTCCTGGTTTTCCTCCCACCTCTCTGGCCACCCCTTCTCAGCCTCTTCCTCCCCTGGCTAAGCACCAAAGTGCCCGAGATTCTGTACTCTGTCATCCTCTCTTCTGCATCCACACACACTCCCTACATGATCTCATCAAGTCCCAGGATTTCAACACAGAGATGACTCGTAAACCTGTATCTTTACCTCCAACCTCTTCTCTCTTCGTTTCCAACTGCTTACCCCAAATCTCCACTTTGAGGTCTAAAATATATCCTGAACATACATCCCCAACCCGAAACCTGATTTCCTCTTTGAACCTGCTCTTCTAAGCCTTTCCCGTCTCAGTACGAGGCAAATGCCTCCTTCCAGCCTTCAGTGTATGTGTCACTCTTGACTCCTCTCACTGTCGGCAAAGATGAAATACATCCCATGTGACCTCTCAGCACGCTCAGCACTATCACCGGAATGTCACCTCTCATCTGTACTCTTAACTGACCTCCCGGTTTCTCCCCTTTCTCCCCAGAGGTTATTCTCCACACAGAAACCGACAATAGTTATCCTTTAAACATGTAAGTCAAATCATGGCACACCTCTTCCCCAAACTATCTGCTGGCTGCACAACTCCCTCAGGAACAAAGGCCCTACCATGGCCCAAAGACCCCAAATGTTCTCATCTCCTGCTGCCCACCCCTCACTCACCCCTTCCTAGTCATACTGGGCTCCGGGTTGTTCCTCCACCATGCCTGCCAAGCTCCCACCTCAGGGCCTTTGCACATGTTATTTCTTCAACCTGGAATGCCCTTCCCCAGAATATCTGCATGACTCACTCCCTCCTGCTTAAATCTCACCTCAGCTCTTCAGAGGACTTATCTGGATCACCCTTTCCCTTACTCTGTTCTATTTTTCTTCTTAGCATTCATTAGCACCATAGAGATTATACATCTATTTGCCTTCTCTCTCCTCTCACTAGAATGTAAGCTCCATGAAGGCAGGAACTCCGTTGGGTATCCCTAACACCCAATCCAGAGCCTGGCACATTGTCCTACTCAAGAAATATTTGCTGAATGAATGCCAGGTCCAAAAGTATGCATTTTATTTGGAGAAGCAATGGGGACCCACTGAAAACTTCTGAGGAGAGAGATCCCACACGGTCTTCCTGGCAGTGATGGTGCACTGTTGGAACAGGAGAGAAAGAGCCCTAGACTGGAAGTCAAAATGCTTGACAGGTGGCTCAGCTATACCACAGACACTCTTCATCAGGCCAGTCACTTCATCCATTTGGGCCAACGTTTTTTTCCTGCGGTAATAATGAAACTAGCTAACATTGATTTGCACATTTATATTGGGCTAAATAGTTTATGTGGATCATCTCACATAATTCTCATAACTCTTAAGATGTACATTTTACTATTATACCTACTTCAGAGATGGGAAAACTGAGGCAGAAAGATTTATAGTAGTGCCAGGAAGTTGACAAGCCTAGATCCCAATACAGGGGCTCTGATCCCAGAACCAACGAGCAGGGCTTGGATTTCATGATCTGCAAGGCACCCTCCCACCACTGACATTCTCTAATATGGACAAATAGAGGGGGAGGGGAGATAGATGATAGATACAGGGAGATATGGATGGAGAGAGAGAGAGAAAGAGTGCGAGCCAGCTAAAGAGGCAACTGCAATTGTCCAGGTGTGAGGCTAAACAGGACTGACTAGAGAATGATAAGACAGGGCTGGATGTGAGACGGGCAGTAGAAAATGACAGTCCTACGGTAGTGAGAAAACACTCACAGCCTTGTTGGCCCACTGGATGCGGGTGGAGGGAAGAGGAGACCAGAGATGAGGTCAGCTCTGCAAGCTCTAACCTGGGTGGGGATGAGGACGCGGGGACCTGTAACTGGAGGAGACCTGGAGATGAGCTGGTGAGTGTATTCGTCAGGGTTCTCCAGAGAAACTTAACCAGTAGGAGAGAGAGGGAGAGACTCTAAGGAATTGGCTCCAGCAAGAGATTGATGCTGCGGTCTGGAGTCCAAAACCTGGAAACTCCGGCAGGGTTTCTACGCCACAGTCTCGAGGAGAATTCCTTCTTCAGGAAACCTCACTGTTTGCTCTTGAAGTTTTCAAGTGATTGCATGAGGCCCACCCACATTATGAGGGGTCAATGGCTTGACTCCAAGTCTACTGATTTAAATTGTTTATCACATGCTTAAAATACCTTCACAGCAACATCTAGACTGGTGTTGACCAAACAACTGGACCCCCTAGCCTCGCCCAGTAGACACCTGGCATTAACCGTCACAGTGGGCTTGGCCTCAGACGTGTCAAGTGTGCAAAGCTGGCCGGAGACCCAAGGGCACTTCCAGGAGGACAGTTCTCTCCGGCGAGGGGCTGGGCCACTGGCTTTTCTGCAGGTTTGCGAAGGTCAGAGTGTCCATCTTGATTCCCCTTCTTCTCTCCTTACTTAGTCAGGTCCCTGAGGCCTTGTAGAAGCTTCTTCCTTCCCACAATTATGGCTGTTGTTATTATCCTTCGTAATCTTGGCACAAGGATGCCCTGGCTGGCTTCCAAGAAGGAGAATTACTGTCTGTCTCCCTTACACCCTCCTGTTGCTTTTAATTGGCTGCAGAATATTTTGTCTTCTCTCCCCAGACAGACACTGGACTGTGGACCGCAGTGGTTTACGTGGCCACCCTGCCCTGGCTCAGAGATGAATGAGGCCTAGAATGGGGTGACGCCAGGTCATCCTGGTCACTCCGTGGAGATGTTTGCTTCTAAGGAGATTCCTGAGGCCCTCATGCCTATTGCCCCCAGGAGGGAGGCTGCAGCAAGAATCACGATGGGTTCCAGTCCTGCCCTGGCCACTGATGTGCCACGTGACCGTGCACAGCCTTTCCCGATCTCTGGCCTTGAGTTGTCACGCAGACCTGGCTTATCTCCAAGGTGCCTTCCGGCTGGAACATCCCACCATGCCACTGTGACTGGTCATTTCTGTCACGTACAGAGAAAGGGGACCGGCCTGAGTCAGGGTGTGTGCATATGTGCAGAAGAACTCAAGGGCATGGCTGGGGACTGAACCCAGGACCTTCAACTTCAAGTCCAGAGCCCTTTCGTCTCCAGCCTTCCCCACGCTGCCCACCTTTCTGAGTTCAACCCCGGGTAAGAACTACATTTCACACTGTGGCCAGTACATCTACACAGCACACGCACCTGCAAGCACAATGAAAGCTAACATTTTATGAATGAAATTCTCCCTTTCTGCTTCCAATGCTTTCTCATTCCAGGCCGTGCCTTTAAAAAAATACAAATTCACTGACGCGTCATGCTCCACGTTAAACAAACACTCTGGCCTACCTCACACTAAACAGGACAACCACATGCTCTCACTGAGGGTAAAAGATGGCCTCTGCTCTCAGCATTTTCCTCTCTGAGGTGTCAGAGGGCCCGGTCAGAGAGCAAACCCACAAATTCAGCGGTCCTAGGCCAGTTCACACAGATCGCAGACAAAAGGGGTCCTGGGTGAGATCAGCCAACCTTGGCCACTTAAAAAAGAAGAAACCTGGATACCAGTGGGTCAGTAGTGTATCCCAAGCCTTCCTTTCGGGACTGGTACAGAGTATCTATTGCCCACTATCTCTGCTTCTGTTTCTCGCCATAATTTCATGTGCCCAACCTTTGAAATGTACATCCACCAGCGTGCACCTGTGTACACCGTACACCTCTATAAATAATAGTTTTTACCTCTGGAAGGCTTTAGGCAACAAATGCTGCCTGGCGGATATGCCATGCTGAGAGGGCCATGGTGTGCATGTGTGCGTGTGTGTGTGTGTGTGTGTACACGTGCCGGGGGCAGGGTGCTGCATGGTGGCATCCTCCTCAGGTAACAGGTTTGCTGAGCCCATTGCTCAAGAGTGCATATAGTGAGGCATGTAACTCATGTGAAAGTGCCTGTGAACTCTATCCCCTTCTTTAGTGTTAATTATTCTCCTTGTTCTCACTGTTACAGGCATGAACTCTTTCTCATCTTCCTCCTGCTCCCCATTGCGGAAGTCTGACCCCCTCACCCATGAGGCTGCCCAGGGAAACAGAAATGAGGGTGCCTGGCCTCTGCGAGGGGACTTAATGACCAGCACTTAGCCGGCCAAGGGCTCTACCACACTACAGCCACTTCTCTCCTCCAAGATGATGGTCCTCTACCCCCAGGACAGAATGGGCTGAAGCTGCCACTCGGCCCGGGTCTCCCTGCTCCTCCCCACCTCGACTGGGGCCAGATCAGGGCCGGCTCTGGGCCCAACACGACAGAGCCCCTCATTCAGCCCAGCTGGGTGATGATGTCAACACTCAGGGCTGAGGGGCCACTGCCCACAGCCCGGCGCAGTGACTGGGCCTTCTCCACCCAGGTTAGAGCCTCCGCTGTCTGTCCTTCTCCCCCACGTCTCCCACACACAATAGGCTATGTCAGAAATACTGCTCCCGTATCATAAATATGCAAAGCTTGGGAGGCAGCAGGCGGCGGGGATAAAACACCAGGGATTATTTACGAGCCTCTGGCTCAAACTCTGGGGCTTTATTTGCTTAATGAATGGCCGGGGCCAGCCATCAGCCCAGGGATTTATTTGTCACTGGGAGCAGACACTAGGATGTGGAGATGTAAAAATGACAAATTCTCCGACTCTGCCAAGGTGGTATTTCATTGCCACGGTATCTAGCGGGACGGGAAGGTGAGGGGAGGGAGAGGATGGCTCACATGCTAAGCAGCAACGGCTGAGAGGAGCTTACAGTTGAGGGATTGGCTATGTTAACAAAAAACAAAACGAAAGCACTGCTTTCCAGAATGCAGGTGGAGGGCCAGGCGCGAGGGCATCTGTAGCAGGTCTCATACGCTCTTACAGCCCTCAGGCCTCCTGGGTGCACTGCATGCTCCCATGCCTCAAAGTGCCCCACCCAAGAAAGTTCAGAAGTGCGAAGACAGTAGAGCAGAGACTCGGAGAGTCTCTTTTCAGGGTTTCTTTTCAGCAACTCCCGAGTGGTGGGACCTTGAGCAAGTCACTTCAGCTCTCTGGATCTGTTTCGTCATTTGCAAACTGAAGGGTCAGACAAGCTCTGTGACTCTTATACAAAGAGCCAAAGTCAGGAAGAGCTAGCCTGTCCACGCACGCATATTCTGCCCCTTGCGCCCCACATTCACGGTCACAGATGCCTCCACCACCATCACCCCCAAATGCTTCATCATCGCCACCAGCATCCGACCACCTGACCCTTCACAGAGCCGGTCAGTCTTCCACGGGGCGGCAGCAGCGCCTGCGTCCCCTCGCGGTGAAGCCATCTGGGCAAAGACTAATAATCTCTGTCTCCCTGAATCTCTCTCCACTCCATCCATTTGGTAGCAGAACCCCTGAGTTCCAGCTGGGCACGCCCACCCAGCTAGCATCTGTACTTCCCAGCCTGCCTCGCGGCAGACAGAACCACATAACGAATGAAAGGTGAGTGGATGTTGTGGGTACAGCGTCCAGGTCACAACCTTTATAAAGGAAATGGGCTGTCCCCACTCCTCTCTCTCCCCCTTCCCCTGTGCTGGGACTTGCACGTGATGGTGGCGGCCAGTCTCAGGAATGGGGACAAGGACGGCACGTTAAGGCGTGGAGAAGCAACAAGACAGCTGGGCTCTCTACGTGAGTTCATGCTGCAGAGCATGGCCCACCCCGGACCACCTCTGGTCTGTTCAGAGAGGAAAGAAGCGGCGTCTATCGTGGAAGCACGATAATATCTGGTGGCTTTGTTACAGCAGCTTAGCCCATATCCTGATGGATACATGCCCCACTGTCCTTCTGAGGAGAGCGAGTCCTCGGCTGCCCGGGGCAGCCACAGCGCACCCGCTCTCCGACGGCACTCTTTGAGAGCGCGTCATAGAAACCTACGTGGCTGCTACACGTGTGCCTTCCAGACCGGGAACAGCTGGAGCACACAGCTGTGTCTTCTTCGGTCCCAAACAGTTCCAGCTTGTTGGCACACCTCTCAATATCTGGACGCATCCAAATAAGATCGTACGGATGAAAAGGAAGCCTTCAAATGTCCTGCCTGAGGCTTGAAAATAGTTGCCACGCTTTGAACCCCATGCAGAAATGTGGCTTTGGGTGCAGCATCTTGGCTACACGTCCCGACCTCTAAGGAGGGACAGGGGCTCCCCTTCCCCTCCCCGCCCCCGAGAAGAAGCAGCGCAGGGGTTGGACACTCCCTGGGTAACACGTTCTCTCTCCAGTAAGTGTCTTCCTGTTTGGAGCCGCTGGCTCTGGCATTGCCGAGCTGTGCCCTGCTCCCCTGTGCCCTCCTGCGAGGAACTCCTTGGAGCTGCCATACTATCTGCCGGGGGCCTTCCTTCCTTCGCAAGGACGTGTCTTCATCCTTCAGGAAAGCCATGCTGAAGCCACGGTGGGATTTGGGGAGGAGTACCCAGGGGCCAGACTCATGAATACAAAGGAATCCTTCAGGTCCTGTGGTGATGAGACCAGCTCCCCAAGGTGGGAGACCAATCAGGGGCTCAGACCCAAAGCCCTAACTTCTGACAAGAGTGATTTTTCTCAGAAAGTCTTCTGTGCCCATGGTCCCTGGGGAACTGGCGGGGATGGCTGGTTGACAGCTCACCCACTCAAGGACGCATACCTCGAGCCACCGACATCCCAGAACTTTCATCCCTACCTGAGCCTGGGTTGGGGAAGAGAAAGTCGGGGTGCGGGGACTGGGCAGGGAGACCACAGTGCAGGGCTCCAGGATGTCTTGAACAGCAACCAAAGGCAAAGCAATTTTCATTTCTAGGCTGCAAGAAACAGATAAAGTCGGCCGTTCAGGATAGCTGGGCTCAACTTTTGCTGCTTTTACTTTTCTGGTGCCTTCCGAGGTCCAGCATATTAAGAAGCATCCTGGGGCTGTGAAAGAACAGAAGCAGCAGCCCAGAGGTCAGTGCAAGCGAGTGTGCAACTTGCTTCTGCTATCTTCCTGCCAGGGGGAGCTGTTGAGAACATTCCTCGCTGCATCCTCCTCCTCTACCCTCCAATTCTCTCTCTTTCCGGCCCAGGAAGCCCGAGCTCAGCACAGCCCAGCAGCACTGCTGAGCCATTGAGGTCATAGCAACCTCCCACTGATCTGCTGCAAAGGGCAGAAGGTCAATCCTGCACTCTGCAGCCAGGAAGCCCTGCCTTGGGCTGCACTTTGCTCCACGCTGGAAAAACAGCTGGGCTCTGCTGGGCTCTGGGAAAGAAGGAGCCAGAAAAGGCTGCATCCCTCGCCCTAAGGGCACCTCGGGATTGGTCAGCTCCCAAAGCAGCCCTGAGCTGGGAGGGACCCTGAGTCACACCAAGCCCAAGTTTACTGCTATACTGTGATGGTGAGCATCCTTGGGTTAGGGAACAGATTGGCCGCAGGGAAGGGGATAGATGGAAGTAAAAGAATTCGGTCTCCAAAATGAGCCCTGCTGCCTTGGCGGGGGAATGCTTCTCCAGATGCTCGGGCAACTGAGCCCTCGAGGCTTTGGGGTATCTCTGATTTGCCAAGCGTTTCCCTCCTGCTCCTGTGGACTGGACTCTCTGTGACGTGTGGCAGGGCTCCTACTTGCAAAACCCCAGGCACCTGTCCTCCCTGGTGGCCTCCCTCATGACCCTGACACTTCACACAGCAGAACCACAACAGAGTTTCTATTTCAAAATAAAGAACGACGACGTCTCAATTCAAGGCTCTGAGATGGTCCCGATTCTGTCTTCCAAAGCCAGTCATTTAAATGAACACTCCATCCGGTGAGCTACCTCTCCTTACTCTTGATTCTCCAGCTAAATTCAGATAACGCTGCCTTTGATTCTATCACTTTCTAGGGAAACTCCCGTGTGTAGTTCAGATACCCCGTCGTTCCCAGACCTGTTAGCTTCTCCCTCTCACATCTCAGAGCTACAGCTCTGGGAAACCCTGTCCCTGAGTGAGTTCCCGCTTCCTTCCCACCCTGGCCTGCCTCTGCCCCTAATGGGTTCCATTTCTCTGCTGGCTGAGTCCCTGCCCGTTCCCCCAACTCCTCTCTCCACTCCTCCCTCTGGGATAGGCAGGTGAGGACAAATGTTGGTTCTGGCACTAACTTCTCCCCAGAATTCCCTCCCACGTTTTCAATCATCCACTCAACATTTCCACTTGGATGGTCTCACTATTGAACACACGTGTCAAAAACAAAACTCATCATCGTAGCAAACAAACCCTCCTACTTGTCAAGAGTTTGAACGTTCACAAGTGGCTTTTATACCTCTTTTACACCTATTATTCCACTTCAATCATACTGAAAATCCAGGAATATAGGCCAGGCAAGCATTGCTAGCCTCATTTCATGGATGAGGGACCTGGGGGCTCAGAAGAATTGCCTAAAATCAAATAGCAAGTAAATGATGGAGCCAAGACTAAACTCAGTTTTCTCCTTTCTTACTTCTCACATCAAAGGTCCAGACAGCCATCAAATCCTGTGAAGTCCTCCTTCCTCCCTTCCTGACCCCATTTATACTGAATCTGTCCTTCCACTGCCATGACTCAACTCTGGACTTCTGTCCCTAGCTGCCTGGATTACTGCAGTAGCCTCTAGCTTCACCTTCCTGATTTCATTCCTTAGCCGTTATAATGCACTGAACACTGCTCCCAGATAATGAACACTGCCTCCAGATAATCCTTTAGAATACTTATTTCATTTTGCTACTCTTCCAGGAGAAAGTTTCAAGGACTCCTCTCAGCCCACACTTCAAAACGGGGTGCTCAATCCAGCATCAGAACCCCTCACAAAACGGCACCCATCCTTGTTAGCCTTGCCTAGAACGTTCCCTTGAGCTCTTTGTGGTTTACTCCAGTCACTGACTTTTGATCTTTTTCTAGTCCTCTGATTGTTTTCCTATTCTCTATTTGACTTATTTCTGCTCTAATATTTATTAATTTCCTTCTATCTCTTTGATCTGCTTCTTCTAATTTCTCAAGGTGGAAGTGTAGGTTATTGATTTGAGATCTTTCTTCTTTATAAATATAGGCATTTACAGCTATCAATTTCCCTCTAAGCACTGATTTATCAGCATCCCAGAGGTTTTGGTATGTTGTGTTTTCCTTTTCATGCTTCTTAAAGTATTTTCTAGTTTCCCTATGATTTCTTCTTTAATCCCTTGGTTATTTAGAAGTATGTTGTTTAATTTCCACATATTTGTTCATTTCCCAAATTTCCTCTGTAATTGCCTTCCAATTTCACTCCACTGTGGTTGGAGAAATACTTTGTATGATTTCAATCCATTTAAATTTATTGAGTTGTTGCACGGCCTGATATATGGTTTATCCTGGAGAATGTCCCATGTGCACTTGAGAAGAATTTCTATTCTGTTTCTGTTGGATGGAGTATTGGATATCTGTTAAGTCTACTTGGTTTCTAGTGCCCAAGCCATTTTTCCCTTGTTGGTCATCTGCTGAGTTTTCTACCCCTTGTTGAAAGTGGGGTTTTGAAATCTCTAGCTATTATTGTCAAATTGTTTTTTCCTTCAATTCTGTTCATTTTTGTTTCATGTATTTTGGGGTCCTGCTGTTAGGTGATTATGCTTATATTTGCTATATCTCCCTGATCAACTGACCCTTTTATCATTATAAAATGTTCTTGGTCTCTGGTAAAAATTTGGTTTTAAAGTCTATCATGTCTGATATTAGTATAGCTCCTCTTGGTTACTGTTTGCACGTTGTATCTTTTTTTTTTTTTTTTTTTTTTTTTTTTTTTTTTTTTTTTGCGGTACGCGGGCCTCTCACTGTTGTGGCGTCTCCCGTTGCGGAGCACAGGCTCCGGACGCGCAGACTCAGCGGCCATGGCTCACGGGCCCAGCCGCTCCATGGCATGTGGGATCTTCCTGGACCGGGGCACGAACCTGTGTCCCCTGCATCGGCAGGCAGATTCTCAACCACTGCGCCACCAGGGAAGCCCTGCATGTTATATCTTTATCTTTTTACCTCCAACCAATTTGTGTCTTTGAATCGAAAACATATGTCTTGTAGACAGCATATAGTTGGATTATGTTTTTTTAAAATCCATCTTGCCAAACTCTGCCTTTTGATTAAAGTGTTGAGTCTATTTGAATATAATGTAATAGTGATAAGGTAGGATTTATGTGTGCCATTTTGCTATTTGTTTTCTATATGCCTTGTGTCTTTTTTCCTTTGTTTCTCCATTATTGCTTTCTTTTATGTTATATAGATGTTTTCTGGTGTACCATTTTTATTCCCCACTGTTTCTTCTTTGTTGTCTTCTTTTAAAAATATTATTTTCTTAGTGAGTTCCCTGGAAATTACAATTAACATCTTAATTTACAGCAATCTAGTTCAGATTAATATCAACTTATTTTCAACAGTATATAATAACTTTGCTCCAATATAGCTCCATTCTTTCTCCCTACTTCATGATATTACTGCCAAACAAATTACATCTTTATGCATTATAAGCCTATCAACAAAGTTTTATAATTGTTGCTTTGTATATTTGTCTTTTAAATCAGATAGGAAAAGAAAAGAGTAATAAATAAAAAATACATTTACGCTGTAGTAACTTTTACTACTGCTCTTTATTTCTTTGTGTGGATTTCAGTTACATCTAGTGTTTTTTCATTTTAGCCTGAAAGACTCTCTTTAGTATTTCTTGTAGAGCAGGTCTTCTAACAACATATTCTCTTAGTTTTGTTTATCTGAGAATGTCTTAATTCCTCCTTCACTTCTGAAGGATGGTTTTTACTGAATATAAAATGTTTCGTTGACAGTCTTTCTCTGTCAGCATTTTGAATATTCCAGACCACTGACATCTGGCCTCCAAGCTCTCTGATGAGAAGTCAGCTGTTAATCTTATTGACATCCCTTGTACTTGACAAATCTCTCCTGCTGTTTTAAAGATTCTCTGTCTTTGACTTCTGACAGTTTGTGATGTATCTAGGTGTGGATTTCTTTGAGTTATTCTACTTAGAATTCATTGAGTTTCTTGGATGTATAGATTAACGCATTTCATAAATTTGGGAAGTTTTTGGATATCATTTCTTTAAATATTCTTTATGCCACTTTCTCTTCTCTCCTTCTGGAATCCTATTACCTGTATGCTGGTATGTTTTATGGTGTGCCACAGGTCTCATATTTTGTCTATTCTTCTTCTTTCATTTTTCATTCTGTTCCTCAGCCTGGATACTCTCAATTGACCCCCTTGTGTTTTTTGTTTGTTTGTTTGTTTTGTGGTACACGGGCCTCTCACTGTTGTGGCCTCTCCCGTTGTGGAGCACAGTCTCCGGATGCACAGGCTCAGTGGCCATGGCTCACGGGCCCAGCCGCTTCGCGGCATGTGGGATCTTCCCGGACCGGGGCACGAACCCATGTCCCCTGCATCGGCAGGCAGACTCTCAACCACTGCGCCACCAGAGAAGCCCAATTGACTCATTTTTAAATTCACTGATTCTTTCTTCTGCCAACTCAAATATACTGTTGAGTCTCTCCAGTGAGATTTTCACTTCAGTTATACTTTTCGACTCCAGAATGTCTATTTGGTTCTCACATATATATATATATATATTTTTTCTATCTCTTTACTAATATTCTCTATTTAATGAAGCAATATTCTCATACTTTCCTTCAATTCTCATATGTCCCTTAAATCACTGATAGATCCTTAGAAGTATTTCCTTAGTCCTATCATGTATGAGGTAGAGAAAAGTCCACCTTGGAGGAACTCTTTTCTTATTTACCTCCACATTATTACTGAAACCCAGGAGGGTAACTTAAAAGATGATGTTACAGATATGAAATAGAGGGGAAAAACAAGCATATTAACTGAAGAATGATTTAGTCAGCACCTGTTAAACACCAGGCACCATGCGAAGCATTAGTGATTCAATGATGAAGGCAGAGTCTCAGCTCCAATGCTCAAAAAGATTTCAGCAGGAAAAAAAAATGGCCAAGGGCCATCAACAGGCAAAGGCAATATCACGAGCAGAACCTACCTGCCCAGACTGGCCATACTTTTTTGCCACTTAGGTTATGATCTTTAGTTGATGATTATTTCAGTCTTTGTTCTGTTTAGACTATGGTGCAGTGGTGATATCAAAAATATCTGGCCATCTTTAGAAACCTGAGCAGGAGATATAGGTAGCAAAAGAAGGAATCAATATCTGTGCTAAATGCTCCCATGTGCAGGGCTCCAGGCACTCTTATCCTCACACATCGTTAATAAGAGGCACAAGATACAGGAACAGAGACTTGCATGCAATATCTCAGAACGCTTAACTGGATATGCCCTCTATAAAGCTTCACAAATTTATTTTGGAACCAAGTAACAGAAAAATCTTTGTCTCTCTTGAGAAACTGATTGTTTCTCCCTTTCTGATAATAGAGTTATGAAACCTCATCTCCCTTTTCATTTTGACAACCAAATACGAAGCTTAACTACAGCAATTATAGCTACTGGGACTTTGGGTTCTTTCCCTGGTCCAAATTCTTTATTTCTATTTCTATGCCATCACAAATTTATAACGTGTACTGAGCATAAATCAGATTATTAATATGTATGACAGAAAAGTCATTCTGATATTGATTTCTTTTGGCAATATTGAAATAGGCTAAAAAGAACAGAGGTATTTTCCCTCTCTTATCTGGTGGAAGTTTTGAGAATGTCCCCTGAAGTGATGGAGCATGGTTTCTGGAGGCATCTTGAGTAGTGGAGGCTAGCATCCTTCTCCTTGCAGTGCCCAGGGACCAGGGGAGAATCTCAGAAAGGACTTGATGCTCCTAGCCTGGGCCCTCCATCTCTCTTAAAACAGAAGCAGAGGAGCCACTGGCCTGCAGATCACATGTGTTATGATGTGACCAGTATGGACCCCAAACAAAGGGTCCTTCCTCAGCTCTTCAGAACTAGTGAGAACCCTGAGGTTTTTGTACAATCCTCAAGGAGTAGTTGGGGGTGGGAGGCTCTCAAAAGACAGACTGAATTTCTGGCTAGCTCAGCAGGTGGAAGCTTGGCACTGATTAAATTTGATTTAGAGAAACAAAGAAATGTGACATTTCTGGCACCCTACAGTTGTAGCCTGAAATTCACACCCGCCACACGGGATATAAATAAGTGAATGAATGAATAAACAAACCAGAGGCCGGAGTGCCTGGGATGAATTCCCAGTTTGCTGTGTTTCTACCATTAGGGTCGTAAAACCTTGAAACACAAGGGCTAATGAAGAACTCAGTGCTTAGCACAATAAACACCGTCTGTGGCGACAGTACAGTAAGGATGGAGATAAAAAACCAAAGGCGGGCTTCCCTGGTGGCACAGTGGTTGAGAATCTGCCTGCCCATGCAAGGGACACGGGTTCGTGCCCCGGTCCGGGAAGATCCCACATGCCGCGGAGCCGCTGGGTCCGTGAGCCATGGCCGCTGAGCCTGCGCGTCCGGAGCCTGTGCTCCGCATCGGGAGAGGCCACAACAGTGAAAGGCCCGCGTACCACAAAAAAAAAAAAAAAAAAAAAACAAACCAAAGGCATTTCGCAACTTCACAAAGCTTACAATTAAATGTGGGCAGCACATGTCAACAATAAAACATGAATAAGAAAAAGGACAGCTGTACAGTCATACAGCACATTTTTCTTTTTCTTTTTTTTTTTTTTTAACACAAAGGCTGTACACTCCCGCAGACGCTCTTGCTACTCTGCTGTACAAAGTTCAAAACGACTAAGGGAAGCACCAGAGTCCTCTGAGGCATTTTATTTGCACGTATGTATTACATCCCTAGAAAAAGAATCCAAGGATTTTCCCTCCTGTGTGTTTTCGTCTTGCTTCTTCATGGTCCGTGATGCCAGCTGAGGTTGTCAGTACAATGAAACCAAACTGACGGGACGGGAGCAGGTTATTCCGCCACTTTTCTAGATCTTTGAGTTGCACATCAAACCTGGGGCTGATCACTCCACACTTATTTAGCCTGCCTGTGAGGTTCACAACAATTTTCCCAGCCCTGTGCTCATCGATGATTTCAAATTCGCCAACGTAACCATGTTTCATCGTCACAGTGAGAAACCTGACGATGACTTTGGAGCACGGCCTAATGAGAACCTGGCGTTTGCCTCTCTGTTCGGCATCGTTGATACTCTTGAGAGCATCAGCCAGGACATTCACGCGCACCATTATGGCGGCACGGAAAGACGGTGGAAAGACATCTTTCTTAAGCGCTCACTTCACGTAAGACATGAAAGGAAAGGTGAGGATGAAGACGGCACCCAGCAAGCATACAGAGTGGTGAGGAAGATATGAGAAGCAGAATAAGGACACACTAGAAGGATATGGCCTATGAAAATAATTTGCGTAAAGTGCTGCGGAAGGAGAGGTCATTTCTGTCTGAAGAACAGACATCTTCCAATAGGGAGGGATGCTTGGGAGGTCTTTGAAAATGGAAAGGATTTGAGCAGAATAACGCGGCTTGAGGGGCACTGCAGGCCAGGAGTGATGAAGGTGTGGGCCCACACCTGCTCATGCTAAGGACCGCAGCCACTTCTCATCACAGATGCCCCTCATGACGCATGAGGATGAAGGGATTACAGGTGCTGAGAAGGCCAGAGAGGTGCATGGAGGCTGGTACAGACAGGGGCTTGGATACCATGCTCAGGGGTTTAGTTGCAAGCTAGAGGCAAGGTGATGGGGAGATGACAGATCTTTGAGCAAAGAAGTGTCACGATAAGAACGATGCTTTTGGCAGTTTGCTCGCATAGCTGAATGGAGAATGATGCATTAGAGAACAGGGCTAGAATCATTACAGGGAGAAGAGTTAAGAAGTCCATGCACCTGAACTATAATAGAGGCAGAGGGTCAGGGAAAGAATGCGGGAGATGCAAGGAAGTTCACAGGTGTGAAGGGACGAGCTGGGTGTGGGAGGGACAGAGAGACGGATGAGGACAAACATCAAGAGATGATGCTGAGGTTTCAGGCCTGGGTGGAACAGGGAGTTCAGGAGGACGAGGGTTGAGGAGGAAAATGATGCGCTCGGGTGAGAACGCACTAAGCCTGAGGTCCCAGTGGCCCTGTGATGAGATGCCTAGGAGGTGCCTCACGTACGGAGACATATAAGTGTGCACTCTGTTTTATACATCTATAATCTGATCTTTCAAAACTGAGAAATTACTGGAGCTCCACAGTCATCTAACAAAAGGACTCTTAGCCTTACAAAAGCATTAATAATAAGGTACTTTGAATAGTTCGCTCCCCTGGAGAATATAAAATAGGCTTTAATATTTTTTTTAAAAGGTGACTTACACCTCTCTTTTCAAAAACTCATCGATTGTGTTAAGTAAAGTATATCTCTGTATGAATATGGAATGAACTGGGAGACTTCAGCCAGGTGAAATTAATCAAGGCAGATGTCATGAAGGAGGAGATGAATCTTAACGGGGATACTGAAAGGGTAGCATTTGAATTAGTGAAGATAAAGATTGTGGGTTCAAAACAGAAGCGGGGACTCTCATCTCACTCCATATTCTCCCCACTCCTCTTCCTTCCCAGGAATGGAACCAGTGGGGCGGGTGGGAGATGGGGCATCCAGCCCCACCCAGAGCTTTTCTCCATGACTGTGGATGTCTCCCTTTGAAACAAATCCAGTATCTGCCTCTTCTCTCCACCTCTACTGCCGCTACCACCTTGATCCAAGCCACGAGCATCTTTGGCCTGGATTATGTCAATAGCCTCCTAACAGGTCTCACCGCTAGTACCCTTGCCCTCCTAATGTCTATTTTCAACACGACAGCTAGTTCTTTTTAAAAACAGGTCAGATCATGTCATTCCTTTCCTCAAAACCCTCCAATGTCTCTCCATATCTAATGTCTCTTCCAAATCTAAGCCAAAGTCCTATTTATGGCTTACAAGACTCTACTTGATATGGGTCTAGCTACCTGCCTCGCCTCACCTCCTACTTCTCCCCCTCCGCTCACCCAGCCCACTCCACTCTGCTGGCCCATGTTTTCAGACACTCCACATGCACTCTTACCTTGGAGCCTTTGCTTTAGTTCTTTTCTCTGCCAGAAACACACTCCCCCAGATATCTGTAGACAAAAATCCCTCACCTCCTACAAGTCTTTGCTCAAACCTCACTTTCTCACTTTCATCCCATGAAATGCTGTAACCTACTGCCAGCCCCACCTCAATATTTCCAATTCCCCTCCTTGCTCACTTGCTTCTTTTTTGCATAGCACTTATTTCCTTCTGACATATGATATACCTTCCTTATTAATTATGCTTATTATTTATTGGCTATCTTCCCCTGATAAAAGCTCCATGAGACTTCTTTTCTTTTTAATTGGAGTATAACTGTTTTACAATGGTGTGTTAGCTTCTGCCGTACAATGATGTGAATCAGCTGTATATATACATATATCCCATCCTTCTTGGACCTCCCTCCTATCCACCCCCCATCCCGCCCATCTGGGTCATAACAGAGCACCATAAGCATTCTTCATCGGTTTTGGTTTGTACCTAGCCCACTGTATCTGTTCAATAAAAAAAGTAAGAATGAGTCAGTGAATGAATGTGTAAGAAGAAAAAACAATGTAATCAAACGAGAGGGGGGAAAAAAACCCACAACATGATAACTCCAGCCAAAAACACTTGTACTTGGAGAGAGAAAGCAGAAGATCCAGTCCCCGTACAGGCCACATTCTAGCTCTGGGGCTCTGGACAAGCTATTAAAATTCTCTGGGGTCCTCCACCTTACCAGAAAGGGATGGACCAGGTTTTTTTTGTTTGGTTTTTTTTTTGTGTGTGTGTGTGTGTGTGTGTTTCCAAAATTATTTAATTTATTCAGCAAATACATATTGAGGGCCTACTACATGCTAGGTCTTGTGCATATGAAAATTAATAGGACATCACACCACACTGGTCCCTCCCCACAATCCAGAGAGATCAACATGTAAGCAAAGAATTATAACGCAATACAATACCAACATCTATAAGAAGTCCCTTGGAATTGCAGGTAAAACAGTGGTGAAATCAGTAGTGGGGCGGGCAAGGGTAAAGGATGATCAGGGAAAGGGCCTGGCAGGCTATTGGATGCCTCCCTGTACCTCAGAAAGCAGTACCAGAAGGACCCTCCCTCTGGGAATGGTGTCAAGTTTCCTGACTGCCCACTTCACATACTGGACCCTATAACGGCACAGCAAAGGACCAGCAACTTATCACAAGACCCTTTAATCATTCAACAATCAATTTTTTCACACAATTGTTTCTTCATGTCCCTTAGTAAGTCTCTAAAGCCACACATTGTTGTATAAAGAAGGCCTTTTGTCCTGACACATCAGAGTTCCTAAAAACATTTGGAAGGACTCAGCAGTAAAATAACACACTGCTCATTTCGTCCAGCAATGGCTTGCAAAGTCAACACATTCCCTTTTAAAATAAATGCATTGCGTAGAGCTTGCTTTCCTCCAAAAACTCAAGGTTTGTGTTCATATCAGGTAATGTTTTCCTCTTTTGCTGTCCCAGTTATTATCATTTACTGACACTACCACCATCTTCATCAGGACATTGATTTAAGTATCCTTCTGTGCATAGAATGTAAATCAGAGCAAGATAAACAGATGTGTGGTATGTGCACTCTAGAAACTTGTACTTCAGTGCTCCATGTTAACAGTGCACAAACCAGAAAGGATTCTTCTAGAAATTACATACTGGCTACACTCTATCCCAGGAGCATCTGGGTAGTCAGAAGTATGGGGTGTCAGATCTATCAAAGGTATTGGAAATTCAAGCCAATATGCTCATAGAAAATCACCACCCAGAAAACCTTCAGAAAGGGCTTCAAGATGGGATGTGGGAAGGCAGATGTCAGAGCCACTGAGAAGAATGGCCAGTTTGCTGAAGGAGAGGGTTAGATACAAGGTACAGGCAGAGATGGATCTACTGAAATAGCTGAGCAGCACCCATGTTCTGGCACATTCAGGAAGATGAGAAAACTGGCCCAAATTTTGAGCTTTGAGGCACTAGCCATGAGGGGCCCATTTCCATGTCCCAGTAACCGGGGACCCCTGAGGTTTAAAAACAGGCAAGATGTCACTCTGGGCTCAGACCTGCCAGTGAGGAAACAGTTATCCAGGTATATGCACAGTCATTTCAACTGAGGATGAAAGTTCTTTCCACTTCTTTTCTTGAACAAAAGATAAGCATGGATCCAGGAGGAGCTTCCAAGAGCCCTCCTCTCTTTTTTTTTTTTTTTTTTTTTTTTTGTGATATGCGGGCCTCCCACTGCCGTGGCCTCTCCCGTTGCGGAGCACAGGCTCCGGACGCGCAGGCTCAGCGGCCATGGCTCACGGGCCCAGCCGCTCCGCGGCATGTGGGATCCTCCCAGACCAGGGCACGAACCCGTGTCCCCTGCATCGGCAGGCGGACTCGCGCCACCAGGGAAGCCCCCCTCCTCTCTTTTGATAAGAAGCTTGAAACTGGCCATTTCTCCCTGGTCCCTGTGGTTAACAGGAAGCTCAAAGTAACATACAAATGTTCCAAAGGAACAACATGAGACCTTTGTGGTCATCTTTGCTCTTAAGTTCTGACTCTTTTTTACCGCCATCCCTTATTCTGTATTATCACTGTGTTCCTGCAGCATACGCCCCTCCAATCCTTTGTGCAACAAAGCAGAGAAAAAAAATAATAACACAACAATAAACATCATGTCAAACTTTTACTGAGCAAGTTATGAGCAGTCATTGGGCTAAGCTTTTCATGGATTATCTCATTTAATCTGCACAGGATTCCAGTGACGTAGGTGCTATTACTACCCACATTTTACACATGAAGAAAATAATCGAGAGTACAGGAAATTGAAATAACGTGTCCAAGCACCAGAGACCAGGATTGAATCTAAGCAGGCAGACTCCAGAGTCCATCTCTTAGAGGCCCTACACACACACACACACACACACACACACACACACACACACACACACGCACACATATATCCAGGCATAAAATACTTTGTAGGGCATTGTTTGCAATGCTGCTATTTCATAGCTGATGGTTGTGGTACGGAAATCTATGAGAGCTACCTGGCTTTTGAATGACACTTTACAGTAGAGGTTAACTGTTGGCCTGCAAGCCAAATTCGGGCCTTATCTATGAGTTATTCAGAGCCCGTGGTATTGACTTTTCTGATTGAATCTAATTCTGTTGTCCGGTTCCCCGCAGTTCCCACCATTCCTTACCGCCCAGCTCCCTCATTTAGTCCCACATATCAAGTTCATGGACTTTGTTTCAGAAATTTCAAGACATTCTCCCACTTCTCAACTCATGTGGCCTTCGGAATGTTTCTGTAGGGGAGGCAAGACAGAAATCCATATCCCCTTTCACAAATGGAGAAACTAAGGTTCAGGGAGGTTGGACCCCTTGCCTGGGCACAGACGCTAGGAAGTGGTGTGGCTGGAAATAGACTCCATCCAGGCCTTCGGCTTCCTCACGTGGTGCTAAATCTCACAGCAGAGATCACCCTCCCCAGCGGAACCCCAAGGAACAGGGGGAGCACCGTGCCAGCCACCATCGGGGGCAGGGTACTCCTCCAGGAGAAAACAGAGCAGGACCTGCCCGCAGGAGGCTGAGAGGAGCAGCGGGGAGGGCCCCACCTTGCAGCCCTGCCTCCCCCGCTGCTGGGAAGAGTCCCTCAACCTCCTTTACGCTGCGCCTTACCTCACCCCTTCACTATAAGACAGGGTGTCCTGGTGGTCCAGGCTCCCACTTGTAGCCACTCCTTTGGCTCTGAATAGCTTCAGAATCAGGTCTTCCCAGGATTCTGTCTTCTGAGGTCTGATGGGCACTGCAGGTAACATTTCTTCCCTTTTGTGTCACTAAAGTCAAAGGGGAGCGAGGCCCCAGGCTGTTCCCCTGTCTCCCTTCCACATCCAGATCTACGAGGGCCTAGGCTAGTGACCTTGAAGGGATTCTTTCTAGGAGGGTGGACTCGAGCAAGGGTTCCCACATCTGGCTACACGACAGGACTACCCAAGAGATCTCTGTCACAATGCAGATCCCAGGACCATACCCCAGACATACTGAATCATGAACTTGGCAATAAGGCCCTGGAATCTGCATGTCAACCATCTCGGCAGATGAGACTCCTGCCCTAAGAGGACAAAGCTGGGATGGAGTCTTCGTAGCAGCCAGGACCAGAAAGAGGACCCACCCACCTTCATCTCCAGGCTCATATTCAGTGCCAGTGTCCAACCTATTTGGGGGAGCGCTGGCTTATGGCCAAGCACCAGCCCCTTGGGGCTCCAGCTTATGGTCCATAATAGGTAGATTTAGAACATTTTAATCCAAAGCTGCTAAGCATGTGGGATGCCGCCAAACGCCAGACAGCCAGTTCTCAGCTCTCTGGGAGAAATGGTCCAGATGTGAGGGCCATGAATCCACATGCAAGGGCCCAGAGGGGGGTGTTCAGAGTCAGAGATAACCTCATCACCCCCAAAAGGGACCCCTGGGTGTATGTGCTGCCCACCCCAGGCAGGAGGAGGGTTGTAGGAAACATGAACTGTTCTTTTTTTTTTTTTTTTCCCTGCTTTCTATGAAGAACTTCAGGCTTCGGGCCCTGCTGGCTCTATGGCTTTTGGCTAAGGGATATAGGAATGCCCAAATGTGCCTCGAACCAGAGAAGTTCTTCTCCCCCACGAGGACCCTGATAAGGGAGAATGGTAGAGAGAAGAAAGGGCTCTACTTTGTTAGCTTATAGCCCTCATGGTAGCTGGATTGCAAGGCCCGGCCTGGAAGCTCCAGGCTGGGGAGGACCTCACCCTGCCTTCATCCATTTCCAAAACTCACCACCAGCCAGCCTCTGGAGGCTAAAGCAATGAATGGCCAGGTTCTTAGGAACAAATATGAAAGAGAGGGAGACAGAGTGCCAGAGACGACCAGGCCCTGGGACAGTCTCCTCACCCTGATGCCTGCCTCCCCTGCCTCCCCGTACCCAGGGCTGCATCCTTCCACGGAGCTCTGCCATCATTCCCCCACGCAGAGCCCTCACTGTGAGACACAGTCTCATCCTCTGCCCCTCGACGTACCGAGAGCTCTGCACTGACTCCTTCACTTCATGCCGCTGCTATCATTCTCTTGACCTTGGGCCAGGTCAGCTCTCTCCCCCAGACCCCAGAGAAGCCCCTCTGTCCTTATGATGAGGACTGAACTTGCCTCCCCACCACTCACCAGGATTTGGGGCCCTTCCCCTGACCCCCTCATTCCCACCAGGACCTCTTCATTGGATAGATGCTTCCTCCAGCCCACAGACGTCTCTTCCTTCCTCTCCCTCCCTTCCCCCGACCCTGCCCGGCCAGGCTTCCTTTACAAATGAGGAGGGAGGACCCCAGGCCGTGACAAATATCCCATGCCATCCTTGGAGATCCTGCAGCTTCCCGTGATGTGTACTTTATGCAACTAGCTCTCTGCACTGTAACAGAGCCATCAACTGGCTCGCTTCTTTGTACTCCGCGTGCAGCCGTCCGTCTGCCCACTTCAGCACCCTCTGTCTTGGGGCCCCCTTCTGAGGGTTAGGGTCTGTGTCTTCCGCTTGTTCTCGGTATCACATGCAAACTTGCACTTGTTAAGCTCTCAAAGCAGGAACGATTATCGCTCAAGACAACTGAGAAAGATGACCCAGGCTCCTGGTAAATCTCCAAAGTCCAACCAGAGGCTCCTGAGTGCTCTTAGCCAGAGCCGGGAGGGCTCCGCTGCACGGCTCCCAGGGCCCCCGGGGAAAGCAGGCCGGGGCCGGGCTGAGGCGCCGAGGAACTAGCCGGCAGCTCACTTCCTCTGGTCACGGAGAACTGGGTGTACATGGGTCAGGGGTCAGGGGGACGGATGAGGAGATGAGGGGGCGAGGGGTAGGGGTGGGGTGCGGTGCAGGCTAAGAAGAGGGCAAGGAAGCCACAGGGCAAAGCAGGGAGGCCAGAGCTCTTCTTAGAGGGACCAGCCGGCAGGCGACAAAATTGCAAACCTAAGGGTCTGTAAGATCTGTTTCCCCTTCATTCAAGATTCTGCTCAGACCTCCTTCACTGATTCCCTAGTGACTTCACGCTTGTAAACAGCATCAGAACAATTTATTACAGCCTTCCTTTGTATGCTCTGGTTTAAATAATAAATATTTTTGTTTGTGAAATGAAACTCTTGGGGGGCAAAGTCCAGAAAAGCAGAGGTGGGACATGAGGAGGGGGCAGTGGGGCAGGAGCAGGAAATAACACAGCATCGGGTGACATGGGAGTTCCCAGACCCAGCCGGGGGGAGCAGTCCTTTCCACTCTGTCTCTGGGCTGTGTGTTAAGCACCGTCCTTCTCATGCCAGACAAGAAAGCCAGGTCCCACGGGCAAGGGGCCATGTGGATGGGCACAGCTCCTCGGGGTCCCAGTAGGGCACAGACATGACAGGCTCAGGATGTGGTCCACAGCCCCACAGGACACCCCCAAAGGGTATGGGCTGGGAGAATCAAGCCGAGGAGGAAGAGGCCAAGGGGAGAATTTGGGGGGAGTGAGGTTTGGGGGGCAGGGGAGACATTATGGGGACAGAATTGTGTCTGAGGCTGCAGGGATCCTGGCCCTGAGAGCCCTGCCCCAAGAAGCAGCAGAAGCCAATCACTTCTGGGATGTTCTAGTTGCAGGCCAGCACTAAAGCTTCTTAAGTAGAAATCTATTCAAGCTCCCAGCTCTCTGGCTAAACTGGAAGGGTCAGCAACCAGCCAGCTTGTTACCGTCTTTAATGAATCCCTTTCTACTTCCTGCAGAGTAAACAACTTGATTCCATTAGATGTTGTAAAATATTTACCAAGCGCCAGGGTGGCTTCCTTCCTCCCAGCGTGAAAGAGGGAAAAAAGCTCCAGGCTAGGCCTCTGCACAAAGATCAACAGGCATTGCCCTGAGCTTAGGTCAGTGAACTTGCAAGCCCAGACACCCTCTCTGGAGGGGAGGCCAGGGAGAACTAGGAAGGGTGTAGTGAGAAAGCGCAAGGGGCGACACCAAGCACAAGTGACATCCTGGACTGGCTCCTGGAACAGGAGAACTAGCGAAACCCAAGGTCCGGAGTTAATTGTAATGCACCTACGTTGGTTTCTTCATGGTGACAAACAATCCATGTGATGTAAGAGGATGCCATTGGAGGGAACTGGGTGAGGGACTGCACGAATGCTCTACTATCCCTGCAACTTTTCTATGAATTAAAAATTATCCTCTGGGCTTCCCTGGTGGCGCAGTGGTTGGGAGTCCGCCTGCCAATGCAGGGGACACGGGTTCGTGCCCCGGTCCGGGAAGATCCCATGTACCGCCGAGCGGCTGGGCCCGTGAGCCATGGCTGCTGGGCCTGCGCGTCCAGAGCCTGTGCTCCGCAACGGGAGAGGCCACAACGGTGAGAGGCCCGTGTACCACAAAAAAAAAAAAAAAAAATTATTCTCAACGAAAAGTTTAGTTTATTGAAAAAGTGAATGTGCTGCCTTCTTGGAGGTGAGTGTTCTCCATCATGGGTGGTGGGGTTTGGGGGCAGCCCCACACTGACAGGGACCTTCCCTGTGTGTGACCTCGCCCCAGAGAGAGCCTGCAAGTCACAGGCAGGTTATAACTAAAGAGAAGAAGGGCAAAGGGGGAAGCAGAGGGGGAAGGCTTCCTACAGAGAAGGAGGAAAAGGGATGAGGCAGGAAGACGCTGCCAAAAAACCCTCTTTATTGTCAGAAAAGTCTACTGGACAGAGGCAGTGAAATGAACTGGGCAGAAAGCCTCACGCCATGCAGAAGACTCTGGGCTCGCATGGGGCAGCCACTGCGGGAATCGTTTTGAACTTGCCTCCGGTGGGGTGTGTGAGACCCTCTAGACAGCTGGGCATGTCTGGAAATCTCACAGGCCCACGGAGGGAGTGTAACATCCCTGACCAGGGAGGGGACAGCTGGCAGCGATCTCCTGTCTTATGCCAGTTTCTCCTGGCCTCTGCCTGGAGGCCCACCAAACCTCCTCCAGGGCAGGGGTATGGATCAGGTGGATATGCCCACTGGGATGTGCACCCTCCCTCCTCCTGCTCTCCTGAGCTCCTGGCTCGCTCCCGCTGTGCCAAGTTTCTGCTCTGCACACAGGTGACCACACCTTTCCTTGGCTCTCTTCTTATCCAAGGCAAGGGTAGAGTCTTCTGACTCTCAGGATAGGCCAGAGGAAAAGCATAACAATTTTATGTGTCAACTGGGTTAGGCTATGGTGCCCGGTTGGTCGAATACTGGTCTAGATATTGCTGTGCAGGTAGTTTTTTTAGATGTGTGTTTAACACTTACAATCAACAGACTTTGAGTCAAGTAGATGGCCCTCCATAAGTGGTGGGCCTCGTCCAATCAGTTAAGGCCTTAAGAGAACAAAGACTCATCTCCCCTAAGCAATAAGAGATCTGGTGCAGTAAAAGGGGCAGGGGAATCAAGATGGACACTCTGGCCTCTGTGAACCTCGTGTAGAAAAGCCAAGGGAACATCCCCTTACTGGAGAGAAATATCCGCATGAAAGCGGCTGACACTCCACCTGGGTCTCCAGCCAGCTCTGCACACTCAGCAAGTCTGAGGACAAGCCCACTGTGATGGTTAGTGCCATGTGTCAGCTGGGCGAGGCTATGGGGTCCAGTTGTTTGGTCAACACCAGCCTAGATGTTGCTGTGAAGGTTGTTTTTTTTTTTTTTTTTTTTTTTTTTGGTATGCGGGCCTGTCACTGCCATGGCCTCTCCCGTTGCAGAGCACAGGCTCCGGACGCGCAGCGGCCATGGCTCACGGGCCCAGCCGCTCCGCGGCATGTGGGATCCTCCCGGACCGGGGCACGAACCCGTGTCTCCTGCATCGGCAGGCGGACTCCCAACCACTGCGCCACCAGGGAAGCCCAGGTATTTTTGTAAGATACGACTAACATTTAAATCAGTAGACTTTGAGTGCAGATTACCATTTCATTCAGTAGACTCAAAGTCAAGCAAATGACCATCTGTAGTGTGGGTGGGCCTCATTTAATCAGTTAAAGGCCTTAAGAGCAAAGAGTGAGGTTTCCTGGAAAAGAAGGAATTCTCAAGACTGCAACATAGAAACCTAGCCGGAGTTTCCATTGCGCCTGGCTTGCCTATGGATTTCGAGCTCAAGGCTGCACCATAAGCTCTGACCTGATTATCCAAGACCTACAGATTTCAGACTTGCCAGCCCCCCATCATGTGAGCCAATGCCTTAAGATGAATCTCTCTAGATATATAGATAAATAGATGGATAGATAGATAGATGTAGATGTACAAGACAAATATGCATATGTACAAATAGACACACAGACTGGCTCTGCTTCTCTGGAGAACCCTCACTAATTCAAGGGAAACAGAGGATCCAGTAGACCCTGGGCTGGGTCAGAGGCACCTGCTCTCTTCACTGTCCTGTTGATGTCCCTCTGTGGGTTTAGAGACAGTGACGCCCCACCACTCATGCTCCCTTGCTTCATCGTTCAGTCACTGAAATAAAGAGTTTGTACTGATCGTCTTAAGAGGATGCCTTTCCCTGTACTCAAAAGTGACAGGAAGTGACAAACGTTTCAGAAATAGCTTAGTGGACACCCCCTCCCCCCACGTCTCATTTTCAACTCGAAAATAACAGCCCATCACTGAACCCTCCGCAGTCACGTATGCCTGGGCTGACAGAACTTCCTTGGGGAGGAGAGCAAACGTGCCACCTGCCAAGGAGATATCCACAGCACCCAGCGGAACCAACCCACTGAGACAGGCTGCTTGCCCTTCCAGGCCGTCCTGCCCGTGGTTCTCAGCGTCAAGAAAACCAGTAGGATCCACGGAGCTGCTAGGAGTCCGCGGATCCGGGTGACAGCCCCAGAACCCCACACAGCACTAGAGGACACACTCAAGGTCAAACGGCAGAGCAGGAAGTTGGGCATTTTCACTTCAGACACTTTGTCAAGGAGGGGAGCAAAGAGCAGCAGCCCGGGAGACGGCAGGACATCCTCCTCCACTCTGCCAAGAGACCCCTTCCCTCTGTGTCAGCCCGGGCCACTCTGGCTGCTTCCCTCAGCCCAGAGCCCCACGTGCTCAGGGAGGTGAAGGAGGAACACCAGCTCCACCAGCCTCGGCTGCAGAGGACACGCCAGACGGCAGATGCATCAGAAATCAGTGGTTTCTTTGGGAGCTTCTGCCTTTTGCCTTCAAATCAGGGTTGCCAGATTTAGCAAATAAAAATACAAGCTGCCCATTTAAATTTGAATTTCTGATCAACTACAGATACACATCATGTGATATTTGGGATATACTTATAATGAAAAAATTATTTGTTGTTTCTCTGAAATTCAATATAGCTGGGCATCTTGTATCTTATCTGGCACCCTACTTCCAGCGGGGGAGAGCTGGGGGGTGGCTACAGCATCCGGCCCTGCTGGTCCCCAGCCTCCAGGCCTCTCGTCCCATTTCCTCACAGCTGGGCCCCCTCATTCAGTCCAGGCCCAACCCTCAGCTGAGACAGGAGGGGCTTAAGCAGCTGCAGACACGGCAAAGCAGAGCCCCATTGCTCCCAACAGACCCTTCCTTGGCCCCAGGCCCTAGTCTTGTGATCCACCTCTTGGGTCTGTGCTGAGGTTCTTCCTGGCACCTCTTTGAGGCCTGGGGACCTGCCTGATAACACAGGCCCTTTGCCCAACCTTGGGTCCAGTGCCTAAACCCTAGTATAATGGGCAGAGAGCCCCGACTGCCAGGACAGTTGGCCACTTCCTCTTGGGTACCCCCCATCCTCCCTGACTGAAGACAGCTATAGCCCCTGAACACTCGGGGAGCTCACCTAGATGCAGGTGTACACTTGCCCATTGGCACCTGCGGCTAGGTGAGCTCCCCATGCAGGTAAGTGGCACTCTTCTCAGCCTGTTTTCCCCACCTATCCTGCCGTACCCTCCTACCCACCTCCAGCTCTGATGACCATGGATCGGATCTTAACCAAGTGTGGTTAAGACCCACAGAGACAAAAGACCTGTATGCAGAAAACTATAAGACACTGATGAAAGAACTTCAACATGATACCAACAGATGGAGAGATATATCATGCTCTTGGATTGGAAGAATCAATATTGTAAAAATGACTATACTATACTATACTATACTATACCCAAAGCAATCTACAGATTCAATGCAATCCCTATCAAATTACCAGTGGCATTTTTTACAGAACCAGAACAAAAAATCTTAAAATCTGTATGGAGACACAAAAGACCCCGAATAGCCAAAGCAGTCTTGAGGGAAAAAAATGGAGCTGGACGAATCAGACTCCCTGACTTCAGACTACACTACAAAGCTACAGTAATCAAGACAATATGGTACTGGCACAAAAACAGAAACATATATCAATGGAACAAGATAGAAAGCCCAGAGATAAACCCACGCACCTTTGGTCAACTAATCTATGACAAAGGACGCAAGGATATACAATGGAGAAAAGACAGTCTCTTCAATACGTGTGCTGGGAAAACTGGACAGCTACATGTAAAAGAATGAAATTAGAACACTCCCTAATACCATATACAAAAATAAACTCAAAATGGATTAGAGACCTAATTGTAAGACCCGACACTATAAACCTCTTAGAGGAAAACATAGAAAGAACACTCTTTGACATAAATCACAACAAGATCTTTTTTGATCCACCTCCTCAAGTAATGGAAATAAAAACAAAAATAAACAAATGGGACCTAATGAAACTTCAAAGCTTTTGCACAGCAAAGGAAACCATAAACAAGACGAAAAGACAACCCTCAGAATGGGAGAAAATATTTGCAAACGAATCAACAGACAAAGGATTAATCTCCAAAATATAAAAACAGCTCATGCAGCTCAATATTAAAAAAACAAACAACCCAATCCAAAAACAGGCAGAAGACCTAAATAGACATTTCTCCTAAGAAGACATACAGATGGCCAAGAAGCACATGAAAAGCTGCTCAACATCACTAATTATTAGAGAACGGCAAATCAAAACTACAATGAGGTATCCCCTCATACCAGTTAGAATGGGCATCATCAGAAAATTTACAAACAACAAATGCTGGAGAGGATATGGAGAAAAGGGAACCCTCTTGCACTGTTGGTGGGAATGTAAATTGATACAGCCACTATGGAGAACAGTATGAAGGTCCCTTAAAAAACTAAAAATTGAATTACCATATGATCCAGCAATCCCACTACTGGGCATATACCTAGAGAAAACCATAATTCAAAAAGACACATGCACCCCAATATTCATTGCAGCACTATTTACAATAGCCAGGACATGGAGGCAACCTAAGTGTCCATTGACAGATGAATGGATAAAGAAGATGTGGCACATATATACAATGGAATATTACTCAGCCATAAAAAGAAATGAAACTGAGTTATTTGTAATGAGGTGGACAGACCTGGAGTCTGTCATACAGAGTGAAGTAAGTCAGAAGGAAAAAAACAAATACCGTATGCTAACACATATATATGGAATCTAAGAAAAAAAAAGTCATGAAGAGATTAGTGGTAGGATGGGAATAAAACACAGACCTACTAGAGCATGGACTTGAGGATATGGGGAGGGGGAAGGGTAAGCGGTGACAATGTGAGAGAGTGGCAGGGACATATACACACTACCAAATGTAAATTAGATAGCTAGTGGGAAGCTGCCACATAGCACAGGGAGTTCACCTCTGTGCTTTGTGACCACCTAGAGGGGTGGGAAAGGGAGGGTGGGAGGGAGGGTGACGCAAGAGGGAAGAGATATGGGAACATATGTATATGTATAACTGATTCACTTTGTTGTAAAGGAAAAACTAACACACTATTGTAAAACAGTTATACTCAAATAAAGATGTTAAAAAAAAAAGAAGATGTAGTACGTATATACAATGGAATATTACTCAGCCATTAAAAGGAACGAAATTGGGTCATTTGTAGAGACGTGGATGAATCTAGAAACTGTCATACAGAGTGAAGTAAGTCAGAAAGAGAAAAACAAATATTGTATATTAACGCATATATGTGGAACCTAGAAAATGGTACAGATGAACCTGTTTGCAGGGCAGAAATTGAGACACAGATATAGAGAACAAACGTATGGACACCAAGCGGGGAAAGCAGTGGGGGGGTGGTATGATGAATTGGGTGATGTGTATAAAGTTGATGACTAATAAGGACCTGCTGTATAAAAAAATAAATAAAATAAAATTCAAAAAGTAAAAAAAAAAATAATAAGACCCACAAAAATGCACTAGGAACCATGCCACCCAGACATCCCATGGCTTCCCCCGAGGTCCCTATCCCACTTGCAGCCTGAAGTCCAGGTCTGTCCCCTGCTGCTAAGAAGCAGTCCTCTGCTCCCATTTCTAGCCTTCCCTATAGACACGGCTGCTTCCGGGCAGCTCAAAGTCCAAACAATTATACTTCTCAATAGACTGGCTTCTTAGCTCTCCTGGCACCCATGCCTTCTTAACAAGAGGCATGGCAGGGCATTAATATTTTACTAAACCTTTCCTTTGCGTGCAGTCTTCAGACCACACGGTTCAAGGGACCAGCAAATCAGATCAAGGCTGGGAAGACCCTTGCTGACTTCACTTACCAGTTCTCGCCCACCTCTGAGCCTCTGCCACTGCCTGGCAAGAACCCCGCACCACAAAGCCCGAGGAGAGTGAAAATCAACACTGTGCCTTCCTTCCTCCTCCCCGCCTCCTAACTCCCTCCTTTCCTTCCTTTCTTCCTCCACCCATTGAATTTACTGCAGGCCTCCCCTGAGTCAGGCACAGCATCAGGCTCTGTGGATACAGGGAAGAGCAAGTCAGGGTCCCTGCGTTCCAAGGGATGACACATTATTTAGGGAGGGAGAAAAGGAATCAGGCCATTTCACAGAAATGTGACAAATGCTTTGAGCCCCTGGGGTGAGCTGTCTACTTAATGGCTGTTATGATTTTTTTGGAAATATGGTTGGCAGTGAGACTGAAGTCACATTTACAGATGTGTAGACTGACTTGGGCCACTCTGCCAAGGTGGCCAAGGATAACCTTGGCGTGGCTGGCTCCTTCTTGTCTCACCTTAAATGTCCCCTCCCCTGAGACACTTTCCCCAACTGCCTGATCTAAAGCGGCCCCCATCACTCTCCCTCCTAGCCTCCTATTTTGTCATTATTATGGCATTTCTCACAGCCTGGCCTCTCCTTCTTTGTTCATCTGTCCTCCTGCATCCTTGCCTGTGTCCTTTGACACTACACCTCCAGCACCCAGCAAGTGCTCCCTACACTGAAGTTTACTACACAAATGAAGGAACAAATAAAAGAACAGGAAGAACAACCACCCAGTGGTTCCCAACCTCCCGGGCTCCTGTGAGCTATTTCCATATATTCCAAGGCCTAACAGGCTTTATCTGTTTCCTTATCTGTGATAAAGCCCCACAGGAGAAATAGGATGTCACATTTCTTTGCCTTTGACCACAAGGATATCAACTCAGTATTACTGGCTCCCTTGCTAATCAGAAACTCTAATTAGTAAATATATTTTGACTCTTAAAAGTGGGAAAACAAAAGCATCATAACATCCAAGCTGTTTATTTAGTGGATAACAACTTTCAAGACAGGAAACCACGGAGCAAGGTTAAAAAGTACTAAAGGGTTCTCCCGGTAGAGGAGAGACTGGGAATAGCTGCCCATTTTCTGGATGGCAAGACTGAGGCCCAAGCCATAGTGAGAGCCACATGCAGAAAACCTGGGCCACAGGTCTGCCCACTAAACCATCAGAGCAAAGGAGGGTGAGACTTGGTCGTGAAAATATTGCACGTAAAAGAAATCATGTTCTGGAAAAAAAGGAATTTAAATGAAAGTTGAAATTATCTGCAGCACAGATACTTCAGGCTTGCTGCTGTCAAATGGATCATCCATATAACACTGGTGACCTTCTGAAGGGCTAATGAAAATCTGGAAAGTGTGTATGCATTAGCAAGGTGCCAGCAAACTGTTTTCATTTACCCTACTATTTTAAAAAGCATAAATGACATGGGCACTTACTCCTTGGAAGCTGACCTTTGAACAGCTCTTTAAATGCTGGGATTAAAGGTGCTGGATGAACCACTGCCTTGTCATTGCACTTGATCAACTGACTGGCCATTGCAATGCAAACCTTCAGGGTCAAAAGAGAACAGCCCAGGTCAGCTGAGACTCCAGCTGCTGGAGGCCAAAGGGGCCATTAGGCCATCACCTGCTTTCTGAGCCCTGGCATGCCGCTGCCGCCCGAGTGTCTGTGCCACCCACCCGTAGAGAACTGGGTCCCCTGTTGTAATGAGAAGCTTTGAGCGGCTCACTGCAAAAGGTACAGGCTCCCCACTGGCCAGCCTTTGGCTATGGGGACTTGAAGGACTGTCCAGTGGATATGTTACTTCTCCCGGCTTCCAGAGCAGAGGGGATGAGACTCTGCTAGTACAGTCCCTGGCTGCCTTATTTCTCTCATGAAAAGTGGCCAAGCCAGAGAGGACAGCACAGAGCCTGACAAGAAGACCTCTAGTTACTCTGGGCACCAAGGTGGCCCCCTGCTCCTGTAACACCATCCCTTTCCTGCCCCTCCAGCCCTAGCGAGTAACTGCTCCCTGCTGGTGCTGGTCCCTGGGGGGTTCTCTGTCTCCTGCTGGCTCCCTTACCCCGGCCCACAGATCGTTTTTTGTTTGTTTGTCTCTGTTTGTTTGTTTGGGGTTTTTTTTTTGTTTGCTTTATTTTGTAATTTTTTCATGGTTTAATTAACTTTTCTAAAACTTTCTTTTATGAACAATTTCAAATATACAGAAAAGTAGAGATCATAGAATAATGAACACCCACATACCCCTGACTCAGATTTAATAAATCTTAACATTTTGGAATGTTCTGTCTTTTTTTATTCTCAAGTATTATAAAGTAAATTACAGATCTTCATATTTGACCTGTAAATATTTTAATGCACATCTCTTAACTACAAGGACATTTTCCCTAATAACCACAATGCCATTAAGCACACCTAACAAAATTTAAAATAATTCCTAATACTACTCAATACCCAGCTTATATTCAAATTCCCCATATTGTTCCCAACAAAATGTTTTCCTTTTGGAATTTATACATGAATATTAGGAAAAATCAAACCCATGTTATCAAGAGGATATAATATATATATATATACACGTATATGATTGGTTTAGATAGAGGCCATGTGACATTTTCTGGTCAATGAGATGTGAGGGGACGTTTGCTGGGGGCTTCTGGGAAAGATATTCTCACCTGTCCGCAGATCTTTAACCAGCCTCTTTACTAAGGTCCCCAGAGCCACACTGTGTGTGCCAGCTGTTTCTTGCCTGAGCCCTCCTGATACAGCCCTGCCCTGCTACGTAACCTTGAACAAAGCACCCAACCAATCTGAGCTTCTTATCCTATGGAAGGGGAACCGCAGCACCCACCGCCATAGGCGGGCTGTGGGGATTAAGCGGAACGGTGTGAGTAGCAGGTCTGGTAGGGTGCCCGGCCAGGGAAGCTCTTGATGAGTCACCTTAGAGCCAGCAAAGAGTTCCGAGGACAGGTTGCCCTGAAGCTTGTTCTGGGTAGACAGACCTAGCATATCTCCTGTCCCGAATGGCCAGAATCACTCTAGGGGAGGTCTTTTGGGGGCACACGGGGCTCAGACGCCTCTTGCCCCTCAGAAGCACACAGCAGCCAGGGGGCCATTCCCCGCAGGAGAAGGAGGAGGTCAGGCTGGGGCCAGGGGAGCCGTCTGGCTTATGGGGTGATTCCATCTAGATTTCATTTTCCCTTTTCCCATTTCGGCAATAAATCCCCACACCTGACAGGCGCACAGAGCTTTCACAGATGATGCTCATTTGCTCTTCACAATATCATGAAGTGGACCTGACTACCCTACTTATTTTTAGGGTGAGACAGAGTTCAGAGATAGGGGAGACTTGTCCAAAGTCACACAGCTCCTGAGGACCCAAACCAGACCTAGTTCTTAAATTTTCTAACCAATGTCTCAATTTCTTTCCCAGCAGGAGGAGCTAAGACAGCAAATATAAATGACTCAACAAAACCCTCAACCCCTCAGTAAATCTTTGGACCGGAAAGACAGGCTCTTCCACTGAGAAACAGAAATGGCATCGAAGAGATACACTCGTCCATCTACAAGTCATTGAGCATTTATGGTTTAATTGTGTAATTTAGTGAAAATGATGTTAGGAAAAAGCAGAGGGATAAAAGAAGCATCTTATGTTTAAGTAAAAGTTCCAGAGTTGAAAGTCTTACCCTCTTTATTTCCCAAGGGACAAAATTATCTTCACCTTTATTTTAAGGGCAAGTGAGCCTGCCTAGCAGCTCTGCCCTCTTCCTCGCCCGTCCAGCACTAAGGAAACAACAGGGGTAGTTTTCTTTGGATTAAAAGTAGACATCACAGCCCACTTCTCGTCTGAACAGACACAATCCAGTGCTTTCTGTACCTCTCCTACAATGTGACTTGGCCTGAATAAATACCATCAGAAATTCAATTTAATGATGTATTGGCGATGCCAAATTATATTTCCCCTCGCTTTCAACAAGAATTCCCAACACTCTGTGAACTGAGTACTCAGCATGGACACCACCACCAGCCCTCTCCCCTCCCCAACCCTTGAGATGCTTCACGGTCATTAATCCCTACAACATACCCGAGAGGACGAGAGGTGTTATGAGCTGCACTTCACAGATGAAGAGAGCAGAGGCAGAAAGGCTAAATGGCTCGACCAAGAGTGACAAGGAAACCAGCGTTGCAGCCGGGACTGGAAAGCAGGGAGGGCCCAGGTCAGGGATTTTTTTCTGTCAGACTGGGAAGATGCTAATATGATCACGCAGCTGTTCCAGACGGCCTCTCTCCACCCATCGTAGACCAGTCTCTCGAGGCTCTGCTTTGCCAACAATCCACACGAGACCCCCAGACACACACGCCTACCACCCAGGGCCTCCTACTGAACTTGGATAGGGCCAGTGCTAAACAGGCTCCACTCCTGCCAGGGAGAAAGCCCTTCAGTGGAGAAGAGGAGCTGATTATACACCCCTGAGCTTAACAGGAAAGCAAATCCATTCTGAATAAATTGAATTCGCCTCCACAGAACACGAGGAATCTGTTCATAAAACATTTGCTAACCATGAACTGCATTCCGGCTATCAAACGCTGCTCATAGCAGCTCCTCAGAGCTGTGACTCCCCTAGTCTCGCTGCATCTTTAACGGGCCAGCGGTTGTACGCATGGCCCCGGGGCCCATCTGTGCACCGGCAACACATTTGAGTTAAAGAGCTCCCCGGATGAGTCTTGGTGTTTGGGCCCAGCAAGGCACCTCTCTCCAAGGGAAGCCAGTGCGGCCCAGAAGACAGCCAATTCTGTAGAACCATCTGGCTCTGCCCCATGTCTGGAATGCACTCCCCCTGAGCCAGAACTTTTGTAGGGAAGCCACAGGACACAGCGGGACGATGGGCTTCTGCGGTCACAGGACGGATCTCCAAGGAACAGGCCGCAGGAATCACAGGCTTTCTTCCCGGCAGGCTTTTAGGAGAAGGCAAGCCTTCCCCTGGCTCTTCCTCCTTCATTTCTTCTCATCGTCCTTTCCATTTCCTTCTTCAGTGTTGGTGTTCCTCTTCCCAGCCCTCAAGTGACCCCCGATGGCCATCCACACCCAGGCGATCTACCATCACCCAAATGCCAAGGGCCCCAAACTCCACCATGTCCCTCTCCTGAGCTGCAGACTCCCTACCAGGCATCCCGCTTGGACATCCCATAGACCCTGCAAACCCAGCGCGACTCCAGCCTTATCTCTACCTCCCATGCCCATCGTGCTTTCTCCACCCAGCTCCAAACTCAGCTGCAAGGTCCTTTCTCCATTCAGTTTCTCAAACCAAACATTTGGCCTCTTCCTTAATCTCTCTTTCTCAACCCTCACATCCACGGAGGGGTTTATTCATTCTACTTCCAAATATGTCCGGCATCCACCTCCTTCCTCACTCCCATTTGAAATGAAATCCTCCCATCTCAGTCTGGGCTCCCATCCTCCCTCCCTAGGACCACTGAGTCCCCCTTTCTCCTTACTCCCGTACACATCCTCTAAAATGTCATTTGGGGTAGTTTTCCCCAAACTGAGTAATGACCATAAATTTCCCTTCCTGGAAACAAACTCTTCAAACTTGCCCACTGGGCACCCCAAAATCTCTGGACAGTCTCACCTTCAACGACTATCCCCACTTACCCAGACTGCTGTGCAACCTTGAGAGTACTAGCATATCACGATACATGAAGGGTTCACTCATGCTGGCCCAGCACCTGGAATGTGCTTTCCTTTATCCCTCATCCTTTCAGCCCGGCTCCCTGGCCCTTTCAGAATAAAGTCTTGAAACTGACTCTAAACCTGCCTCTTTTCTGACTACTCACCACTACATCTTATAATCCTGTCATCTGTCCCGAGGGACCTACTGTCCCCCCCCCCACACACACCAAACAGTCCTCAAAGACAAGATCAGAGTTTTAATTTATTCCTACCCTAGTATTTCATGCAGTGCCTGAACCAAACTGTTTCAATAAAATCTTGAAAATGAACTGAATTCCTCCCTGGTAGTACTTGAGAATATGCTTCCTGGATGGAAAAGATTTGAAAAGACAATTCTACAGGAGGGGACTTCCAAGATGAGGACTTCATTCTCATTTCATCCCTATTGGGCAGAGTCCTCTTTTACAGATGGCAAGAGAGGAGAAATGGCAAGGTTCATGGCCAATGGCCAGGGGCACCAGAACACAGAATGGATGTCACATCTAGACTGGTGGAGAGTGGCTCTCTCCTCCAGAGAACCTGCTGCAAACCCTTGATTCTAAGTGGGAACAGAGACTGGAACTCAAGTGGGTACAAATCTGTTTTTATGCTCCTACTGTGTACAAATCAAATGGAAGACATTGTTTCTGCCCTCACAGCGTTTCCCTGGCTCCGTGGAGGTTCCAGACACAGGCACAACCCAGAGAGGAGAACAATGTAAGATAGTAAATTTCTACATTATCAGAGCTAGAGACAACCTCCGGGGACAACTCCTCCAGTGCTTTCCCCACCTCCCTCAGAGCCCCACTTCCTATCAGAGCGCATAGAGTCTGTCCCAAACCTTGGCCCCCCCCAAAACCAAAGCTACACTTTCATCTGGTTCATATCTGCTACCTGGCACAGATTTCAATCCAACTAAAAGGATTCACTGGGGGAAACGTTTGAAAGTTAACATCTATTCTAATTCCCTAGATCATTCAACTAGCTTATAGAATAGCCAAGACTGTATGTTTACATGTCAGAATATACGGCGCAGGGGACACTGATTTCTATTGGACTGGCAGACTTCAGATCATCCTATCGGATCTCGCCAGACACACCTAGCCCTTAAGACCTGAAATCAGCAGGGCACTTAGGTCTCCTTCCCCACCCAGCACGGGTCCTCTCTGCCTTTGCAGCCCTCTCCTTGGCTCAGGAAGCAAACATTCCTGTCTAAAGGAAAGAGATGTGCCCCTTGTGCTGTGTGGCCATCAGACCTGGGCGTCCGGGTCCTCCGCTGGCCCTGCCAAAGACCAGGCTATAGCAGCCAGAACTCTCTGGTTCACTACCCAGTGTTGCTCCTCAGAAATGGCTCTGCTCTGAATAAGTGTGATGGGGGAAGGCAAGCAGGACCAGGGAAGAAGGACTAAGGATATTTTTGAAAACCACACAGCCAGGTCCTCTCCAGGGAATAATTTCCTTTGTCTGTATTGATTTCCAGAATAAACAGAGAGAAGGGAAAGAGTGGTGAAAAACTGTTAGCACGGTTAAAGAGATTCATCTCCTCCTTCATTCCCAGCAGATAAAGCGCTCACACTCAGGCTGGCTGCGCTTCTCCTCGGGGATGAAAAGTGAGGGAGACGCAGCAGTGGCTGGAAACAAGCCCCAAACTGACCTCTCCTCTCCAGATCAGCCCTGAAGACCCTCCAGCTCTGGGCTCCCACTGAATTAGCAGTCTGTGCATCCATCTTGGTTCTTTGTCACCCAGTCTTTTGTTTTATTATTTTAACTATTACATGGATGCTTGAAGTCTGACTTGAGGGCAGAGACAATGCCCGATGTTTTACACTCTGTCTTTAAGCTTCCCCCTTCCTCTCCCGTCCCTCCACGAAAGGCTGAGATGACCATGGGAAAAGCATTGCTGTGAGTCAATCCAGATCCCTCCCATCTATTTCAAAGCTGTGTGAACTTAGGCAAGTTCACTGACTTTCTCTGGCTTCATTTTCTGCATAGGAAAAACGGGGAGAATAATTTTCAAGAGCGGTTAGAATGAAGGGAAAGTCGATGCTCTAGGTAAAACACACAGCTCAGTGTCTGGTAAATCTCAGTGGGCACGATACAGCACCAATCAGCAGGGCGCTGGGTGGGGTTAGCCAGAAGCCATAAGGGGCCAGGAGGAAGGCCTGGGATGGACCAATGCTGCTATGCACTTTCCAGACCTGTCAACTTGGTAATGGCCCCTCCTGAGTCTCAGATTTACAGGTCCTGCTCACCATATCAGATTTTAAAAATGATGTGTGAATTGAAACATTGTGAAAGGACTCACATTCAAATTGTGCTGGGGACCTCCTGCTTTGAGAAACACCACAACCAACCATCCTACACGTCTTCCCCAGGTGCCCAACAAATCCTAGGTGTCCAGCAAATCTGGCCTGGGTGCCCAGGGGAAGTAGAACAGCAGGGCAGAGGGCATGAGGTGGACCTGGGTTTGAGCTCCAGCTCTGACACATCCGTGCCATATAACCCCACACACTGCCCCAAAAGGCAGCAGAGCACGATGACCGGAGCGTAGGCCTTCAGCTCAGGATTCAAATCTCTGCCCAGCCTCTCCCCAGCTGTGTGACCTCGGACAAGTGGCTCAACTTCTCTGAGGCTCCCTTTCCTTAGCTTGCTCGCAGGGTTGCTACATGAGAGATGACATCATAGCTTCAAGGTGCCTCGCCCAGAGCAGCACATCAGGTGGTAGATGCCCCCCTTCCCAGGACCGCATTCCCTGCTTCCCATGAATCTGGAGGTTGCACTCTGTGTGCCCACTGTAAGATGCTTCTCATCAACTGACTCCTCAGCTGAGCTGTTTTTAGGCCACCCCAGGGGCCAGAGCAGCACCGTCAGAAGGAAACGGAAGACTGCATAACACCCTCCCCTGCTATAAAGTACCCAGGAACCTGTCAGAAGCTAGAAGAGCAGGGCTGTGGCTTGGACAGCAGCCGTTACTCGCCGGCTCTGCCCAGAACTCCTAGGGGCCGCCAGGGAATGGGGAAGGGGGATGTGGCGTCCAGCCACCCTTCAGGGTTTGCTGGTGCAAGAGAAACAAGGGCCTTATTTACGTCACTCAGGCTGAGAGAGCAGGGAGGGGGCCCTGCAGGGAAGCCTTTAATTAGAGCTCTTCCCCTCAGAAATGCTGACACGGGCTGGACAGGAACTACATCTCGGCCAAAACACCGCCATCCCTACCGTCCCGGCGGAAAGATAAACTTGGCTGCGATATTGGTTTCTGTAAAGAGTCGGAGTGCGGGGCGACCCGCGGGGCTGGTCGGCAGGTGGGCAGGGCGCCGCGCCGCCGCTGCACCAATGGCGCCTCTCCATGCCGGCCCCCCAGGCCGGGCCCCTTTCCACACACAGAAAAGAGAAATCAAGTCAGTGGGAAGCCGCTCCGGCGGTGCAAAACCCAATTCCATGCCCACGCGGGCCGAGAAGGGGGGACCGGGTGGGGCACTGGCCCCAGACCTACCTCACCCACGTGTGACGATGCTCGACACCAGCCCGAACCCCTCGAGCAGGGGGTGCCCACCCCCCAGCAACACCAGTGATGCAGCTGGATGGTGCCCCCCGGCCGCTCAGCCAGGGATCTTCCTCTGCCCCCAGCAGTCAAGGCATCATCCTTTCCTCAGGGGCTACGTTAGCCGCTCCGACTCTTCCTTCTTCTGGTCCAGGGCGAGCAGACGCGCCCTGCCCCTATCACCCAGTCACCAGGCCTCCCTGGCCATGGTCCCGCACTGGTCACATGGCCGAGAGCAGGGGAAGGTAGTGGGAAGATCCCCTCCAGCCCTGATGATCCGACCTGAGAAGAGTAAGAGTGTTGGGGACGTAGCCTTGCAGCCACGCCAGGAGTCCAGAGACAGAAGCAGCATCCCCGCTGGGGCCAAGAGGAAAGGGCAGAGGCCCACATCCCGATGAGCGCAGACATGCAGAATCATGGAGGCCGGGCTCTCTCCATCGCATCCTAAGGACTTACAGAATACCGAGCTTCCCCCTGAGGGCCCTCCTCCAGCGTGTTTTGTGACAGGCGGACACATCTACTCAGGCAAGTGGGGCGTCCACAGGTGACTGGATCTATTGTGAAACTGGGCAGGGTTCCTGGCTCTGCCCCTAGTGGTGCTAAGACTGAGGTTGCCTCCCCTGCCTCCGTTTACCCAGCTTCAAAGGCAGGGGAGCTGATCCCCTGCCTATCGCAAAGGGAGGACGTAGGAGTGGAGCCTACTTGTACAATAAAAATGACCCTGCATTACAGATGCAGCGCTGTGCTCCCACACCCACCAGCTCGATGAATTTTCATTAACATTTTAGGAAGTGCGCATGACTCACCCCATTTTTCAGACAAGGACTGGAGCTCTGAGGTGCTCGGGGACACGCTCAATGTCCCCCTGTGCCTGAGCCACATCCAGGCAGTCTGAACACACACGGAGGTACTGCTCCCATGAGCCA